>NW_027514380.1:14180000-14493333 GCF_048772815.1 Callospermophilus lateralis | reverse complement strand
ACAAAACCACAAACTGACACTCACACTCACAAAGGCATCTCCTTCCCGCAAGTCGGTCTCTGACTATTTGGAGTGTCCTCTGTCTGTTGGGCCATATTATGTTCCAATGAAATGTACTGTCCTGTCTCAGATCTGTCTCCTTTGCCAACTCTGTGAAGTTCTCAGGAGCCAGCGGTGAGCCACTACCTGCTTTCTCAGGAAAGGCCCTTCTTCACATCTGTCCTGGCATTTGGCAATCCTCACATCAGTAGATACCAAGAAATACTGACTCTGTCCTTGGTACATCCAAACCAGTGAGCCCACTGGGATTGGGACTGGGACTGGCTCTGGCAGCCTGGCATCTTGGATCCCAGGTTCAGAGAGTTACATCACCAAGGAAGTGAGGTAGGTCACTTTCTTCAGAAACTGCATGAGGTCACTACCTTGGCAATCACTTTGTTTTAACATTTGCTTCCAAGGGTCCCATGAGATAGAGGCTGCCCCTACTTTCGGTGACAATTTAACAAGATAGAATGGAATAACAAACATAGGCGCCTGGGAACATCTCCCCACACAGGCCTGGTTTGGTCCATCTTCTCTACATTTAGAATAGAGAGACTGATTCAGACACATCCCTTCATCCTGACAAGGGGGTTTGCCATGCAAGATGACTTTTGCTCTCTCAACTCCTTCATAGCTGCCTACATCTTCTCCAGGGATCATTTCTGCCTGGACCTTTGAGGATCTCAGCAGGTTTAAGAACCCCTACATTCCTGTATTGTAAAAGCAACTCTGTCCCTGCTCTTCTGTAAAGTTTGATTGAGGGAAGAGTGTATGGTTACGGTTAATAAAAGTTCAATTTGGGTTAAGAATCATTCTGCGGCATGAATAATGGTATTGGGAACCTGTAATATTTACAAGAATGTAAAAGTGAAATATAAGAATGAAAACAGAAATCTAGGTAAGATTTGAAGCCCAGAAGGGCATTGGGCCCTTGATTGGGATACTTAGCTTTGAATTATGTTCTGCAGAAATGTCTCAGATAAATCGATGTTCAATGGCATAGGACTTTGTACCTTGAATGATGGAATTTCAAAGAGAACTTATAGTCAAAAAGGGATAGTCGGTATTATTAGAAAGATAGTCGGTAGGTTTAGAACGAAGAGTGAGTATAGGATTTGGACCAAAAGTTCTTTAGCAATAGGGTTTCTGGTAGACATTGAATGTAAATGTGAGCATATGTGAAGAGACAGTCACAATGATAATCTGGGGAAAATATGTAGGAAAGCAGATATCAATAGAGACATTAGGATATCAGGCAAAAGAAAAAGTGAGTGATAAGATTAGACATTTTCAACGGGCTTGAGGTTGAATATATAATCTTAGGAAGAAACAAATATGTAGTCAAGAATAGGATTCACATTTGAGAGCATTAGGCAACCTGGACATGGATGTTTTTAGTAATCCATGTCCACTTTCCATTTAGGTTTGGTAAAATCATAAGTGTCACCTTTGCGTTTTGTGTCCAGAATATTACTGTGATAAAATGTATATGTAAATCAGGTGACATGTGCATTTCTTCCACCATTTCTGGGAGCAATATTTTGAAGACGTATAAATTAGTATTTGGGGTACAAAGAGGTGTATCCTGTGTCTATGAATATAGAGATAATGCATGAAAAGACCATACTGTGAATAAATAATATAACTGGTTCCACTTTAAATAATGGAATTAATTGATATCTGAAACTAAGTAAGAAATCTTATATTGATATACAATCATTCATTCCAGCTAGTTGTACATCTAATGGTAATATTAGGGTTTGGTTTATCATGACGGGTGTGTGAGTTTTGCTTCAAATGTGATAATGGAAATCAAAAATAATGTGTTTGGAAAGAAGTCTCATGAAAAGAGCAGTCAAGAAACATAGAGAAATACATGTGTTCTGAAGCAGGAAGTGACTGAAAGTGAAACAAATGCGTATAAATTAGCGAACTTGTGGATGAAATATATATCCTATGATGTGCATTAACTGAAGAAATAGTAATGTTTCAGTGTTGAATAAAAATGAATGTCAAAATACACATCATGTCCCATAGGAATCTACTAGCCTTGATATTAAACTGGGTCAGTTACTATAGAAATATTAGATTTTTTTTTTGGTGTTATAATAGAATTTATTTCACCACTAGCATGCCACAGAATGTTGAGGAAAGAGCAACGGATTTTTAGTTATCACACTAATAATCTAACATTTAATGACTCTTTTGGATAGTCTAGAAATTACATAAGGCTATGTAACATAATTTTTTTTAATTTAATATTCATAAAATCTTGGAGTTTTGGTAATATTTCTACTTTTTTATTTTTTATTTTTTCAGTTGTGATTGACCTTCATTTTGTTTATTTGTATGTGGTGCTTAGAATAGAACCCAGTGTCCCACACATGCTAGAAAAGCATGTTACCACTGAACCACAAACCCAGCCCCTCCACTTTTATCTTTACATCAAACACGCCTCTCCCTCATCTTTACTCACTTTCTTCCTCATTTTCCCCCTTCTCTCTCTTTTTTTTTTCGTTTTCCTTTCATATCTGTTTTTCTCTCATGTCATTACAAACAGTAGTATGCTATGAAATTTAAATTTAAGACTGTTTTTTATAGTCATTGTAATTTTCTTGAGAAAATTTAATAATTATAATCACCTGATAGATATATTAAAATAAATTTTTATACATATGTATCTATATTCATGCATATGTATTACATTATATATATATATATATATATATATATATATATATATATATATATATTTAAAAGTACTTTGATTAGCCTGTTAAAAATAATATAGACCAAAACTTTCTTAATTCTCAAGCCTTCCAGAATTAACATCTTACAGTGAAAATCAAATAAACATATTTAAATAAACAGGTATCATTCTTTTTTATCAATACTGATAATTTAAGGTTTTATATCACATTAAGCTGTAATACGGCATATTTAATCTTATGAATTAGAAAAAGTTTTTTGAATAACCTATTATTTAAGGACCATATGCACTGACATTTTAAATGGCTTTCTTGTGATTTCAATTTCTATCAATTGTGTATTAATTGCCAAATGCTTATTTTAGTACTTTCCATATTCATAATTGATATAAAGTCGATTGTTTAATTCTTCTTGTAAGTAATTACTTATTACAGTAGGCACATATTAATAATTCTAAATCTGTATAAGAAAATAGTACAAAGATATTTTCATGCAAAATTAAGAATAATTGTGTGCTCTAAATGTCTGATTGTTGATACATATAACAAAGAGCTTTTGATCAGTCTCTTCCCCAGTAAAACATAAAATGCAAAGATATTGTTGGGTATATACGTCCAAATAAAGATAAAGAAAATACACATTATCAGCTAGAAACTATTAAATAAAAGGTGAAAACAACAATCCAACACATTGTACGAATTTGTCAGATGAGGTAGTATTCTCGAAGAATAGCCTAAGACTAGACCTGGTCTATGACAAAATATTCACGAAAAAAATGAAATTTGAAAAATATAGGAAATGCTATGAATTTTTCAAGAAGGTAGGTGAATTATCCTTTAATCTCAATTTATGTGCATTTTCAAAAGCCAATTTCCTGGTAAAATAAATTTGTGATAGTTACAACTAAACAAAACAAAGTTTCTGCTTTGCAAAATGAATGCATCTCAACCCATTTTTAGCTGATTACTTCCCACTCAATTTTAAACCGTTATTTATTTATTTATTTCTATTGGTTGTTCCAAACATTACAAAGCTCATGATATATCATCTTTGATACATTTGACTCAATTGGGTTATGAACTCCCATTTTTTCTCCAAATATGAATTGCAGAATCACATTGGTTACACATTCACATTTTTACATAATAGCATATTAGTGACTGTTGTATTCTGCGACCTTTCCTATCCCCAACTATCCCCCCTCCCCTCCCCTCCCATCTTCCCTCTGTACCTCATCTGCTGTTGTTCAATTCTCTCCACTGTTTTCCCCCCATTTCCCCTCAAATCCTCTTATATGTAATTTTGTGTAACATTGAGGGTCTCCTACTATTTCCATATGCTTTCCCTTCTCTCTCCCTTTCTCACCCCCTCACTCGTCTTTGTTTAATGTTAAACTTTTCCTCATGCTCTTCCTCGATGTTCTTTTCTTAGTTGCTCTTTTAATATCAAAGAAGACATTTGGCATTTGTTTTTTAAGGATTGGCTAGCTTCGCCTAGCATAATCTGCTCTAATGCCATCCATTTCCCTGCAAATTCTATGATTTTGTCATTTTTAATGAAGAGTAATACTCCATTTTGTATGAAAGCCACATTTTTTTTATCCATTCATCTATTGAAGGGCATCTAGGTTGGTTCCACAGTCTAGCTACTGTGAATTGTGCAGCTATGATCATTGATGTGGCAGTATCTCTATAGTACGCTCTTTTAAGATCCTCAGGAAATATTCCGAGAAGGGTGATAGCTGGGTCAAATGGTGGATCCATTCCCAGCTTTCCCAGGTATCACCATAGTACTTTCCAAATTGGCCTCACCAATTTGCAGTCCCACCAGCAGTGTACAAGTGTACCCTTTTCCCCACATTCTCACCAAAACTTATTTTGTTTGACTTCATAATGGCTGCCGATCTTACTGGAGTGAGATGGTATCTTAGGGTGGTTTTGATTTGCATTTCTCTGACTGCTAGAGATGGTGAGCATTTTTTCATGTACTTGTTCATTGATTGAATGTCCTCCTCTGTGAAGTGTCTGTTCAGGTCCTTGGCCCATTTGTTGATTGGGTTATTTGTTATCTTATTGTTTAATTTTTTTGAGTTCTTTTTATATTCTGGATATTAGGGCTCTATCTGAAGTGTGAGGGGTAAAAATTTGTTCCCAGGATGTAGGCTCTCTATTTACCTCTCTTATTGTTTCTCTTGCTGAGAAAAAAAAAATTAGTTTAAGTAAGTCCCATTTGTTTATTCTTGTTATTAACTCTTTGGCTATGGGCATCCTATTAAAGAATGTGGAGCCCGACCCCACAGTATGTAGATCATAGCCAACTTTTTCTTCTATTAGACGCAGTGTCTCTGATTTGATGTCTAGCTCCTGGATCCATTTTGAGTTAACTTTTGTGCATGGTGAGAGAAAGGGATTCAGTTTCATTTTGTTGCATATGGATTTCCAATTTTCCCAGCACCATTTGTTGAAGATGCTATCTTTCCTCCATTGCATGTTTTTAGCCCCTTTATCAAATATAAGAAAGTTGTAATTTTGTGGATTGGTTTCTGTGTCCTCTATTCTATACCATTGGTCCAGCTGCCTGTTTTGGTACCAGTACCACGATGTTTTTATTACTATTGCTTTGTAGTACAGTTTTAACTCTGTATCGCTATAGCTCCAGATTCACACTTCCTGCTTAGAATTGCTTTTGGTATTCAGGGTCTTTTGTTTTTCCAAATGAATTTCATGATTGCTTTATCATTTCTACAAGAAATGCCGTTGGGATTTTTATTGGCACCAATTTAAACCTGTAGAGAACTTTGGGTAATATCAACATTTTGATGATGTTAGTTCTGCCTATCCATGAACAGGGTACATTTTTCCACCTTCTAAGATCTTTTTCTATCTCTCTCTTTAGGGTTCTGTAGTTATCATTATATCAATCTTTCACCTCTTTTGTTAGGATGATTCCCAAGTATCTTATATTCTTTGTGGATATAGTGAATGGAGTGGTTTTCCTCATTTCCATTTCAGAAGTTTTGCTGCTGATATACAGGAATGCCTTTGATTAATGTGTGTTGACTTTATATCTTGCCACTTTGCTGAATTCATTTATTAACTCTAGCAGTTGCTTTGTAGACCCTTTTGAGTCTGTTAAATATATTATCATGTCATCTGCAAATAATGATAATTTAAGTTCTTCTTTTCCTATTTTTATGTCTTTAATTTCTTTTGTCTGTCTAATTGCTCTGGCTAGTATTTCAAGAACTAAATCGAATAGAAGTGGTGATAGAGGGCATCCCTGTCTTGTTCCAGATTTTAGAGGGAATGCCTTCAGTTTTTCTCCAATTACGATGATGCTAGCCTGAGGTTTAGCATATATAGCTTTTACAATGTTGAGGTTAGTTCCTGTTATCCCTAGTTTTTCTAGTGTTTTGAACATAAAGGGAGGCTGAACTTTGTCGAATGTTTTTTCTGCATCTATCAACATGATCATATGGTTCTTGTCTTTTAGTCTATTGATGTGGTGAATAACATTTATTGATTTCCGTATATTGAACTAGCCTTGCATCCCTGGGATGAATCCTACTTGATCATGGTGCACAATTTTTTGATATGCTTTTGTATTACATTCACCAGGATTTTATTGAGAATTTTTGCATCCTAGTTTATTAGAGATATTGGTCTGTAGTTTTCTTTGTTTGAAGTGTTTTTGTCTGGTTTCGGGATCAGGGTGATTTTGGCCTCATAGAATGAATTTGAAAGAGCACCTTCATTTTCTATTTCTTGAAATAGCTTGAAAAGTATTGGTATTAATTCTTCTTTTAAGGTTTTGTAGAGCTCCGCTCTATACCCATCCACTCCAGGGCTTTTTTTGGTTCGTAGTCTTTTGATTGCTTCTTGTATTTCTTCCTTTGTTATTGGTCTGTTTAAATTGTGTGTGTCTTCCTGACTCAATCTTGGCACATCGTATGACTTAAGAAATTTATTGATATCTTCACTATCTTCTATTTCATTTGAATATAGGGTTTCAAAATACTTTCTAATTATCTTCTGTATTTCTGTAGTGTCTGTTGTGATAATGCCTTTTTCATGCCGTATGTTAGTAATTTGAGTTCTCTTTCTTCTTCTCTTTGTTAGCATGGCTAAGGGCCTGTCGATCTTATTTATGTTTTCAAAGAAACAACTTTTAGTTTTATCAATTTTTTCAATGGTTTTTTTTTTTCAATTTCTTTGATTTCTGCTCTAATTTTAATTATTTCTTGTCTTCTACTACATTTGCTGTTGTTTTCCTTTTCTTTTTCTAGGTTTCTGAGGTGTAGTGTGAGTTCATTTATTTGTTTATTTTTTTTTTTTTTTGAGGAAAGAACTCCAAGAAATGAATTTCCCTCTTAAAACTGCTTTCATTGTGTCCCATAGATTCCAGTATGTTGTGTCTGTATTGTCATTTGTCTATAAGAATTTTTTATATCCTCTCTATGTCTTCTGTAACCCATTGATCATTCAGTAGAATATTGTTCATTTTTCCATATGATGTAGGATTTTTCCTTCCTTCTTTTATCATTGATTTCCAGTTTCATTCCAATATGATCAGATATGGTGCATGGTATTATCTCCACCCCTTTATATTTACTAAGGGTTGCCCTATGGCATAATATATGAACTATCTTTGAGTAGGATCCTTGTGCTGCTGAAAAGAACGTGTATCCACTTGATGATGGTTGATATATTCTATATATGTTGGTTAAGTCTAGGTTATTTATTGTGCTGTTTAATTCCATAGTTTCTCTATTCAGTTTTTGTCTAGAGGATCTGTCTAATGGCGAGATCAGTGTGTTGAAGTCACCCGTAGTTATTGTGTTGTAGTCTATTTGACTCTTGAACTTGAGGAGAATTTGTTTCATGAGCGTTGCAGCTCAATTGTTTGGTGCATACAAATTGATAATCGTTATGTCTTGTTGGTGGATGGTTCCTTTTAACAGTATATAGTGTCCTTCGTTATCCCTTTTGATTAACGTAGGTTTGAAATTGATTTTATTTGATATGAGTATGGCTACTCCTGCTTGCTTCCGAGGGCCATGTGAGTGGTATGATTTATCCCAACCTTTTACTTTCAGCCTGTGTATGTCTTTACCTATCATATGAGTCTCCTGAAGGCAGCAGACTGTAGGATTTGTTTTTTTGATTCAGGTTACTAACCTATGTCTCTTGATTGGTGAGTTTATGCCATTAACATTTAAGGTTACAATTGAAATATGATTTTTACTTTCATTCATGTTTATTTATTTATTTATTTATTTTAGTTTGGCTAGTTTTTACTTTTTGGTTATTTTCCTCCCCCTTTACTGAGATACCTTCCGCTGTTAGTTTGGGGCACTATTTTTCAATTCCTCTTCTTATGGTATTTTGCTCAAAATGCTTTGCAGTGCTGGTGTTCTTTCTGCAAATTCTTTTAGCTTTTGTTTATCGTGAAAGACACTAATTTCATTGTCAAATCCCAAACTTAATTTTGCTGGATACAGTATTCTTGGTGGGAATCCATTATTTTTCAGTGTTTGAAATACCTTGTTCAAGGATCTACTCGCTTTCAAAGTTTGTGATGAAAAATCAGTCGTTAACCTAATTGGTTTAACCCAGAATGTAATCTGCCTCATTTCTCTTTTAGCTTTTAACATTCTCTCCTTGTTCTGTATGTTAGCTATCTTCATAATTCTATTTCTTGGAGTTGGTCTATAATGGTTTTGAATGTTTGAGGTCATGTAGGCTTCAAGGATTTGGCAATCCATTCCATCTTTCATCTCTGGGAAATTTTCTAGAATTATTTCATTTAATATGTTGTCCATTCCTTTGGTTTGAATCTCTATGTCTTCTTCTATCCTGATGACTCTCAAATCTGTTTTTTTATGACATCCCATATCTCTTAAATAGATTGCTCATGGGATATAAGCATCTTTTCTGTGTTGACTATATTCTTTTCAAGTTGATAAACTTTGTCTTCATTATCTGATCTTCTGACTTTTACTTAATCTAGTCTATTTACAATATTATCGTTTGAGTTTTTAATGTGGTTTTTATTTTGCTGCATTCCTAGGAGTACTGTTTGATTTTTTTTAAGATCTCTGTCTTTTGGTAAAGCTCGTTCTTTGCCATTTGAATTTGTTTGTTTAATTCATTTTCAAAATATTCTTTTATTGCTTGGACTTGCTGCCTCATGTCTTCTCTAATATTTCTTTCCATCTGAGTTAGGGATGCATTGAGTTTTTTCCCTATCCCTGTTTCTGATGATTCTAGGTCCTCCTGTAGAATTAAGTTGTCCAGCATTATTTGTACACCTTTTTCCCTTGTTTTTTCATGAAGTTCACATTACTTTCCAGCTCCATTTGATTGCTGTGTTTCTGCTCTCTTCTATATATTTGTTTTGGTTTTATATATCTCTATTGTCTCTCATTTGTGTTGGTAGACTGTGCATGCTAAAGTGGATTCCACTGGGAAGGAATTCCGACGGCCGAGCTCCAGTGATGTCACCTCTCTGCTATGGTGGGCCCCAGGCTCTTTGCCTGGGTGTTCGCATGGGGGTGTGGGACTGCACTGTCTCTGTTTGTTTTCAGCTCCCGGTCGCGGGCGTGCAGGCTGTCACAAGCTGTCCAGTCACGCAGTCAGCTGGTGGGCTGTCACCGGCGGTTGTGCGATCTCTAGCCACCCATTAGGGCAGGCATATGGCAGGCGATTGGTCGCTGGTGGGCAGGCGGTCACAGCCGTCCAGTCGCACCTGCAGCGGGCCGGCTGTTGCCGGCGGGAGAGCATTCTCCAGGCACCCAGTCACGCGGGCCTGGCCTCTAGTCCCCTGGTTTCTCCTGCTAGTCCTGGTTTCTCCTGCTAGACCAGATTTCCCCTGAGTAATGCCCTCGGCAGCTCAAACTGTACTCTGGCCTGCCGTTTCTTGGGTGTGGATTGTGTCTACTGGGAACCCCAGCACTCTATTGTTTTTTTTTTTCCGTTTGCCCCTCCCCCATCACTGGCTAGACAGATTTTGTTTTCACCACTGATGGGAGGGGGAGTTGAAGGTCAGGTGCCTCTAGTTTCCCCCCCATCTTTATGCAGGCTCTCTCTGATAATCCCTCCCCTGGAAAGCTTAGGAAAGATTTTATGCAAATATGCTACTGTATGGGAGATGAGCGGAAAACACACAACTGTTTTATTGTTGCAATCTGTCGGAGAGTGGCGGTGGTTACTTCAGCTCTCCAAGATGGTGGCCGTTGGTTTCCTTGGTGGAGTTTCCGTTGTGGGGGATAGAACTGTAGCGCTTCCTTCCCTGACTGAAATCCCGAACTCCGCCTGGGGCTCAGTGGGGTGTCAGCTGGCAGGATTCCACAGAATCTGGAGCAACGTTTCTCCATGGATGCTAGTCGCTTCTCGGTGGTGCCCCGACGTCTGTAGCCACGGGGCGGGCCGCACGGATCAGTAAGCCCAGATCTCCGGTTGCATATTTGGCTCGTGTTTGAGACTCAATTACCAGACCTCGTTGGTGGAAATCAATCTTTTAGGTTTCGGTGCACACCCATTTTTCTGTAAGATCCTAACAAGATAGTCTTTTGTCATTCTAACTCGTTATTCACCTGCAATGTGGCGTGGTACACTGGGTGTGATGCACTCTATTCGCGGCCAACTTGCAATGTCGAAATATTAGGTTTTGTATGCACCATTTACTGAAGATAATTTTCAGTACTATGCAACCAATATGTATTTCAGGTTGATGAATATTTCTGAGAATAATCTTTTGAAAATTTGATTATAAATCCACATTCATGAATATGAATGAATTTGGGGAGTGCACAATAAGGCACATATATTTCATATTTTGAAAAATCTGGAGAGTATATATATATAGATACAGAGAGACATTACAATGTAGCATTATGTATGCCAACCGAAATTTATCATGAAATACATATCATCCACAGATCCAAAAATATTAATTTTATTGAACATGGATTTATGTATAATGTTGTTCAAATAGTAGGCTCACCCATAGGTTGAATTTTCAGTTTCAACAGCGTTTAGGAGGAGTGATATCTTCTCAAAATTTGTATCTGCCAAGTCAGCCACCTCACAAAAATGTACGTGTGATACTAGGTAGAATTCTATATATGCATATAAAAATACATTTGCTGACTAGGCTACAGAGAAAGGGAGACATAAATTCACATGTTTGTTAACTTTAAAAACACATGGAGAACTATTTCAACAAAAAAATATGACTAGATTTATAACTCCTACCATATATAATGCAAAAGGCAAGTCCAAGAATACCAAACATGCCTCCTCTGAACTGCTTGTATTTCTATTCTGATTGGGTTATTATTCTCCATGATATTACGATTAGTAGTCAGAGTCTAGTAGGGTAGGGGTTAGTGTCAGGGATTCAGTATTTCAAACGGAAAATTGGAAAATGAATCCAATGTGTATGCAAATATGTGCTACACAAAAATGTTCCCACTCTCATCAAGAACTATGGCTTGACATTACTTTTGCCCCAAGTAAGAAACAATTAGAAGAGAAGTGTTAGAAAATCTGTGAATACATATCTGGAATGGAATATGCTCAGTAGTTCACAACACTGGAGGTGGTAGAGGAGTTTCCAAAAATAAGAGACAGGGTAAACACTCCACAAACATGGAGCTCTGCTGGCCTAAACACTTCTTGAAGAACTGCCTCTGAGGTTGGGCACCTGAAAAATATGTTGTTTTCTGGAGCTTTAGCTTCGTTTGTAGTGAGACCATCAAAGCTGGGTCTGCATCTATGTGACCTGGAGGACATGGTTTCTTATTTTCCAGTGAAGATGAGGCAGCAGTGCTGAATTTGCTCTTTGTAGGTAAACTGTGACCACTGGGGACTAAATGTCTCCCCATGTGGACTGTGAAGCCATTTGGTCATCCTCCAAATTTCATGGTGTTTCTTGCTGCTGCACTGGGAGTTTGCTATTGGATTCAAAAATACAAGGAGTTCTAGTGGGTCACAGTGCTGGAGGGAGTTCTGTCACATGTGGTGGGTTAGTTTCTGCAGGAGAATGCACCAAACATACTTCTAGCCCACATATATTGCCCCATTGACCATAGCAACTTGATTCTGAAACTTACCCTGAAATCTCTCAGTATTACAAGATGCCTTTACATTGAAGGGACTGCTTGCTGCACCATGTTAGTCACAAGCCATTTGGAAGCCAATGGAAGATCCACAGGCCCCACCACAGATGTTTTATCACACACCTGACCACCACGACTCTAGGCCCACTACTCAGCAGGCTCCAACTTATTGGCATCTCTGTTCTACACGATTTTCATGAAACCCAGTCAATCAAAGCACTGTCTGGTATACTCATGATCAGCAACAGGACATCCAAAGGTCCTCCATCGCCACCTGGTCATGGGAATTTCAAAAATTTTATGGTATTTTTGTAGCCATTTTTCAATGATGATGTTGGAGGCACTGTGGGTTAAAATTCACTCCAGAACCATTAAATGTAGAGGAAGCACATTTCAATGAAAGCTTTGTAGAATTCTCACAGGCAAGGTTTCTCAAAAAGTGGCCAAATGGTCACATGAAGCCAGGCCCATTGATGTCTACAATGAGATCCATGTGTGTTTCGACTCTCAACTATGGCTGCCAAGTATTTCAAAATAAAATCACGTGATATCTTGGCTGTGATTCCCAGTGCTCTGTTGAAAGCCACCCTGCACATAGATCTCAGTTTTCAAGGGGGACTCTCATGCATGGCCTCCTAAAATCCCAACACAATTCATGGCAATAATTCTCTGAGTTCAGTTCCAGAACTCAGTCTCTAAGGGGAATCACACCAGAGTTCATGTAAAGATGGACCCAGTCATCTCTTCCAACCACAAAACAAATGGCCACAATTAAAACCTAAACACTCCCATATGGCCCTCATGATCTTTCATATAGACACTCATCATAACCTCTGGCTGGATGTTTCCATAAGGGGCGAAGCCCAAGACAGTCTCCAAAATAATCTCCCTTGCCCCTTAACGGCCTAAAATCAGGGTTGCCTGGACACACTTCCTGTGAACTAGGAGTGATCAAATAGGCCTGCTGTTAATACTTCTCTGCTTCTCCAATTTGAGGCCTACTGACTGTGGGGTTTATTTTTTTATGTGAATTGGAGTCATTAGAAAACCCAAGCACTTATTGGCTAGCTTCTGCAGGGCTTTGAAGAAATCATTTTACCCAAAGGATCCCTATTCTCACTTGATGGAGGTCAGAAACCTAACAGAGGAAGGGGAGAGACTTCATCCACAATGTCTGCTCTTTTGGCCATTTTGGTTTTGGATGCACACATGAGATCATTCTTAAGATACATCAGGTGGTGAGAATCTAAGCCATTGCCTCAAACAGGGCCAAGAGGCTGATTCAGACACATCCCTTTCCAAAGCAATTAAGCAAAGAGCCACAGGTGATGCCCATTCATTTCCATTTGAAACCTGTTTTCTTCAGGCTTCACAAAGGGGTGGCCTGAAACAAAGACCTTCCTGACATTCAGGCAACAGAACAATAGGTAAGCAAAGCAGGGTTTCTCCACTGAGACTTTATTGGTCACACTGATATTTGAGTTTTCTGAGATGCTCGCCATTCCCTTCAGCTATCCAGTACATGGCCATGTAACAGGGTTTGGAAGTGGTACATATCTTGGACACAAAACCATGAGCCTATTCGGTAGAGTGGCCAGAATTCAGGAAGAACGCACGAACTTTGGAAGATAGCGCGTGTTGCCCATCGATAAGGCAAGCCAAAATCCATTCATCAATTTGGCAGAATAAATGATGGGAAGCTTTCTACTAGACAGGACACATCAATTGATGCATTATCTTTTATAATGTCTATAACCATGGACACAGTGGGTTACACAGACATAGAAACACTCGCCTTGTCAAATGACTTACTAGAAACAGTTCACTCAAAACCAAACAAACTCCTTTTCTATCTATTCTCAGAACCTGAGGCAAATCCACAAACACACAGCGACACCCACAGAGGCACCTCCTTCCCCAAAGTAGGTCTGTGACTATCCAGAATGTCCTCTGACTGGTAGGCCATAGTATGTTCCCCTGAAATGGCCTGTCCTGTCTCAGATCTTGTCTCCTTAACCAACTCTGTGAAGATGTCAGGAGCCAGTGGTGAACCACTATCTGCTTTCTCAGGAAAGGGCCCTCTTCAGAGCTTTTCTGGCTTTTGGCCATTCTCATATAAGTAGGTACCAAGAAAGACTGACTCTGTCCTTGGTATATCCAAACAAGTGAGACCACTGCGACTGGGACTGGGACAGACTCTGGGTGCCTGTCTTCCTGCATCCCAAGTTCTTAGAGTTCCATCACCAAGGAAGTGAGGTGAGGTCACTTCCTTCAGGAACTGAATGAGTTCACTGCCTTAGCAACCACTTTGTCCTAACAGTTGCTTCCAAGGGTCCCATGAGATGGAGGCTGCCCCTACGTCCTGTGACACTTTCACAAGTTAGAATGTATATCAACCATAGGCACCCGGGACCAGCTCTCCAAACAGGACTGTTTGAGTCCATATTCTAATGGGTGGCACTAGAGCAGATTATGCTTAGTGAAGTTAGCCAATCCCTAAAAACCAAATACCAAATGTCTTCTTTGATATAATGAGAACAACTAAGAATAGAGCAGGGAGGAAGAGCAGGAAGAAAAGATTAACATTAAACAGAGACATGAGGTGGGAGGGAAAGAGAGAGAAAAGGGGAATTGCATGGAAATGGAGGGAGACCCTCATTGTTATACTAAATTACATATTAGAGGTTGTGAATGGAATGGGAAAATAAACAAGGTGAGAAATGAATTACAGTAGATGGGGTAGACAGAGAAGATGGGAGGGGAGGGGAGGGGGGATAGTAGAGGATAGGAACGGTAGCAGAATACAACAATTACTAGTATGGCATTATGTAAAAATGTGGATGTGTAATCAATGTGATTCTTCAATCTGTATCTGGGGTAAAAATGGGAGTTCATAAATCACTTGAAGCTAATGTATGCTAATGTATGAATATGTTATGTCAAAAGATTTGTAAGGTTTTGAACAACCAATAATAAAAAAAAGAACAGAGAGGCTGATTCAGTAACAACCTTTCATCCTGACCAGGTTGTTTGCCATGGAAGTTGACTTTTGCTCTCTCAAGTCCTTCACTGGTGCCTATATCTTCTCCAGGTATCACTTCTGCATGAAACTTTGAGTTTTTCAACAGGTAGAAGATTCCCTACATTCCTCTATTTTAGGACCAACACTGTCCCTGCTCTTCTGTAAAGTTAGATTGAGGGAACAGTGTATGGTTTCGCTTAATAACAGGTTTGATTTGGGTTAGGAATCATTCTGCTTGATGAATAATGGTATTGGGAACCTGTGATATTTATAAGAATATATAGGTAAAATATAAGTATGAAAACAGAAATCTAGGTAAGATTGGAATCCCACAAGGGCATTGCGCTCTTGATTGGGATACTTAGCTTTGATACATGTTCTGCAAAGATGTTTCAGATAAATCAATAATCAATGGCATAGGACCTTGTACCTTGGATGATTGAATGTAGAAGTGAGTATCCACTCAAACTGGGATAGTCGGTAGGATTAGGAAGATATTCTGTAGGTTTCAGAAGAAGAGTGAGTACAGGAATTGGAACAAAAGTTCTTTAGCAATAGGGTATCACATAGACAGTGAATGTAAATGTCAGGACATGTGAAGTGTTAGTCAAAATTGTGAACTGGTGAAAATATTTAGGAAAGCAGACATCAATAGAGACATTAGGAAATCAGGGAAAGTATAAAGTGAGTGATAGGATTAGACATTTGCAACAGGGCTGAGGTTGAATATATAGTCTTAGGAAGAAACAAATATGTTGTCATAAATAGGATTGACATTTGAGAGCATTAGGCAACCTGGACATGAATGTTTTTAGTAATCCATGCTCACTTTCCATTTAGGCTTTGGTACAATCATAAGTGTGACCTCTGCTTTTTGTGTCCAGAATATAACTGTGATAAATGCATACGTAGATCAGGTGACATGAGTATTTCTTCCACCATTTCTGGGAGCAACATTTTGAAGACGAATAAATTAGTATTGGGGTTACAAATAGATGTACCCTGTGTCTATGAATGTAGAGATAATGCATGAATAGACCATACTGTGAATAAATAATATAATTGGTTCCAACTTTAAATAATGGATTGAATTGATATCTGAATATATACATAAAATCTTATATTGATATACAATTATTCATTCCAACCAGTAATACATCTAATGGTAATATTAGGGTTATGTTTTATCATGAAGAGTGTGTGAGTTTTGCTTCAAAATGATTATGGAAATCGAAAATAATGTGTTTGAAATGAAGTCACATGAAAAGACCAGTCAAGAAACCTGGAGGAATACATGTGTTCTGAATCAGTAAATGATTGAAAGTGAATCAAATGCCTATAAATTTGTGAACTTATGGATGAAATATATGTCCTATGATGTTCGTAAACTGTAGAAATTGTATTGTACCAGTGTTGAATAAAATGAACTTCTAAATACACATCATGTCCCATAGGAATCTACTTGCATTGATGTTAAACAGGGTCAGTTAATGTAGAAATATTAGGATTGTATGCACCATTCACTGAAGTTAGTTTTCAGTAATAGGAAACAAATATGTATTTCAGGTGGATGAATATTTCTGAGAATAATCTTGTGAAATGTTGATTATAAATCCACATACATGAACATGAATGAATTTAGGTAGTGTAGATAAGACACATATATTTTATATTTGGAAAAATTTGGAGAGTGTGTATATATATATATATATATATATATATATATATATATATATATATATTAAAAAACACACACAGACAATAAAATGTAGCAATATATATGCCAATCGAAATTCTTCATGAAATGTACATCAGCCACAGATGCAAAAATGTTTATTTTACTGAACATGGATTTATGTATAATGTTGTTCTACTAGGAGGCTCACCCATAGGTTGAATTTTCAGTTCCAACAGAGTTTAGGAGGAGTGATCTGTTCTCACAATTTGTATTTGCCAAGTCAGACACCTCAGAAGAATATACGTGTGATACCAGGTAAGATTCTATATGTGCATATAAAAATACATGTGCTTAATTGGCTACAGAGAAAGGGAGACAGGTATTCACATATTTGTTAACTTTAAAAACATGTGGAGAACTATTTCAGTTAAAAATTAGCTAGATTTATAACACCTACCCTATATCATTCAAAAGGCAAGTCCAACTATACACCATGCCTCCTCTGTACTGCTTGTATTTCCATTCTGTTTGGATTATTTTTCTCCATCATATTAGGATTAGTAGTCAGGTTATGGTTTAGTGTCAGGTGTCCGGGCCGGCTGGACACTTCAACGCGGGCGTTGAACCTTGTTGGGGAGGAATGAAGGGACAAGAGTCATGAGAGAAGACAGCAAGACAACAGTTCTGATCATGCTGAAAACTTTTATAGTTCTCACAGTGTATTTATATGCTGCGGATGAGAAAGCTCTCTTATCGGCAGTTGCTGGATGTCTTCACAGGGTGAGATAACCTCAGGATATTTTAGGAAGACGGATAGCCGCAGGATGTCTCAAGGTGATAGATGGCTACGGGAGGTCTCCCAGGCAGGAAATCTCGCAGGGGGCTATTTCTTGTAAGTGTCAGGCTATTCTTTGAAGGAGAAATTCCTTCTAGCCCCTGACATCTCCCCCCTTTCTTATATAAAATATTTGACCATACCTTACAGGCCAATGTTTTAGGGGGTTATAGAGGCTCTGTTTCTCTAGCAGGCCTTAGAATATCTCCTGATCTGATCGAGCATGTTTACTAGGACATTTCGTGGTGGCCTAGGCATGTTTTTTAAGGAGACGGCTTTGAGGGGGAAGCATGCCAACTGCCATGCACCAGAGCATGTCACTCAGAAGACTTGGGTTTTGGGAACCATGGATCCATCCTCCTGCAGTCCTTCCTGCACCCTCTGTTATTATGGCCTAACGTCCTCACTCCATGGGTGCATCCTCCCCCAAACAGAGGGGCCCATGGAGGATGAACCCTTATGGCAAGGGCAGAAGATGGTTGGTCAGAGCTGTTACTTAGAGTTTTATGTAAGAAAGCGAGATCTGTGGGCATGTAAAATTAAGAAATAAGCTTGTGAGGAGGGTAGAACATCCTTTTAAATGTTGGCAGCACGGTCTTCCATATCCTGGCGATGATAGTGGACCTGTATGGGCTTAGAGGCCAAAATATTAATCTGTTCTTTAATAAATTGTAACAGCCTGTTTATAATGCAGGGTCCTAGGGACACCATTAAAAGTAAACCCAACAAAGGGCCTAATAGGGGAAGAAGGTAGGGTAGAAATCCATTAAGCCCAGTCCAGAGGGGATTTTCAAATATTTCCCTTCATCTCTTTTCTAGATCTCTTGAAGCTGCTTAATTTTAGTGCATACTATGCCAGAATTATTGGCATAAATGCAGCATCGTTCTCCTAAGGCCAAGCAAATACCTCCCTGGTTAGCTGTCAGCAAATTTAAGCCTCGTCTTTTTTGAAGGGACACTTCTGCCAGGGAGTCTATTTGGTCCTGCAAATCTTTAATGGTTCCTGATAGAGTTTTTATCAGTTGTTCCTGATAGAGTTTATAATTTGTTGAGACAGGCGATGGTAAGACTGAATAGACGTGCCTAAGCCAGTGTGCCTGTGCCCACAGGAACTGTTATTCCAAGGCTAGCAGATTGTTGGCTGCATCTGAAAAAGAAGAAATTTTGTCCTCATGAGGAATGCCTCTGTCCCTGTTTTGAGGTAAGTCATTAACCTGAGGTAAGTCATGTCCCTGTTTTGAGGTAAGTCATTAACCTGTGTAACCATCTTGGGGCTGTTTGATCTTGGTCCAAAACATAAGCTCAGCCTCCTCCCCAGATGAGGACAGGATCTGGGCCTTTCCATTTATTTGTAAGGGGATTGTGTCACATAACAGGTGGGCGAACAGAATTGGACGAGTGATGGCAGTGTCTGTCTGCTGCCGAATGGCCTTTATTGTCTAAGGTAAGAAAAATAAGGGCAAATAATGCATTGTTAAGGCGATGCCTGGGTGTGGTAAATACAAGGGAGGAAGCCTTAAGGAGGGTTAGCCAAGTTTTTAAGGTAAGGTGGGCAAGTTCCACAATGCCTTGGCCCTGAGGGTTGTATGGATTTCCAGTAGTATGACAAATTTGCAAGGTAGCACAAAATTGTTTAAACTTTGCAATGGTATATGTAGGATAAATATCTGTTTTAATATGTATTGGTTTACCCATAACAGAAAAGGCTGAAACAAGATGAGAAAGGACATCTTTGGTAGCCTCTCCAGAATGTGGTGATGCAAAAATAAAGCCGCTGAAGGTATCTACAGAAATGTTTATATATTTGGTTATTACAAATTCAAGAAAATGAGTAACATCCATTTGCCAAAACTGATCGGGCAGTAATCCTCGGGCGTTAACTCCCAAGTGTTGAATGGTGAGGGAGACAGCACAACTAGGGCATGCTTTTACTATTTCTCGTGCCTGTTGCCTGGTAATTTTACAAAGTAATTAAAGGCTCTGGAAATTTAAATGGTGTAGATTGTGTAACTCCGTGGCCTTTTGAATGGAGCCAACAAAAATTGGAAAGATGGAACAAGTTGCTGCATCAGCTTGGGCATTACCTTGAATTAGAGGGCTGGGAAGATCAGAGTGTGCCCTGATGTGTCCTAAGAAAAATGGGTGTTGTCTGGCCTGAATTAGCTGCTGAAGCTGGTGAAACAGAAAGGCCGCATTGTTAGAAGCCATAATGGGGGGTGAAATCACCAGCAGGTGCACAGAATGAGCAAAGTAGGCACTGTCTTTATAAATATTAACAGGATTATCAAAAATGTTATAAAGACTTGTGTTATGTCAAACAATTCCACAAACTGTGGTGACTTATAGACAGTATCAAAGGTGGTAGGCTGGTTATTGACAACAAAGACCGCTCGGCCATTACAGGAACCGTCTGTAAAGACAGTAAGGGCTTGAGGAATGGGAGCCTTTTGAGTAATTTCAGGACAAGTAAATGGATGTAACTAGACAAAATGTAAAGGGGGGTCATTGGGGAGGTGGTGATCAATTGTTCCCAAAAGCCTGATAGGGCAATATCCCATTCATCCCTTGTCTCTAGTAAAAATTGGGTTTGGTCCTTAGTATATGGAATAAAAATATTATCAGGGTCTTTTCCAAAATGTTGTAGAGAAATCAAACGACCTTTAAAAATAATAGAAGCTACCTGAGCAAGATAAACAGTAATAACCTTCGAGGATGTGGTGGGTAAATGGACCCAAAACAAGGGGCAGTCTTTATTTTTAAAATGTGGATCTCGCTGCCAAAATATTCCTGTGGGTGTATCAGGAGTGTGTAAAATAACCAGAACCAGAGGAAGGTTATAAGAAATTTGTGTAACAAATTGTTGGGCAATGGCTTCTGTGACTTGGTTTAATGCCTGTCATGCCTTGGGAGTAAGATTTTGAGGGGAGGAGGGGTGGGAATTACCTCTCAAAATATCATTATGGGTCAAAAGTACACAAGTGCATAATTTTAAATATGTTATTAGCCATTGAATATCCCTCAGTAATTTCTGAAAATCTTTAAGGGTGTGAAGATGGTCCACACATAGTTGTATTTTAGAAATTTGGATCTGATTTTTGTAGAATTTTAAGGCCCAAACTTTTATAAGAGTCCTGTGTTTGAACCTTATTAGGAGCTATCTGTAGTCCCAAGGTAGTGAGGATTTTGTAAAAGTTCAAGTAACAATTATTAAGATCATGGGTATTAGGTGCAGCAATTAACAAATCATCCATATAATGTAAAATATAAATTTGTGGCCCTCGCTCTCTCACAGAGTCTACTTCTTGAGCAACGTATTTTTGGCAAAGAGTAGGGATGTTGGCCATACCTTGGGGAAGAACCTTCCATTGAAGTCTCTGCATAGGGCCCTGAATATTAATGCAAGAAAGACTAAAGGCAAAATAGGGTCTATCCTCAGGATGTAAAGCAATGCTAAAAAAGCAATCTTTTAAGTCCATAACCATTTTACAATAGTTTTTGGGAATAGCCACAGGTGTGGGAATGGCTGGCTGTAGTGCTCCCATCGGGAGTATAACTTTATTAATGGCACACAAATCTTGTAAAAGGCTCCACTTGCCTGATTTTTTCCTGATAACAAAAATAGGAGTGTACGATGGTGAGGTTGAGGGCTCTACATGGCGGGTTGCCACCTGTTCCTTCACTAACATGGAGGCAGCCTCCAAACTTTCTTGGGTAAGGGGCCACTGATCCACCCGCACAAGAGTCTGAGTCTCCCAAATAATTTTATTTCCATGGGGTACAGAAGGGTCAGGAACTGACACTAAAAATCCAAATATCCAAGTCCATATGCATTTTTTTTAATGGATTGTATTGGCTCCACCAGTCCTTGTCTCAGCCTCCCAAGGCCTGTACCAGGGACAAAATTCATACGGAGCATTTGATGAGTCACCATGGAATTGGGACTGGCAAGAATAACTTCCATTTGACTCAAAATATCTCCAGCCCATAGGTAAACAGGGAGGTCAGGAACAACGAAAGAAGTGACAGTTCCCTTATTACCCTCTTTATCAGTCCAGCTAAGAGCAGTAGAGCTGACCAGAGGATTTTTTGACTTTCCTTTCCCTTTAAGGTCAGTCAAGGATGGGGTGAGGGACCAACCTGATCGCCAGTATTTTTGAGAAATAATTGTCGCATCAGCTCCAGTAACTACAATTGCTTGGTATTCCTTTCCTTCAATAAGTAAGGTAAGGGTGTGTCTATTATGAGAAATGGGATGAACCCAATACACCTCAGAGGAGCCCAAGGAGGCAGTACCCCACAGTAGGTTTGGGTGGTGGAAGTGCCCCTTAATCTAAGGGAAGGAGTATTAATTGTGCAAGACTTTTTCCTCCTGGGATGGCCGCAACTCTATTAATAACTGTGGCCAGTATTTTTATTTCTCCAGTGAAATCATTATCATTAATGCCAGGGAAGACCTGAACACCTTGTAAGGTAGTAGAGGCTCTTCCAAGAATAAGGGCACACGTATGAGATGGAGGGGCACCCATAATTCCAGTTGGTATTATCTGGGGCCCTTGCATTGAGTCTAATATTGTATCAGTGGTGGCACAGAGGTCCAATCCTGCACTGCCTGGAGTGGGTAGTTGGAGGGAGCCAATTGTGGAGAAGGATTTTGAGGTAGGTTGGGAGTTTGGGAGGGAACAAACCTCATTGCCCCAGGGAGTTTCCTGAGAAGCAGGAAGAAATAGGCTGTCTGAGGGCATTTGTCATTGATCTACGCTCACTGGCCCAGTGATGACCTTTACCATATCAAGGACAAAGTGTAGCTGGGGGCGGTTTAGCTCCAGTTTGAGGAGACACTATTTTTACTCTTTGTTTGCCTGTCGGACACTTGCGTGCAAAATGGCCTGGTTGTTTACAAGTAAAGCAAGTACGTGAGCCAGGATTCTAAAAGGCCTTGGTAAATGCGGCACTAATTTGAGACCCATGGCATGGGCTGCACCCACGTCTGCACAGACTCTAATAAAGTCAGAAAGTTTCCCTTTATCCTTATGATGTCGAAGAACATCCTGACATGCCGGGTTGGCATTTTCAAAGGCAAGATGTTTTACAAAGGTGCTTTCGCTTTCGCTTGGTCCAAGCAAGCATTCCGCAGCTAGGTAAAGCCGGGGAACAAAGTCGCTATAAGGCTCGTCGGGCCCTTGTCGAATTCTTGCCAGGGAAGTGATAGCCGAGGCCCTTTCAGGGAGGCATCTCCAAGCATGTAAGCCAGCCATCTAAATCTGCGCAAAAAGTCCAGCAGGGAAACGTGCCCGTTTAGTTTTAGTGTCAAAAGTTGCATTGCCCACTAGCTTAACATAAGTCCAGGATTTAGAGGAGGCCTTTGTTAAATTTATTTGAGTAGTTTCTGACAGGGCTCTTTGAAATCTGCATTCCATAGCAGGAAGTCTCCGGCACTGAGGGCAGCTCGGTCTAAAAATTTCCAATCATTGGGAGTAAGAAATTGTGTGCTGTAGCTTTCTAATAAAGCCAACGTATACGGCACAGTGGGGCCATAGTGAGCACAAGCCTTTTTAAGTTTTTCAAGAAAATGGAGGCTAAATTTTTTGTAGACACTCTGGGTTCCTTCCTGCCTAGGGGTGAACTCCTCATCCTCTAAGTCCTGATCTCCTTGATCCATTTCCCCGCTTCCTCTTCTTGATCCTCTTCTAAGTCTTTGACCTCAGCCTGGGAAGGCTTATCTATCTGACTGGTGGTGACTGGGAAGGCGAGCACAGGCCGATGGAGTGGCTTCACCTTTGTATTAGACCACTGTGGGCCAGCTTGTGTTGACTCCATACCTGAGGCTACTGAAGAGAGCTCAGAGTCAAGGGATCTTTATTCTTTTAAAAATTGGATCTGTTGCCGTCCATGTTGGAGAGACTCTCTCAAGGAAGCCAGGTTAGGCAAGGGAAGTGGGGAAAAAATATCTGGGGGGACATTTGGCCCCTGAAGGGCCAGAGCACAAAAGGCAGGAGGGATATAGGAGGGAGGGGAATGTGTAAGTCCTATAGGCTGTGGCAGGGTCCTGAGAGGTGGAGGGTCTTCTGAATGGTAGCGAGCTGCTTCCTTCTCCAAGGTAGCCTCCTCCCCAGGGGTCAATGTTTCTCCGGGATTTAAAACTGCATAAAGGCGGTTGGAAACCACTGGAGCCTTATTCATTAGGGTGGGATTTTGAGGAAGATCAGGAAGGTTCCCAGGGTCCTGGGGAGACTAAGAAGGGTCTATGTCTATACTAACTGATGGGCATGCCGAGAAGGGACGAGAGGTCTTTTGCATAGTCTCTTCCCCAATCCTGACAAGTATTAAGGTACCATTGTCAAAGGGTGAACTTTTAAGAATTTCACTAATTTATTTCCAGAAAGAAAAGGTAGGAACAGGCACTTTTTCTTGGCCAAAGGATTCATAATAATCTTTTAAAATGTCTCCTACTCTAAGCCATCTTTTACCATCAATGGTCCCTTCAAGGGGAAACCATGGAAACAATTCTTCGATGTATGAAAAGAAAAATTTTAAGTCATTTTTCTTAACACGTGCCCCCCATGTATTTAAGGATTCCTTGTAGCCTGACAAAAACAAATCATATGAAGAAACTGCTTGTCCCATGGTGGGTCACTCACTGTGCGTCATCCCCACTCTCCTCCTGGATCTGTCTCTCAGTGGTGTCTGCTGAGGCAATCACGAGCTCCACTTGTCCAAATCTTCCAGGAGGACAGGGTTCCCCCTCAGTCAAAGGCTCGAGCCCCAGTCGTTGGGCGCCAGTTGTCCCGGCCTGCAGGACACATCAACGTGGGTAGCAAACCTAGATGGGGAGGAATGAAGGGAAAAGAGACACGAGAGATGACAGCAAGACAAAAGTTCTGATCAAGCTGCAAACTTTTATTGTTCACACAGAGGAATTTATATGCTGGACATTTGAAAGCTCTCTTATCAGCAGTTCCTGGATGTCTTCACAAGGTGAGATAACCTCAGGATATTTCAGGAAGACAGATGGCCACAGGATGTCTCAGGAACACAGAGGACTACAGGATGTCTCCCAGACAGGATGTCTACCTAGGGGCTGTTTCTTGTAAGTGTCAGGCTATTATTTGAAGGAGAATTCCTTCTACCCCTTACAGTCAGGGATTCAGTATTTCAAATGGAAAATTGGAGAAAGAATCCAATGTGTATGCAAATATGTGCTACCCAAAAATCTTCCCACTCTCATCCAGAAAAATGCCTTGACATTACCTTCACCCCAAGTAAGACACAATTAGAGGAGAAGAGTTAGAAAATCTGTGAATACACATCAAGAATGGAAAATGCTCAGGAGTTCACAACCTTGGAGGTGGTAGAGGAGTTTCCAAATGTAAGGGAGAGGGTAAAACTCCACAAACATGGAGCTCTGCTGGACTAAAGACTTCTTGAGAAACTGCCTCTGAGGTTGGGCACTTGAAATATATGTTGTTGTCAGGAGCTTTAGCTCCCTTTGTAGTGAGACCATCAAGGTGGGTCTGCATGTATGTGACCTGGAGGACATGGTTTCTTATTTTCCAAAGGACATGAGGCAGCAGTGCTGAATTCTCTCTTTGTAGGTAAACTGTTGTCACTGAGGCCTAAGTGTCTTCCAGTTTGGAAGCCATTTTCTCATCCTCCACTTTTTGTTGTGTTTCTTGCAGCTGCACTGCGAGTTTGGTATTTGCTTCATGAAATACGAAGAGTTCAACTGGGACACAGTACTGGAGGGAGTTCTGTCACATGTGGTGGGTAAGGGTCTGCAGGAGAATGCACCAACCAGGCTTCTATCCCACATAGCTTGCCCCCTTCATCATAGCAATCTGATGCTAAACATTGCACTGAAACCTCTCCATAAAACAACATACTTTTACATACAAGGGTCTGGGGGCTGCACCATGTCAGTCACAAACCATTTGAAAGCCAATGGCAGATCCACATCACCCAACCACAAATGTTTTAACACACACCTTCACACCACTTCTCTAGGCCGACTACTCAGCAGGCTCCAAATTACTGCCATCTCTGTTCTACACCATTTTCATGAAACCCAATCAATCAGGCACTGTCTGGTACACTCGTGATCATCAATAGGACATCCAAAGATTCTACAGGGCGAAGTGGTCATGGGAATTTCAAAAATTTCATGGTAATTATCAGGCATTTTTCAAGGATGAAGTTGGAGGCACTGTGGGTTTCAATTAATTCAGGAACCATTAAATGGAGAGGAAGCTCATTTCAATGAAAGCTCTGGAGAATTCTAACAGGCAAGGCTTCCCAAAGACAGGCAAAAAGGTCACAGAAAGCCAGGCGTTTGAGGTCTACAATGTGTGGTCCATGTGTGTTTTGACTTGCAACTATGCCAATTCTTTAAGAATAAAATCATGTGATATTCTTCCTGAGATTCCCAGTGCTCTATGGAAAGCCACCCTGGGCCTAGATCTCAGTTTCCAAGGGCAACTCTCATGCGTGGCATCCTAAAATCCCAACACAATACATGGCAATACTTCTTTGAGGTCCATTCCAAAACTCAGTCTCTAAGGGGAATCACACCAGTGTTCAAGACCAGGTGGACCCATCATCTTTTCCAACAGCCACAAAAATGACCACAATTAAAACCAAAACACTTCCACAAGGCCCTCATCTTCTTTCATATCGACACTCATCATAACCTAAGGCTGTAGTTTTTCATGAGGGGCACAGCCAAGGACAGTATCCAAAATAAGGTCCCTTGCCCCCATTTGCCTAAAGTCAGTGTGGCAGGGAAAACCTTCCTGTGAACCAGGAGTGATCAAAGAGGCCTGCCCTTAATACTGCTCTGATTCTCCATTTTGAGGCCTAATGACTGTGGGGTTTAGATTCTTTGTTAATTGGAGTCATGAGAAACCTATGAACGTATGATCTAGTCTCTGCAGGGCTTTGAAGAACTCATTTGACCCAAAGGATCCCTATTCTCATAGATGGACGTCAGGAACCTTACAGAGGAAGGTGAGAGACTTCATCCACAATGACTGCTATTTGGCTCTTTTGGTTTTGGATGTAAACGTGGGATGTTTCTTTAGATCCATCAGGTGCTGAGAATCTAAGCCATAGCCTCACACAGGGCCAAGAGGCTGATTCATACACATCTCTTTCCAAAGCAATTAAGCAAGGAGCCACAGATGATGCCCATTCATTTCCATTTGAAAACTCTTTTCTTCAGGCTTCCCAAAGGGGTGGCCTGAGGCAAAAAACTTCCTGACATTCAGAGCAACAGAACAATAGGTAATTAAAAGTACCAAAGCAGGGTTTCTTCACTGAGACTTGTCAGAAGCCAGTGGTGAGCCACTATCTGTTTTCTCATACAAGCCCCCTCTTCAGAGCTTTCCTGGCATATGGCCATTCTCACATCTGAAGGTACCAAGATAGACTGACTCTGTCCTTGGTATTTCAAAACTAGTGACACCACTGGGAGTGGGACTGGGACTGGCTCTGTGTGCCTGGCTTTCTGGATGCCAATTTCCATCACCGAGCAAGTGAGGTGAGGTCACTTCCTTCAGGATCTGAATGAGGTCACTGCCTTGGCAACCACTTTGTCCTAACAGTTGCTTCCAAGGGTCCCATGAGATTGAGGCTTCCCCTACTTAATGTGACAATTTCACAAGTTAAAATGGTATATCAAGCATAGGCACCCGGGAACAGCTCTCCATACAGGCCTGATTTGGTCCATCTTCTCTACATTAAGAAGAGAGAAGCTGATTAAGACACAACCCTTCATCCTGACCAGGTTGTTTGCCATGGAAGATGACTTGTGGTCTCTCAGGTCCTTCATAGCTGCCTACATATTCTCCAGGGATCCTTTCAGGATGGACCTTTGAAGTTCTCAGCAGGTAGAGGATCCCTACATTCCAGTATTATAAGACCACCTCTGTCCCTGCTCTTCTGTAAAGTAAGATTGAGGGAACACTGTATGTTTAGGGTTAATAACAGGTTCAATTTGGGTTAGGAATAATTTTCTGGATGAATAATGGTATTGGCAACCTGCAAAATTTATAAGAATATAGAGGTGAACTGTGTGTATGAAAATAGAAATCCAAGTAAGTTTGGAAGCCCAGAAGGGCATTGGGCCCTTGATTGTGATACTTAGCATTGAATTACATTCTGCACAGATGTCTCAGATAAATTGATATACAATGGCATAGGACATTGTACCTTGGATGATTGAATGTAGAAGCGAACATCCAGTCAAAAAGGGATAGTCAGTAGGAATAGGAAGATAGTAGGTAGGTATAGGAAGAAGGGTGAGTGTATGATTTGGAACAAAATTTCTATAGCAACAGGGTTTCGGTTAGAAAATGAATTTAAATGTCAGCACATGTGAAGAGTCTGTCACAATGATGAAGTGGGAAAAAATATGTAGGTAAGCAGATATCAATAGAGACATTATGAAATCAGGCAAAGTAAAAAGTGAGAGAAAGTCTTAGACATTTTCAAAGGGTTGAGTTTGAATATGCAATCTTAGGAAGAAACAAATATGTAGTCATCAATAGGATTGACATTTGAGAGCACAAGTAATCTTGGACATGGATGATTTTAGTAATCCATGTTAATTTTCCATTTTGGCTTTGGTACAATCATAAATGTGAACTTTGAATTTAGTGTCCAGAATATTTCTGTGAATAAATGTATATGTAGATCAGGTGACATGAGTATTTCTTCCACCATTTCTGGGAGCAATATTGACTGACTACTTCTGATTGATAGGTACAGATTCTTTACGTGAATTGGAATCATGAGAAACCCAAGCACCTCTTCAGGGATTGAAGAACTCATATGACCCAAAGGATCCCTATTCTCAATTGATGGAGGTCAGGAATCTAACAGAGGAATGGAAGATACTTCATCCAAAATGACTGAACTTTTTGGCATTTTGGTTTTGGATGCACACATGGGATCTTTCTTTAGATCCATCAGGTGCTGAGAATCTAAGTCACAGCCTCACACAGGGCCAAGAGGCTGATTCAGACACATCCCTTTCCAAAGAAATTAAGCATAGAGCCATAGGTGATGCCCATTCATTTCCATTTGAAAACTGATTTCTTCAGGCTTCACAAAGGGTTAGCCTGAGGTAAAGACCTTCCTGACCTTCAGGGCAACAGAAAAATAGGTAAGCAAAAGGCCCAAAGCAGGGTTTCTCCACTGAGATTTTCCTGGTCACACTGTCTCTGCTCTTCTGTAAAGTTAGATTGAGGGAAGAGTGTATGGTTAGGGTTAATAACACGTTCGATTTGGGTTAGGAATCATTCTGCAGGATGAATATTCGTACTGGGAATCTGCAATAATTACAAAAAATATATAGGTAAAATAAAAGTATGAAAACAGAAATCTAGGCAAGATTTGAAGCTCAGATGGGCATTGGACCCTTGAGTGGGTAACTTAGCTTTGAATTATGTTCTGCACAGATGTCTCAGATAAATCGATATACAATGACATAGGACCTTGTACCTTGGATGATTGAAAGTTGAAGAGAACATCCAGTCACAAAGGGAAAGTCCGTAGGTTTAGGACGATAGTCTCTAGGTTTAAAAACAACAATGAGTATAGGATTTGGACCAAAAGTTCTTTAGCAATTGGTTTTCAATAAGAGAGTGAATGTAAATATCAGCACATGTGAAGAGTCAGACACAATGATGAAATGGGGAAAATATGTAGGACAGCAGATATCAATAGAGACATTAACAAATCAGGCAATGTATAAAGTGAGGGATAGGATTAGACATTTTCAACAGGGTTGAGTTTGAATATAAAATCTTAGAAAGAAACAAATACATAGGATTTATCAATAGGATTTACATTTTAGAGCATTAAGCAACCGGGACATGGATATTTTTAGTAATCCATGTTCACTTTCCTTTTAGGCTTTGCTACAATCATAAGAGTGACTTTTGCTTTCTGTGTCCAGAATATTACTGTGTTAAAATTTATATGTAGATCAGGTGACATGAGCATTTCTTCCACCATTACTGGGAGCAATATTTTGAAGACGTATAAATATTGGGGGAACAAAGTGGAGTACCCTGTGTCAATGGATATAGAAATAATGTATGAATAGACGATACTGTGAATAAATAATATAACTGGTTCCAACTTTAAATAGTGGATTGATTTGATATCTGAAAATATACTGGAAATCTTAAACTGATATTCATACATTCACTACAACCAGTTATACATCTAACGGTAATATTAGGGTTATGGTTTATCATGAAGAGTGTGTGAGTTTTGCTTCAAATATGATTATGAAAATCAAAAATAATGTGTTTGGAAAGAAGTCTCATGACAAGACCAGTCAAGAACCCTGGAGGAATATATGTGTTCTGAAGCAGGAGGTGACTGAAATTGAAACAAATGCCTATAAATTTGTGAACTTGTGGATGAAAGATATATCATATGATGTGCATAAGCTGAAGAAATAGTAATGTACCACTGTTTAATAAAAATGAACCGCAAAATACACATCATGTCCCATAGAAAAATGCTTGCATTGATGTTGAACTAGGTTTTACTGTAGAAATATTAGGATTTGTGTGAACCATTCACTGAAGTTAGTCTTCAGTACTAGGAAACAAATCTGTATTTAAGGTGGATGAATATTTCTGAGAATAATCTTGTGAAAAGTTGATCATAAATCCACATACATAAATATGAATGATTTTAAGGAGTGTATAATAAGATTCATATATTTCATATTTTGAAAAATTTGGAGAGTATATATATATATATATATATATATATATATATATATATATACACACACACACACACACACACACACACACAGAGACAGACATTAAAACTAGCAATATATTTGCCAATCAAAATTCATCATGAAATATGTAACATCCACAGGTGCAAAAATATTGATTTCACTGAAAATGGATCTATATATAATGTTGTTCTACTAGCAAGCTCACCCATAGGTTGAATTTTCAATTCCAACAGTATTTAAGAGGAGTGATCTCTTCTCATAACTTGTATATGCCTAGTCAGCAACCTCACAAAAATGTACGTTTGATAACAGGTAGGATTCTATATGTGCATATAAAAATACATGTGCTGAATAGTCTACAGAGAAAGGAGACACCAATTTGTTGAGAGCCACAGCTTAAGGGGCCCCATCAAACTTCCAGCTACCAGCAACATTACCCTGCCAGATGATTATTGGCTCACAGCGGCCCCAGCAACATATAGCTGATTGGCTCCTCTGTGGTGATGCACAATGGAGATGCTCATTGAGCCTTTTCCCCGCTCTTTCCGACTGCCAGCTGATGATTGGCTCACAGCAGCCCCAGCAACATCAAGCTGATTGCCTCCTCTGCGATGATGCTCATTGGGCAGTTTCCCTGCCCTTTCAGACCACAGAGCTGCTCATTGTGGGACTTTTTTGGGTCCACCCACCTGACCCAGCCAAATGGCCTCAAGAGCAGGAGGATTGTGGGAGGTGGAGAGGCTTGTGGGTGTGACAGAAACTTTGCAAGGAAGCCAGTGATGGCAGTTGGGCTCTGAGGGTTTTTCCTGAGGAGCTGTTTTGCTTGGCGTGTGTGGTTCTAAAAATAAAGTTTGTTTCTTTTGAAAAGTGGCTCTTGAATCGTGCCCAGCCACACTGCAGCATTTGGTGGCTCGCACGGGGAGCCACTGAGGGTAAGTGATAAGGTAAACTGCTCGCCCCTGAGGGAAGGGCGAGAGGATGGTTAGCCATTTTAAGATTCCTCTTTTGTTTTTCTTCACTTTTGTTGCCTGTCCATGGAGATGAGTGAGATGGATGAAAAACCGCTCACATCTGAGAAAACATTATTTACTTCTGAGGAACAGATAGGGAGAAAGGACTGATGCACATGTCAGTAGGATATAAAGGCTATAATGACTTTTTGTTGTTCCCTTTTTATTTTATTCTGTCTCGGTTTTGTTTGGCATCGTCTTGTTGGGTTGTATTTTACTAGAAATACAGGATCAGAAATTAGTAAAAACACAAACTGAAAGAGTGTTAAGTAAATTGTTAGAGGAAGGAGGCACCTCAGTAAAGTCAAGAACAGTCAGGGCATACGTTGATACAATACAAAAATGTAGCCCATGGATTTTTAAGGAGTTGTTAAATATACCATAATGGAACCATCATGGTAAAGATTTAAAAGGGGGGAAAAGAACAGCCCAGGGACTCTGCCAGTTGGCACATTGCCATTGAGGACGTTCATATCTGGTTTGCTTAGTCCAAAAACTTCAGTTCAGACAAAGATAGAGGAACAAAGCTTAGGTCAGAAAAAGCCATCAGGGGCAAAGTTACAAAAGGAGACTGCTACTAACAACTTTCAATAACTAGAGCGCGTAAGTGTCCAACCAACAGTGCCTCCTCTACAGGAGACTGTTACTAACACCTTTCTATCACCAGAGTATGTAAATGTCCAAATAACAAGGCCACCTCCATATGCTGGGAGGCCCCCAAACCCCGCAGTTGATATTTCGCATCCTGAGACAGGATCTCAAGTATTAACATGCCCTGTATTTGAGGTAGGAGGGCAGCGAATTCACCATGCTTTAAATTTTAAAATAGTAAAGCAGCTAAAAGGGGCTGTAACAACCTATGGTCCTCAAGTACCCTTCATTGTAAGCTTGGTCGAATCCATTAACAACTTGAATATGATGCCAGTAGATTGGGCTAATATGTGTAAAGCTGTGCTAAATGGAGGTCAATACCTTTTATGGAAGGTTGCCAATGAGGAATTTTGCAAGGAGACGGCTAGGTGAAATGCAGAAGCTGGTTATCCTCAGAGAAATCTAGATATGTTGTTAGGAAAGGGACCTTATGAGGATCAGCAGCAACAAATTGCATATGATCCTGGCGTATACGCACAAATTGCTGCAGAGGCGATTAGGGCATGGAAGACTTTACAAGGACATGGAGGTTTACAAGGTCAATTATCTAAGGTAATACAAGGAGCTAATGAATCTTACACTGAATTTGTATATAGGTTTATTCAAACAGCTACCAGAGTTTTGGGGAATACAGAACAAGCAATGCCATTAATAAAAAACTGGCTTATGACCAAGCGAATCATAGGTGCAGAGATATCACTAGACCATGGAAACATGAAGATTTAAACACATATATTAAATTATGTAAAGACATTAATGAATAAGAGCAAGTCATGGCAGCTGCAGTAAAACAGGCTTTAGATGCCAGAGACATCAATGAACAAGGGCAATTTGTGGCAGCTGCAATAAAACAGGCTTTAGATGCAAGGCCAGGAACATGCTACAATTGTGAACAAAGAGGACATTTTAAAAGGAATTGCTCCATAGGAAGAGGGTTTAACAAAAATAGGTACCAAAGGAGTAGAATACTGGGTATTTGCCCACGATGCCGTAGAGGGAAACATTGGGCTAATGAATGCCATTTTCAAACCACCATAGAGGGTACTTCATTATCAAAAACGAACAAGGACTAGCTGTTTATCCACAATATCATGGAGAAAGGCATCGGGCTCCATTGCCAAAAAATGGACAGGGGAGCCCAATGCTCTGGGGCCCAAAACCACAAATATACGGAGCACTGGAGGAACCCAGCAACCCCATCAGTGTAGTGCCCAGGACACATTGTGCATCAGACGCCTCATCAGACAAATCAGAGGGAGCGCAGGGTTAGACATCTGCACCTCCATCAGATCAGTACTAACTGTAGAGATGGGGGTTCAAATCATTCACACAGGGTGAAAGGACCTCTTCTCAAAGGAACAGTAGGCTTATTATTGGGACGCAGCTCTTCTAATCTAAAAGGACTTATGATAAGTCCTTGGGTAATTGATCCCGATTATGAAGGTGAAATAAAATTTATAGCCAGTTCTCAAAAGGACATATCAGTAATTTCACCAGGAGATAGAATAGCACAGTTACTAATAATACTCAGTCTGCATGATAAATTTTCCAGTCGTGCTGTAGAAAGAGGTTCCAAGGGATTAGGCTCCACAGGTGTAGATTTGGTTATGCTTTCTTTAAATTTAGATTCTCGCCCCAGGCTAAAACTAAATATTCAAGGACATGAATTTAATGGGCTACTGGATACAGGTGCAGATGTTAGCATCCTCTCTCATCAAGAATGGCCAAAACATTGGCCATTACAACAATACACTCAAACACTTTGAGAGCTAGGAGTGGCAACTAATCCCCATAGAAGTTCAATGGTATTGGATTGGAAGGATCCTGAAGAATGTGAAGGAACTATACAGCCATATGTATTGGATCATCTTCCCGTAAATTTATGGGGATGAGATGTCCTAGATCAATTAGGTTTGACATTAACAAATAACATCAATCAAAATGCACAAACTATTATGGCTAGAGAAGGTTTTAGGAAAGGAAAAAGATTAGAAAAACAAGAACAAGGTATAGCAGCACCAATACAAATAGACCAAGCAACAGACAGACATGGGTTGGATTTTCAGAAAGGGCCACTGAGACAATAAAAATTACTTGGAAATCAGAAAGACCAGTATGGGTTCTTCAGTGGACCCTGACTAAAGAAAAGATACAAGCAGCCCAGTTCCTGGTAAAACAACAATTAGCGGAAGAACATATACAACCTTCTGTATCTCCCCATTATACTTCCATTTCTGTCATCAAAAATAAATCTGGTAAATGGAGATTATTGCAAGATTTAAGAGCCATTAATAATGAGATGGTTATTTTGGGACCTGCTCAATCAAGGATTCCTCAATTTTCTGCTTTGCCAAAAACTTGGTATGTTTTAGTTATACATATTAAAGATTGTTTTTTTTTTCATTTCCAATTCTTCCTGAGGATAGTCCAAGTTTTGCATTTACTATCCCTGCACTGAATCATGAAGGTCCTGATCAGAGGTATGAGTGGAAAGTACTCCCTCAAGGGATGGCTAACAGCCCAACTATTTGTCATATTTATCTTAACAAAGTAATCCAGCCACTTAGAAATTAAAATCCTGAACTACAAATATTTTACAATATGGATGATGTGTTATTAGCACACAAGTTAAAAACCCATTGCTAGAATGTTATGCCACACTTATTAAAAAATTATAATATAGGGATATTAATTGATAAAGTACAATTAAATTTTCCAATTAATTATTTAGGAGTTCTATTATCCTCAACCATGGTCAGTCCACCAAAAATTCAAATACGAGTAGATCAACTCAAATCAATTAATGACTTTCAGAAGTTATTAGGAGACATTAATTTGATAAGGCCTTTACTAGGTATACCAACAGGAGAGTTGGGACCTATATTTGATATCCTAAAAGGTCCATCTGATCCAAATTCACCCAGAATGTTAATGCCTGAAGCAATAAAGGCATTAAAAATCATTGAAACATATATGGGAAATATGCATTTGGATAGATTTGATAAAATAATGCCTTTATTATTTATTGTGCTACCAACAAAAAATATTCCTACAGGAGTATTTTGGCAAGAAGGTCCATTATTATGGATACATTTATCTTATTCTTCTAACACTATTATTACTAGGTATCCTGAGGCTGAGGGACAATTAATACTCATAGGAATAAAAGCAGCAAAGGGAGTGTTTGGAATTTCTCCCAATAAAATTATTACTCCATACACTATGAATCAAATTGATGAATTAGCTAATGAGTTAAATACTTGGGCAATAATCCTGTGTAAATCTAATGTTTCATTTGATAACCACTTACCATCTAATCTTTTATTGTCTTTTGGGTCAATGCATCCTGTGATTTTTCCAAAAATTACAAGAAAACACCTATCATGAATGCTCCAAATATATTCACTGATGGGTCAAATAATGGTACAGCAGCAATAGTTACACCTGATCAAATTTTTACATTTTTATCACCCCAACAATCAGCTCAAAAGGTAGAGCTTAATGCTGATGTTTGTGATGTTTAAAGATTCTGTGTTTAATTTATTTTCCAATCTCTGTTATACACCATTTTCATGAAACTCAGTCAATCAAGTCACTGTCCTGCATAATCATGTTCAGCAACAGGACAACCAAAGTTTCTCCAGTGCCATCTGGTCATGGGAATTTCAAAAATTTCATGGTATTTATCTAGCAATTTTTCAAGGATGAAGTTGGCAGCATGTGGGTTTCAATTCATTCAGGGACCATTAAATGTTGTGGAAGTTCATTTCAAATGAAGTTCTGGAGAACTCTCACAGGCAAAGTTTCCCAAAGACTGGCCAAAGGGTCACATAAATCCAGGCCCATTGAGGTCTACAATGAAACGTCCATGTGTGTTTTGACTCTCAACTAAGACTGCCAAGTCGTTAAGAATAAAATCATGTGATATCAAGCCTGAGATTCCCAGTGGTCTCTGGAAAGCCACCCTGGGCCTAGATCTCAGTTTCCAAGGGTGACTCTAATGCTTGGCCTTCTAAAATCCCAAAACAATTCATGGCAATACTTCTCTAAGTTCAGTTCCTGTACTCAGTCTCTAAGGGGAATCACACCAGAGTTCAAACTCAGGTGGACTCAGTCATCCCTTCCAACTGCCACAAAAATAACCACAATTAAAACCAAAACACTCCCACATGGCCCTCATCTTCTTCCATATAAACACTCATCATAACCTCTGACTGGAGATTTCCATGAGGAATGCAGCCCAAGACAGTGTCCAAAATACGCTTTCTTGCCCCTCATTTACCTAAATTCTGAGTGACCTGGACACCCTTCCTGTGAACCAGGAGTGATCAAATAGGCCTGCCGTTAATACTGATCCACTTCTCAAATTTGAGACCTACTGACTGTGGGGTTTAGATTCTTTATGTGAATTGGAGTCATGAGAAAACCCAACCACCTATGTGCTAGCCTCTGCAGGGAATTGAAGAACTCATTTGACCTAAAGGATCCCTATTCTCACTTGATTGATGTCAGAAACCTTACAGAGGAAGGCGAAAGACTTCATCCACAATGACTGCTCTTTTGCTATTTTGGTTTTGGATGCACATATGGGATATTTCTTTAGATCCATCAGTTGCTGAGAATCTAAGCTACAGCCTAACACAGGGCCAAGACGCTGATTCAGACACATCTCTTTGCAAAGCAATTAAGCAAAGAGCCACAGCTGGTGCCCATTCTTTTTTATTTGAAAAAGGTTTTTTTCAGACTTCGCAAAGCGTTGTCCTTAGACAAAGACCTTCCTGACATTCAGGGAAACAGAACAATAGGTAAGCAAAAGGCCCAAAGCAGGGTTTCTCCAATGAGACTTTACAGGTCACACTGGTATGTGAGTTTTCTGAGATGCTCGCCATTCACTTCAGTTATTCAGTACATGGCCATGTCACAGAGCATGGAGGTGGTACATATCTTGGATACAAAAACATAAGCCTATTATGGAGAGTGACCAGATTTCAGGAAGAAAACAGGAACTTAGGAAGATCATAGGTGTTGCCCATCATTATGGCAAGCCACATTCCATTTATAAATTGGGCAGCATGAATGCTGGTAAGCTTTCTAAAAGACAGGACACATCCATTGATGCTTTCTCTTTTCTAATATCTACAATCACGGACACAGTGGGATACAGCGACACAGAAACACTCGCATTGTCAAATGCCTTACTAGAAACAATTCCCCCCAAACCAAACAAACCTCATTTCCTACCTCTTCTCAGAACATGAGCCAAAACCACAAACCCACACCCACACCCACAAAGGCACCTCTTTCCTCCAAGTAGGTTGTGACTATTTGGAGTGTCCTCTGACTGTGGGCCATTCTAGGTTCCCCCGAAATGGCCTGTCCTGTCTCAGATTTTGTGTCCTTTGCCAAGTCTCTGAAGTTGTCAGGAGCCAGCGGTGAGCAACTACCTGTTTTCTCAGGAAAGGCCCCTCTTCAGAGTTTTCCTGCCATTTGGCCATCCTAACATCAGTAGGTACCAAGAAAGACTGACTCTGTCCTTGGGAAATTCAAAAAGTAAAACCACTGAGACTGGGACTGGGGCTGTCAATGTTTGACTGGCTTCCTGGATCGCAAGTTCACAGAGTTCCATCACCAAGGAAGTGAGGTGAGGTCACTTCCGTCAGCAACTGAATGAGTTCACTGCCTTGGCAACCAATCTGTCCTAAGAGTTGCTTCCAAGCTTCCCATGAGATGGAGGCTGCCCCTGCTTCCTGTGACACTTTCACAAGTTAGAATGGTATATCACCCATAGGCACCCAGGAGCAGCTCTCCACACAGGTCTCATTTGGTCCATCTTCTCTACATTAAGAATGGAGAGGCTGATTTAGACAGAACCCTTCACCCTGACCAGGTTGTTTTCCATGGAAGATGACTTTTGCACTCTCAGGTCCTTCAGAGTTGCCTACATCTTCTCCAGAGATTATATCTGCATGGACCTTTGAGGTTATCAGCAGGTGGAAGATTCCCTATATTCCTGTATTGTAAGACCAACTCTGTCCCTGCTCTTCTGTAAAGTTAGATTGAGGGAACCATGTATGGTTAGGGTTAATAACATGTTTGATTTGGGTTAGGAATCATTATGCTGAATAAATAATGGTATTGGGAACCTGCAATATGTATAAAAATATATAGGTGAAATAAATGTTTAAAAACAGAAATCTAAGTAACATTTGAAGCCCAGAAGGACACTGGGCCCTTGATTGGGATACTTAGCTTTGAAAAAATTGATATACAATGCATAGGAGCTTGTACTTTGGATCATAGAATGTAGAAGAGAACATCCAGTCAAAAAGGATAGTCGGTAGTGAAAGGTTAATAAAATAGGTACTTGTCACTTATTGTTTTTCTGTATGCTTAACAAAACACTGTTGAAATCTTGAGAACTGTTTGCTAATCTTGTTCCCAGAATGTGCTGTCCCCAACTGCCAAAGTGTAGAATGTACTCTCTCACCCGGTTGCATGCAAACCGACCACTCGCCCTGACCCATCAGTAAACTTCCCTCCCTGCCCTCTCCAAGGCAAATATATATGTTCTGCTTAAACTGTTCTCAGGGCTCTCTGCTCTATTCAAGTGAGCTCCGAGCCCCAGCATGCTGGACCCAGAATAAACCCTTTGCTGTTGGATAAGACAGTCTGTTAGTGGTCTCTTCCTTCCATGCTCTCCCGACCTTTACATATGGAGATTCCACCGAGTTTTGGCAGCGGCGGACAAAAGACCCTAAGGGGTTCCTCTCGGGTTAAGTAAGGCACCTCGTTCTTGTTTCAGTGTTAAGGTTTCAGGCTTGGCAAAATGGCTGTCGATGAAGAGCATGAGTTGTCTCCGATGGTGGCTGACCGACGTGTCACAGAGCCACAGGCCACGTCCCCGGGGAACTTCCCAAAGACTCGGGAAATCGAGGAACAATAGTCTCCTCGACTCAGTAATATTTTGTATCTGATTCGGAATTGCCAGCCCATTGGGTTTTGCTGGCTACTCAGTCCTGGTCTCAGTTTTGGATGTCCATTGAATGTCTTTATTTTCTTGTCTTGTCTGTGTCGTGTGTCTTGCATTCACTCTTTGTGTATCTTTCATTATGGGACACAGCACTTCAATGCCCTTTTCCCTGACCCTTGATCACTGGACCAAAGTCCGCTTAAGGATTCAGAATCTTTCTTTTTTAGTTAAACGCTGGACCTTTCAGAATCTCTGTGCCTCAGAATGGCCCACCTTTGAATTTGGATGGCCCCTAGAAGGATCTTTCTACTTCCCACTAATTTAAGAAGTCAGAGATATTGTCTTTCACCCGGGCACACAAAGCCATCCGGATCAACAGCCATATAACTTAACTTTGCTGGACCTCTGCAAATCTCCTCCTCTATGGGTGAAGCCTTTCTTTGTCCCTTCCCCTGCTCCTACTCCTTACCCCATGATCTCTCCAACCCTCTGCTCCTCCTCCTCCTCCACCCTTTGTAATCCCTGAGTCACAAGATTTGACTCTACTGGACTCTCTTCCCCCTCATTATACCCTGCCCTCGTCCCCCAACCACCAACACCCTCTAAGTGATTCCCCTGCAGCTGACTCAGCCTCTCTACAAGTGGAGGAATCTAAGCTGGCCTAGCGCCCTCCAGATAATTCCCCCGCAGCACACACAGCCCCTCCTCTGCAGGAGGAAGCTAGCCCAGCTAAGGGAACTTGATGGTGGTGAATGATTGAAAACCCTGGAACTCCTGTGATGCTCCCCCTATGTCCCTATGGACTATTGATTGACGAAGGCCATGGGGGGAAAATGGAAGCCTACAAATATTGGCCTTTTTCCTCTTCCGACCTATATAACTGGAAAAATAACAATCCCCCTTTTTCCGAGGACCCTACAGGGCTCACAGGTCTGGTTGAGTCATTGATGTTTTCACATTTGCCTACTTGGGATGACTGTCAACAATTCCTAGGGACTCTCTTCACGACAGAGGAACAAAAGAGAATCTTCCTGAAAGCTATAAAAAAAGTCCTCCGACCAGATTGGAGAGTGATACATCTTCCCAACTTAATCAAAGCTGGTTTTCCCTTGAAACAACCCAACTGGGACACCATCACCATTGAAGTTAGAAAGCATCTGTCCACTTATCGCCAGGTTCTAATAGTGGGCATCCAAGTGGCCACTAGGCGACCAACTAATTTGGCCAAGGTAATAGAGATTATTCAAAGGCCTGATGAATCTCCCTCTATGTTTCTAGAGAGAATTATGGAGGCAAGTAGGAGATATACTCCTTTCGATCCTCAGGCAGAGGATCAAAAGGCATCTGTTATGATGGCCTTTATTGGGCAAGCTGCCCTGGATATTAAAAGAAAGTTACAATGCTTAGATGGATTACAAGATATGACTTTGAGAGATTTAGTCAGAGAAGCCAAGAAAATATACCTTAAGAGAGAAACTGAGGAAGAGAAGGAAGCAAAGTGAGGATAAAAGAAACAAAAGACAGAATAAGGCGTTGACTAAGGTCCTGGTCACAACAACAAAAGGGCCAGAAATTAAGAAACAGGGAGACAGGAAGGGATACCTGGTCCCATGCCAGAGGCCACCCCAGGCCTCAGATCAATGTACCTACTGTAAAAAAAAAGGACACTGGGCCAAAGAGTGCGCTAGAAAGGGACAGCCATGCCAGTCAGCCATTCTGACTCTGGAGGATGACTATGAAAGTCGGGGCTCAGATCCCCTCCCCGAGTTCAGGGTAACTTTTGAAGTGGAGGGGACCCCAGTAATCTTTGAAGTGGATAAAGGGGCAATATACTCATCCCTAATGTCACATTGGGCCCTCTATCAAATAAAAGGTTTCTAGTTCAAGGGGCTAATGACAGTAAATATCGGGCTTGGACAACTAAGAGGATCATGGACCTGGGGAAAGAAAAAATCCGTCACTCCTTTCTAGTAATCCCAGAATTCCTAGCCCCATTGATGGGCAGAGATCTGCTCACCAAGTTCCGGCCCAAAATAACTTTTAACCCTGAAGGCCCCCAAGTGGAATTTCTAAATCCTTCACTAAAAACTCCTATAGTCACAGCTCTAAATATGTCAGTAGAAAATGCACATCAACTCACTCACCTTGGTTCAAAGAAATTGCAGGTATTTCTGAAGTATCAAGAACAGAGTTTTCCACTAACTGACTCACAGCAAAAAGAAATAACTAAATGGGTAAAAAAAGCCTGTCGAGTCCATCAAATGGTAAATGCTTACCCTTCCAAGCTTCCTGCAGGAAAGCACCTACGAGGAACCAGACCAGGACAATTCTGGGAAGTTGACTTTACTGAAATTAAGCCAGCAAGGTATGGACATAAATATCTTCTAGTCTTTGTAGATACATTTTTAGGATGGATTGAAGCCTTCCCCACTAAAAGAAAAAAAAAGAAACAGTGCAAATGGTGGTCAAGCAGATCCTGAAAGGCATTTTTCAAAGATACGGCCTGCCAAAGGTAATACGGTCTGATAATGCACCGGCGTTCATGGCCCAAGTAAGTCAGGGGTTAGCCAGGAACCTGGGGATTCATTGGAAGTTTTATTGTGCTTACAGACCCTAGAGTTCAGGACAGGTAGAAAGAATGAATAGATCCATTAAAGAGACCTCAACGAAATTAAGCTTAGAGACCAGCATAAATGATTGGACTATGCTCATGCCTTATACAATGTTTCATGCAAGAAATACGCCCTCTGTTTCTTTGAGTAACCACACCCCCTGTGAATATCTAGGGTGCCTCTCCTCCAGTAACGGACCAAAGCCCAACTCTAAGACCTAACGATCCCTTTCACACCCCCTTGCTTGACAGACTTAAAGCTCTTGAAAGATCTCAGTGATACCTGTGGAAACAGCTGGCCACTGCCTACCAAACTGGGGACGAGGGGACTCCACATCGATATCGAGTAAGAGATTCATCTACGTAAGATGATATCAGGTTTCATCCCTGGAACCCCACTGGAAAGGACCATACCACGTGGTACTTATAACATTTACAGTGGTAAAGGTAGACGGAATCACTTCCTGGATCCATGCCTCTCATCTCAAGCCTGCGCCCTGTCCACACTCTGGCTGGAAACTGGAAAAGACTGGTAACACTTTCAAATTGCATATTCACCGTGTGGATAAGCCTATAGACTCTCCCCTTGGCCACAAGTAGTCCTAACCCTCATCAGCCCGTTCAGCAGCGATGGCTGATCACAAATTCTACTGGAAAAGAAGTATAATCTATCTCACATACAGCCCACTTAGGGACCTGGTGGCCATCTCTCCACCCAGACATTTGTCAGCTGGCTATAGGTCTTTCCTAATGGGATATCCCTGATGAAGAGGATCCCACTAAAATTCCATTAAATCCCTTCCTTACCATAGATAATGGAAACAAACATTATGGATGTAGGGACACACGAGCCAGATGCAGGTTGGCTAGCCTAGATTACTGTGTTTACCCGGCCGACTGTCAAAGCCATAAACAGCCATGGCTGTGTGGGGGAAAAGCCGACTTCTTCTGTAAGTCATGGGGATGTGAGCATACAGGGGCTGCCTGATGGAACCCAAACTCCGCATTAAATTCAGTACACAGCATTGGCCATATTATGAATTAGATAACAAAAACTGATGGCCACCAGAGGGGACTCTAGATCCTCAAATCCTGTGTGACCTTTTTGACATCTGCTAGTGCTCAAAAGGGTGAAAGGAGATTCCACTATGTGGAGGCCTTTTCCCTTCTTCACTCACATCCTGAACTATGCTTATCCAATAGATCCTCACCTTCAGCCTTTTGCTCCAGAGTCTCTGCTGTCACTCCCACCTCAGCAACCTGATTTCTCCACTACAATTATTAGATCAAAAACCCAAACCTCTGCTGGTTCTTAGACCATTGCCCCCTTGCTGACGTAGCAGGTACTGAGGTACCCCTCCACCCACTCACTCCTCTCTTCTCCTGTCAGTGCCCGCACCGGGTCCCACCAGGTCCTCTTACCAACTAACCCAAAGCTCAAACCAGCTGAGGAGAGCCCTCAGACCCCTATCCAAGATGTAATAAAAATGGTCTTTAATGTTGCTTTGTCATCACTGAAAACAGTTTACTAAGAATTTAAAGTCCCTCACATGTGTTTTGGGATACTCACAACCATCTTCCCCTCTGCTCTACCTGTTCTAATGCTCAAATATTTGTTGCTAGGAAAATTCCAAACAACTTTCTAATTATTTTTTTACATCTCTCTTTTCTCATTCTCAGATACTCGGAGCTGCTCTCAGCCCCACCTTCTCCGTCTTTCCCCTCTGTACCAGGCCCACAGAAAAGTCTTTAACTGACCTTCTCCAGAAGTCTTCACCATGGATGACTTTAGGACTTTCAGCAAAAGAGTCCCTATAAAAAAGTTCAATGTAGTTAAACTTCCTATTTTCACGTTGCCCTGTTCTACTTGGCCACTGGCTAAAAAAACTAGCACTCCTAATCCAGACACCCCCTTACTAGTTTTTCACAAAAATATGTGAACAAGGCCTCTGGCCTTGACGTGGGGCTTCACAGAGATGGCTACATTTCTAAGTTAACGAAGTTAGCAACTGGGCTCCGTGGTAACAGCTGGCAATGGGAAAATAAGAAAGGGAAGAAAAAGCTCTTTCCCTCCCAGGTGTCCTTGAAAAGTTAACTTGCCCAGAACCGAGGAAAAAACAGAAACAAAAACTGCTTTTTTCAACTTCTGCAGACTGTGAACTTCTGAGCCCCTTCCCTTACATGTTGGGTACAAAATTCTGAAACTACCTAAACTTGGGTTTCAGAGGATTACTTGATTACAACAGAATCAATGCCCTCTGAATCTGGTTGCAACCAAATAGGACTGTTTCTCTATCTTCAGTGCTATTTTAGGTGTGTTGCCTTGTCCGTCCCTACTACAGCATGATTCTATATACTTAAACATTGTTAATGTTTTCATGAAATTGTCAACAGATGTGATTAATTGTGTAATCGTGCAGATGTTTCCCAGAGTGCTCTATCACGATGCAGGTTCATTTGAAGATCAAATGGGGGGGGGGGGCATTCAACCCGGTTCCACTGAAAATATATATCCCTCAGCCATCCTATTAAGAATAGAAATTGCTGCACTGGTGGCCACGGGAACCACTGCCTTTGTCCATGGGACTCAACAAATGACCCAACAAATGACAGCAATAGACCAAAACTAAGATATTAGAAACCTCCATCAGAGCTCTGCATGAGTCTTTTACCTCTCTCTCTGAAGTTGTTTTTCAGACCACTCGAGGGTTGGACCTCTTCGTCATGAGAGAAGGGGCCTTTGTGCTGCATTGAGAGAAGAAAGTTGTTTGTATGCCGAACATACTGGAGTTGTAATAAAATCTAATAGTAAATTAAAAAGATGCCTTGAAAAGCATCAAAGACACAGAGAGGCCCAAAAAAGGTGGTTTGAGTCTTGGTTCACACAGTCTTCCTGGTTAACTACGTTTTTATCAACCCTGGCCGTTCCAATAATAATCCTCATATTATTGCTAACTATGAAACCCTGTTTTCTCAACCGTGTAATTTCTTTTTTCCAGGCTCAAATTGGACGAGTTAAACTTATGGTAATACCCCACTAGTATACATAGAATGTGACACCCCCCCAATGATCATTTTTATGATTAAAAGTAGCCAGAAGAAGAAGTGGGGAATAAAAGGTTAATAAAATTGGTACTTGTCACTTCCTGTTTTTCTGTATGCTTAACAAAACACTTTTGAAATCTTGAAATGCTTGCAAATCTTGTTCCCAGTATGTGCTGTCCCCAACTGCCCAACTGCAGAATGTGCTCCCTCACCCAGTTGCACGCAAATCGCCCACTCGCCCTGATCCATCAATAAACTTCCCTCCCTGCCCTCTCCAGGTAAAGTATATAAGCTCTACTTAAGCGATTCTCAGGGCTATCTGATCTACTCAAGTGAGGTCTGAGCACCAGCATGCTGGACACTCAATAAACCCTTTGCTGTTGCATGAGATAGTCTGTTGGTGGTTTCCTCCTGCGAAGCTCGCCCGACATTTACTATAATGATTGAAAGTAGAAGAGAACATCCAGTCAAAAAGAGATTGTTGATAGAAATAGGAAGATAGTACGTTTAGGAAGAAGTGTGAGTATAGGATTTGGAACAAAAGTTCTTTAGCTATAGGGTTTCGGTTACAGAGTGATTGTTAAAGTCAGCACAGGTGAAGAGTCAGTCACAAAGATGAACTGGGGAAAACATGTAGTAAAGCAGATATAAATAGAGACATTACAAAATCAGGCAAAGAATAAAGTGAGTGATAGGATTAGACATTTTGAACAGGGTTGAGTTTGAATACATAATTTAGGAAGAAACAAATATGTAGTCACCAATAGGATTGACATTTGAGAGCATTAGGCAAATTTCAGGTGGATGAATATTTCTGAGAATAATCTTGTGAATAGTTGATTATAAATCCACATACATGAACATGAATGAATTTAGGGAGTGTACATAAGACACATATATTTTCATATTTAGAAAAATCTGGAGAGTACACACAGACAAAAAAAGTAGCAATATATGTCAATCAAAATTCATCATAAAATATATATCATCCACAGATCCAAAAATATTCATTTTACTGAACATGTATTTATGTATAATGTTGTTCAACTAGGAAGCTCACCCATAGTTTGAATATTCAGTACCAACAGGGTTTAGTAGGAGTGATCTCGTCTCACAATTTGTATCTGCCAAGTAAGCCAAATCACAAAAATAAACGTGTGGTACCAGGTAGGATTGTATATGTCCATATTAAAATACACATGCTGAATAGGCTACAGATAAAGTGAGACAGGAATTCACATGTTTGTTAACTTTAAAAAAAAAACATGGAGAACTATTTCAACAAACAATTGACAAGATTAATAACTCCTACTCTGTATCATGCAGAAGGGAAGTCCAACTATACACCGTGCCTCCTCTGAACTGCTTGTATTTCTATTCTGTTTGGGTTATTTTTCTCCATCATATTAGGATTAGTAGTCACAGTCTGGTAGGGTATGGGTTAGTGTCAGGGATTCAGTATTTTGAATGGAAAACAGGAAATTGAAACCAATGTGTATGCAAACATATGCTACAGAAAAATCTTCCCACTCTCATCCAGAACAATGCCTTGACATTACCTTCGCCTCAAGAAAAACACAATTAGAGGAGAAGAGTTAAAAAATTTGTGAATACCTATCTGGATTGGAAAATGCTCCCGATTTCACATCATTGGAGTTGGTAGAGGAGTTTCTAAAAGTAATGGACAGGGTAAACACTCCACAAACATCGAGCTCTGCTGGCCTAAAGATTTTTGAGGATCTGCCTCTGAGGTTGAGCACTTGAAATATATGCTGTTGTCAGGAGCTTTAGCTTACTTTGTGGTGAGACCATCAAAGCTGGGTCTGCATCTATGTGATCTGGATGACATGGTTACTTACTTTCCAATGAAATGAGGCAACAGTGCTGAATTCTCTCTTTGTAGGTAAACTGTGGCCTCTGAGGGCTAATTGTCTCTTCGTGTGGACTGTGAAGCCATTTGGTCATCCTCTAATTTTCGTGGTGTTTTTGCTGCTGCTTTGGGAGTTTGGTATTTGCTTCACAAAATACGAATTCAAATGGGACACAGTACTGGAGGGAGTTCTGTCTGGTGTGGGGGGAAGGGTCTGGAGGAGAATGCACCAACAAGTGTTTTATCCCACATAGCTTGCCCCCTTGACAATAGCAACATGATTCAGAACATTGCCCTAAAACCTCTCCATATAACAAGATTTCTTTACATATAAGGGTCTGCTGCTGCACCATGTCAGTCACAAGCCATTTGGAATCCAATGGTAGATCCTCATGGCCCTACCACTGATGTTTTATCAAACACCTGCACACCACTGCTCTGGGCCACTACTCAGCAGGATCCAACTTACTGGCATCTCTGTTCTAAACCATTTTCATGAAACCCAGTAAATCAAGGTACTGTCTGGTATACTCATGATCAGCAACAGGACATCCAAAAGTTTTCCAGTGCCACCTGGTAATGGGAATTTCAAAAATTTCATGGTATTTATCTAGCCATTTTTCAAAGATGAAGTTGGAGTCACTGTGGGTTTCAATTCATTCAGGAATCATTAAATGGTGAGGAAGCTCATTTCAATGAAAGCTCTAAAGAACTCTCACAGGCAAGGCTTCTGAAAGAGTGCCCAAAGGGGCCACATAAAACCAGGCCCATTGAGGTCTACAAGGTGAGGCCCATGTGTGTTTTGACTCTCAACTCAGCCTGCCAAGTCTTTAATAATAAAATTATGTTATATCCTGGCGGAGATTCCCAGTGCTCTGTGGAAAGCCACCCTGGGCCTAGATATCAGTTTCCAAGGGCGACTCTCATGTGTGGCCTACTAAAATTTCAACAAAATTTTTGGCAATACTTCTCTGAGTTCAGTTCCACAACTCAGTCTCTAAGGGGAATCAAACCAGAGTTCAAGCCCAGGTGGACACAGTCATTTTTTCGAACCGACAAAAAAATGACCAAAATTATAACCAAAACACCTCCACATGACACTAATCCTCTTCCATGTAGTGACTCATCGTCACCTCTGGCTGAAGGTTTCTATGAGGGGTGCAGCCAAAGACAGTTTCCAAAATAAGCTCGCTTGCCCCTCATTTGCCTAAAGTCAGGGTGGCCTGGACACCCTTCCTGTTAACCTGGAGTGACAAAATAAGCATGCCTTTAATACTGCTCTGTTTCTCCAATTTGAGGCCTACTGATTTTCAGATATAGATTCTTTATTTCATTTGGAGTCATGCGAAAACCCAAGCACCACTGCAGGGCTTGGAAGAACTCATTTGATCCAAAGAATCCCTATTCTCACTTGATGGAGGTCATGAACCTAACAGAGGAAGGCAAGTGACTTCATCCACAATGACTGATTTTTTGCAATTATGGTTTTGGATGCACACAAGGGATCATTCTTTAGATCCATCAGGTGCTGAGAATCTAAGTCACAGCCACACATAAGACCAAGAGGCTAATTCAGCCACATCCCTTACCAAAGCAATTAAGCAAAGAGCCACAGATGATGCCCATTCATTTCCATTTCAAAACTGTTTTCCTCAGGCTTCACAGAGAGGTGGCCTGAGGCAAAGGCCTTCCAGACATTCAGGGCAACAGAACAATAGTTAAGCAAAATATCCAAAGTAGGGTCTCTCCTCTGAGACTTTCCTGGTCACACTGATATTTGACATTCAGGGCAACAGAACAATATGTAAGCAAAAGGCGCAAAACATGATCTCTCCATTGAGACTTTTCTGGTCACACTGATATCTGAGTTTTCTGAGAATATTGCCATTCTCTTAAGCTATCCAGTACATGGCCATGTCACAGGGCTTGGAGGTGGTACATATCTTGGAAACAAAAACATGAGCCAATTCTGGAGAATGGCCAGAATTCAGGAAGAAAACAGGAACTTAGGTAGATAGCAGGTGTTGCCCATGGATAAGACAAGTTGCAGTCCATTCATTAATTGGCCAGGATGAATTATGGGAAGATTTATACTAGACTAGACATTTATTAATGCATTATCTTTTCAAATGCCTACAACAACGGACACAGTGAAATACACAGACATAGGAACACTAGTCCTGTCAAACGACTTACTAGAAATAGTCCACTGCAAACCAAAAAACCGACTTTCCTACCTATTCTCAGAACATGAGACAGAACCACAAACACACACCCACTCCCACAAAGGCACCTCCTTCCCTCAAGTAGGTCTGTGACTATCCAAAGTGTTCTCTGACTTGTGGGCCATACTATCTTCTCCCAAAAAGGCCTGTCCTCTGTCAGATCTTGTTTCCTTGGCCAACTCTGTGAAGGTGTCAGGAAAAAGTGGTGAGCCACTACCTGCTTTCTCAGGAAAGGTCCCTCTTCAGAGCTCTCCTCCATTTGTCCTTCCTCACATCAGTAGGTACCAAAAAAGACTGACTCTGTCCTTGTTAAATCCAACCAAGTGAGCCCACCGATCCTGGGACTGGGACTGCTTCTGGGTGCCTGACTTCTTGGATACCAAGTTCAGAGAGTTCCATCACCAAGGAAATGAGGTATGTCACTTTCTTTGGAACTGAATGAGGTCACTGCCTTGGCAAACACTTTGACCTAAGAGTTGCTTCCAAGGGTCCCATGAGATGGAGCCGGCCTCTACTTCCTGTGACACTTTCACTAGTTAGAATGGTATATCAACCAGAGGAACCTGGGAACAGCTCTTCACCCAGGCCTGGTTTTGTCCATCTTCTCTACAATAAGAAGAGAGAGGCTGATTGAGACACATCCCTTCATCCTGACCAGGTTGTTTGCCATGGAAGATGACTTTTGCTCTCTCAGGTCCTTTATACCTGCCTAAAACTTCTCCAGGTATCATTTCTGAATGGACCTTTGAGGTTCTCGCAGGTGGAAGGTACCCTAATTTCCTGTATTGTAAGAACAACTCTTTCCCTGCTCTTCTGGAAAATGAGATTGAGGGAACATTGTATGTTTCGGGTTAATAACAGGTTCGATTTCAGTTAGGAATCATTCTGTGCGATGAATAATGGTATTGGGTACCTACGATATTTATAAGAATATAGAGGTGAAATAAATGTACAAAAACAGATATCTAAGTAAGATTTGAAGGCCAGAAATCATTGGGCCCTTGACTGGGATACTTAAGCTTTTAATTATGTTCTGCAAAGATGTCTCAGATAATTCGATATTCAATGGCATAGGACCTTGTACCTTGGATGATTGAATGTAGAAGACAACATCCAGTCAAAAAGGGATAGTAGGTAGGATTAGGAAGATAGTCGGTAGTTTTAGGAAGAAGAGTGAGTATAGGATTTGAATCAAAAGTTCTTTCCTAATAGGGTTTTGGTTAGAGGGTGAACGTTAATGTCAGCATATATGAAGAGTGAGTCACTATGATGAGATTGGGAAAATATGTAGAAAAGCAGATATCAATAGAGACATTATGAAATCATGCAAAGTATAAAATGAGTGATAGGATTAGACATTTTCTACAAGTTTGAGTTTCAATATATAATCTTATGAAGAAACAAATATGTCGTCACCAATAGGATTGACATTTGAGAGCATTAGGCAACCTGGACATGGATGTTTTAGTAATCCATGTACAATTTCCATTTTGGCTTTGGTACAGTCTTAAGTGTCACCTTCAAATTTTTAGTTCCGAATATTACTGTGATAAAATGTTTATGTAGATCAGGTGACATGAGCATTTCTACCACCATTTCTGGGAGCAACATATTGAAGACATAAAATTAGTTTTGGGGGTACAAATAGGTGTACCCAGTGTCTATGAATATAGAGATAAAGCATGAATAGACCATACTGTGAATAAATAATATAAGTTGTTCCAAATTTAAATTATGTATTGAACTGATATCTGAAAAATTACAGGAAATCTTATATTGATATACAATCATTCATTCCAACCAATTATACATCAAATGATAATATTAGTGTTTTGGTTTATCATAAAGAGTGTGTGAGTTTTGCTTCAATAGTGATTATGGAAATCGAAAATAATGTGTTTGGAAAGAATTCTCATGAAAAGACCAGTCAAGAAACCCTGACAATACATGTGTTCTGAAGCAAGAAGTGATTAAAGTTGAAACAAATGCCTATAAATTTGTGAACTTGTGGATGAAATGTATATCCTATGATGTGCAAACCCTGAAGAAATAGTAATGTACCAGTGTTGAATACAAATGAACGTCAAATTACACATCATGTGCCATAGGAGTCTACTTGAATTGATGTTAGACTGGGTCACTTACTGTAGAATAAATAGGATTTGTATGCACCATTCACTGAAGTTAGTTTTCAGTACTAGGAAACAAATATGTATTTCAGTTGGATGAATATGTCTGAGAATAATCTTGTGAAAAGTTGATTATAAATCCACGTACATGAACATGAATGAATTAAGAGAGTGTATATAAGACACATATATTTTATATTTTGAAAAATCTACAGAGTGTATGTATATATACAAAAAAACACAAATAGACATTAAAAAGTAGCAATATATATGCCAAACAAAATTCATCATTAAATATATATCATCCACAGATGCAAAAATATTTATTTTACTGAACATGAGCTTATGTATAATGTTGTTCTACTAGGAAGCTTGTAGGTTGAATTTTCAGTTCCAACAGCGTTTAAGAGGAGTGAACTCTTCTCACAATTGGTATCTGCCAAGTCAGCCACCTCCCAAAAATGTACATGTGATACCTGGTAGGATTCTATATATGTATATAAATATACATGAGTGAATAGGCTACAGAGAATGGGAAACAAGAATTCACTTATCTGTTAATTTTAAAAACACATGGAGAACTATTTCAATTAAAAATTGACTAGATTTATAACTCCTACCTTATATAATGCAAAAGGCAAGTCCAAATATACAACATGCCTCCTCTGAACTACTTGTATTTATATTGTGTTTGGGTTATTTTTCTCCTTTATATTAGGTTGAGTAGTCTGAGCCTAATAGGTAGGGGTTAGTGTCAGGGATTCACTATTTCAATAGGAAAATTGAAAAATGAATCCAATGTGTATGCAAATATGTGCTGCATAAATATCCTTCCACTCTCATCCAGAGCAATGCCTTGTCAATACCTTTGCCCCAATTAAGACACAATTGGAGGAGAAGAGTTAGAAAATCAGTGAATACATATCTGGAATGGAAATGCTCAGGAGTTCACAACCTTGGAGGTGGTAGAGGAGTTTCCAAAAGAAAGGGACTGGGTTAACACTCCACAAACATGGAGCTCTTCTGGCCTAAAAACTTTCTGAGAAACTGCCTGTGAGGTTGGGCACTTGAAAAATACATTGTTGTCAGGAGATTTGACTTCCTTTGCGTGAGACCATCAAAGCTGGGTCTGCATTTATGTGACCTGGAGGACATGGCTTCTTATATTCCAATAAAGATAAGCAGCAGTGCTGAATTATCTCTTTGTAGGTAAATTGTGACCACCGGGGACTAAGTGTCTCCCCGTGTGGACTGTGAAGCCATTTGGTCCTGGTCCACTTTTTGTCGTGTTTTTGCTACTGCACTCGGAGTTTGGTATTTGCTTCATGACATACAAGGAGCTCAACTGGGACACAGTGCTGGAGGGAGTTCTGTCACGTGTGGTGTGCCAGGGTATGTAGGAGAATGCACCAACCAGGCTTCTATCCCTCATAGCTTGCCCCATTGCCCTCTTGTCCATATCAACCTGATTCTGAACATTGCCCTGAAAACTCTCCATATTACAAGATGCCTTTACATATAAGGGTCTGCTGGCTGCACCATGTAAGTAACATGCCATTTGGAATACAATGGTAGATCCTCATGACCCTACCACTGATGATTTATCACACACCTGCCCAAAACTGCTCTAGGCCCACTACATAGCAGTCTCTAACTTACTGGCATCTCTGTTCTACACCATTTTCATGAAACCCAGTCAATCAAGGCACTGTCTGGTATACTCATGATCAGCAATAGGACATTCAAAGGTTCTCCAGTGCCACCTGGTCATGGGAATTTCAAAATTTTCATGGTATTTATCTAGCCATTTTTCAAGGATGAAGTTGGAGGCACTGTGGCTTTCAATTCATTCAGTAACCATTAAATGTTGAGGAAGCTCAATTCAATAAAAGCTCTGAAGAACTCTCACAGGCAAGGCTTCTGAAAGAGTGCCAAAAAGGTCACATGATGCCAGGCCCATTAAAGTCTACAATGTGAGGCCTATGTATTTTTCGACTCTCAAATATGGCTGCCATGTCTTTAAGAATAAAATTATGTGATATCCTGGCAGAGATTCCCAGTGCTCTGTGGAAAGCCACCCTGGCCCTAGATCTCAGTTTCCAAGGGCGACTCACATGCGTGGCCTCCTAAAATCCAAACAAAATTCATGGCAATACTTCTCTGAGTTCAGTTTCACAACTCAGTCTCTAAGGGGAATCAAACCAAAGTTCAAGCCCAAGTGGACCCAGTCATTTCTTCCAACCGCCAAACAAATGGCCAAAATTAAAACCAAAACATTCCCACATGGCCCTCATCTTCTTCCATATAGTCACTCATCGTAACCTCTGGCTGGAGTTTTCCATCAGGGGCACAGCCCAAGACTGTGTCCAAAAAAAGCTCGCTTGCCCCTCATTTGCCTAAAGTCAGGGTGGCCTTGACAGCCCTCCTGTGAACCAGAAGTGATCAAATAAGCCTGCCATTAATACTGCTCTGTTTCTACAATTTGAGCCCTACTGACTTTCAGGTATAGATTCTAAATGTGATTTGGAGTCATGCGAAAACCCAAGCACCTCAGCAGGGCTTAGAAGAACTCATTTGACCAAAAGAATCCCTATTCACACTTGATGGAGTTCAGGAACCTAACAGAGGAAGACGAGAGACTTCATCCACAATGACTGATTTTTTGCCATTATAGTTTTGGACGCACACATGGGATCATTCTTTATATCCATCACGTGCTGAGAATCTAAATCACAGCCACAAAGAAGGCCAAGAGGCTAATTCAGCCACATTCATTTCCAAAGAAATTAAGCAAAGAGCCACAGGTGATGCCCATTCATTTCCATTTCAAAACTATATTCTTCAGGCTTCACAACGGGGTTCCCTGAAGCAAAGACCTTCCAGATATTCAGTGCAACAAAACAGTACTTAAGCAAAAGGTCCAAAGCAGTGTCTCTCCACTGAGAGTTTCTTGGTCACACTGATATCTGAGTTTTCTGAGATGCTCACCATTCTTTTCAGCTATCCAGTACATGGCCATGTCACAGAGCTTGGAGGTGGTACATATCGTGGACACAAAACCATGAGCCTATTCTGGAGACTGGCCAGAATACAGGAAGAAAACAGGAACTTGGGAAGATAGCAGGTGTTTCCCTTCAATAAGACAAGCTGCAGTTCATTCATATATTGGGCAGGATGGATTTTGGGAAGATTTATACTTGAAAGAACACATTCATTAATGCATTTTCTTTTCTAATGTTCACAACAACGGACACAGTGGAATACACAGACATGGAAATACTTGCCTTGTCAAACGACTTACTAGAACAGTAAACTCAAAACCAAAAAAAAAAAAAAAACGCCTTTCCTACCTATTCTCAGAACATGAGACAGAACCACAAACCCATACCCACTCCCACAAAGGCAGCTCCTTCCCCCAAGTATGTCTGTGATTAGAAGGAGTGTCCTATGACTGGTGAGCCATACTATGTTCTCCCAAAATGGCCTGTCCTCTTTCAGATCTGGTTTCCATGGCCAACTCTGTGAAGATGTCAGGAAAAAGTGGTGAGCCACTACCTGCTTACTCAGGAAAGGTCCCTCTTCAGAGCTCTTCTGGCATTTGGCCATCCTCACATCAGTAGGTACCAAGAAAGATTGACATTGCCCTTGGAAAATCCAAACAAGTGAGTCCACTGGGACTGGATCTGGGACTGCCTCTGGGTGCCTGGCTTCTTGGATACCAAGTTCAGAGAGTTCCATCACCAAATAATGAGGTATGTCACTTTCTTTGGAAATGAATGAGGTCACTGCCTTGGCAACCACTTTTCCCTAACAGTTGCTTCCAAGGGTCCCATGAGATAGAGCCGGCCCCTAACTTCCTGTGACACTTTCACAAGTTACAATGAAGTATCAACAATAGGCACCCAGGAACAGCTCTACACACAGGTCAGGTTTTGTCAGTGTTCTCTACAATAAGAAGAGAGAGGCTGATTAAGACACATCCCTTCATCCTGACCAGGTGTTTTGCCATGGAAGATGAGTTTTGCTCACTCAGGTCTTTTATACCTGCCTACAACTTGTCCAGGTATCATTTCTGCATGGACCTTTGAAGTTCTCAGCAGGTGGACCGTCCCCTTCTTTCCTTTATTGTAAGAACAACTCTGTCCCTGCTCTTCTGTAAAATGAGACTGAGGGAACAGTGTATGTTTCTGGTTAAAAACAGGTTCGATTTGTGTTAGGAATCATTCTGTGTGATGAATAATAGTGTTGGGGACCTTCGATATTTACAAGAATATCAAGGTTAAATATAAGTATGAGAACAGAAATCTAGGTATGATTTGAAGCCCAGAAGGACATTGAGCCCTTGATTGGGATAATTAGCTTTTAATTATGTTCTGCAAAGATGTCTCAGTTAATTCAATACACAATGGCATAGGACTTTGTACCTTGGATGATTGAATGTAGAAGAGAACATCCAGTCAAAAAGGGATAGTCGGTAAGATTATGAAGCTAGTCGGTAGGTTTAGGAAGAAGACTGAGTATTTAATTTGGACCAAAGTTCTTTAACAATAGGGTTTTGGTTAGAGAGTGAATGTAAATGTCAGCACAAATGAAGAGTCAGTCACTATGATGAGCTGGGAAAAAATGTAGAAAAGCAGATATCAATAGAGACATTATGAAATCAGGCAAAGTTAAAGTGAGTGATAGGATTAGACATTTTCAACAGGGTTGAGTTTGAATACATAATCTTTGGAAGAAAAAAATATGTAGTCACCAATAGGATTGACATTTGAGAGCATTAGGCAACCTGGACATAGATGTTTTTAGTAATCCATGTTCACTTTCCATTTAGTCCTTCGTGCAATCATAACCGTGACCATTACATTATTTGTCCAGAATATTACTGTGAAAAAATGTATATGTAGATCAGGTGACATGAGTATTTCTTCCACCATTTCTGGAAACAATATATTGAAGACGTAAAATTAGTATTGGGGGTACAAAGAGGTGCACCCTGTGTCTATGAGTATAGAGATAAAGCATGAATAGACAATACTGTGAATAAATAATATAACTTGTTCCAACTTTAAATAATGGATTGAACTGATATCTGAAAAATTACAGGAAATCTTATATTGATATACAATCATTCATTCCCACCAATTATACATCTAATGGTAATATTAGTGTTTTGGTTTATCATGAACAGTCTGTGAGTTTTGCTTCAAAAGAGATTATGGAAATCGAAAATAATATGTTTGGAAAGAAGTCTCATGAAAAGACCAGTCAGCAAACCTGGAGGAATGCATATATTGTAAAGCAGGAAGCGATTGAAATTCAATCAAATGCCTATAAACTTGCTAATTTGTGGATGAAATATATATCCTATGATGTGCAAAAACTCATGAAATAGTAATGTACCATTGTTGAATAAAAATGAACGTCAAAATACACATCATGTCCCATAGGAATCTACTGGCATTGATTTTAAACTGGGTCAGTTACTGTAGAAATATTAGGATTCTCGTGCATTATTCACCGAATTTAGTTATCTCTTTTTTTTAAAATTTTTATATATGGTTGTTCAAAACATTACATAGTTCTTGATAAATAATATTTCACACTTTGATTTATGTGGGTTATGAACTCCCATTTTTGCCCCGTATACAGATTGCAGAATCACATCAGTTACACATCCATTGATTCATATATTGCCGTACTAGTGTCTGTTGTATTCTGCTGCCTTTCCTATCCTCTACTATCCCCCCTCCCCTCCAATCTTCTCCCCTCTTCTCTCTCTACCCCCTATACAGTAATAAATTTCTCCACCTTGTATTATTTTTCCCTTTCCCCTCACTTCCTCTTGTATGTAATTTTGTATAACCCTGAGGTTCTCCTTCCATTTCCATGCAGTTACCCTTCTCTCTCCCTTTCCCATCCACCTCTCATCCCTGTTTAATGTTAATCTTCTTCTCATGCTCCTCGTCCCTAGGCTGTTCTTAGTTACTCTCCTTATATCAAAGAAGACATTTGGCTTTTGTTTTTTAGGGATTGGCTAGCTTCACTTAGCATAATCTGTTCTAATGCCATCCATATCCTTGCAAATTCTATGATTTTCTCATTTTTTAATGCCGAGTAATACTCCATTGTGTATAAATGCCACATTTTTTTATTCATTCTTCTATTGAAGGGCATCTAGGTTGGTTCCACAGTCTTGCTATTGTGAATTGTGCTGCTATGAACAGCGATGTAGCAGTGTCCATGTAGCATGCTCTTTTTAGGTCTTTAGGTTTTAGACCGAGAAGGGGAATAACTGGGTCAAATGGTGGTTCCGTTCCCAGCTTTCCAAGAAATCTCCATACTGCTTTCCCATTTGGCTGCACCAATTTGCAGTCCCACCAGCAATATACAAGTGCACCTGTTTCCCCAGATCCTCGCCAGCACTTGTTGTTGTTTGACTTCATAATGGCTGCCAATCTTACTGGAGTGAGATGGTATATTAGGGTGGTTTTGATTCACATTTCTCTGACTGCTGGAGATGGTGAGCATTTTTTCATGTACTTGTTGATTGATTGTATGTCCTCCTCTGAGAAGTGTCTGTTCAGGTTCTTGGCCCATTTGTTGATTGGGTTATTTTTTATCTTATTGACTAATTTTTTGAGTTCTTTGTATACTCTGGATATTAGTGCTCTATCTGAAGTGTGAGGAGGAAAGATTTGTTCCCAGGATGTAGGCTCCCTATTTTCCTCTCTTACTGTTTCTTTTGCTGAGAAAAAACTTTTTAGTTTGAGTAAGTCCCATGTGTTGATTCTAGTTATTAATGCTTGTGCTATGGGTGTCCTATTGAGGAATTTGGAGGCGACCCCACAGTATGTAGATCGTAGCCAACTTTGTCTTCTATCAGACACCATGTCTCTGATTTGATATCAAGCTCCTTGATCCATTTTGAGTTAACTTTTGTGCATGGTAAGAGAAAGGGATTCAGTTTCAATTTGTTACATATGGATTTCCAGGTTTCCCAGCACCATTTGTTAAAGATGCTATCATTCATCCATTGCATGCATTTAGCCCCTTTATCAAATATAAGATAGTTGTATTTTTTTGGATTGGTTTCTGTGTCCTTTATTCTGTACCATTGGTCCACCCACCTGTTTTGGTACCAGTACCATGCTATTTTTGTTACTATTGTTCTGCAGTATAGTTTGAAGTCTGGTATCGCTATACCGACTGATTCACACTTCCTGCTTAGTGTTGTTTTTGCTATTCTGGGTCTTTTATTTTTCCATATGAATTTCATGATTTCTTTCTCTATTTCTACAAGAAATGCCGTTGGGATTTTGATTGGCATTGCATGAAACCTATAGAGAACTTTTAGTAATATCGCCATTTTGATGATGTTAGTTCTGTCTATGTATGAACAGGGTACATTTTTACATCGTCTAATATCTTCCTCTATTTTTCTCTTTAGGTTTCTGTAGTTTTCCTTGTATAAAACTTGCACCTCTTTTGTTAGGTTGATTCCCAATTATTTTTTTTTTAGTATATTGTGAATGGAGTGGTTGTCCTCATTTACATTTCAGAGGATTTGTCACTGATATTCAGGAATGTCTTTGATTTATGAATGTTGATTTTATATCCTGCCACTTTGCTGAATTCATTTATTAGCTCTATTAGTTTCTTTGTAGACCCTTTTGGGTCTACTAGGAATAGAATCATGTCATCTGCAATAGTGATAATTTAAGTTCTTCTTTTCCTATTTATATGCCTTTAATTTCTTTCATCTCTCTAATTGCTCTGGCCAGTGTTTCGAGAACTATGTTGAACAGAAGTGGTGAAAGAGGGCATCCCTGTCTTGTTCTAGATTTTATGGGGAATGCCTTCAATTTTTCTCCATTCAGAATGATGCTAGCCTGAGACTTAGCATAGATTGCTTTTACAATATTGAGGTATGTTCCTGTTATCCCTAGTTTTTCTAGAGTTTTGAACATAACGGGATGCTGTACTTTTTCGAATGCTTTTTCTGCGTCTATCGAGATTATCATAAGGTTCTTATTTTTAAGTCTATTGATGTGATGAATAACATTTATTGATTTCCGTATATTGAACCAGCCTTGCATCCCACGGATGAATCCTACTTGATCATGGTGCACAATTTTTTTGATATGCTTTTGTATCTGATTTGCCAGAATTTAATTGAGGATTTTTGCCTCTAGGTTCATTAGAGATATTGGTCTGTAGTTTTCATTCTTTGAAGTGTCTTTGTCTGGTGTAGGAATCAGAGTGATGTTGACCTCATAGAATGAATTTGGAAGTTCTCCCTCTTTTTCAATTTCCTGAAATAGCTTGAAAAATATTGGTATTAGTTCCTCTGTAAAGGTTTTGTAAAACTCTGCTGTATACCCATCAGGTCCTGTGCTTTTCTTACTTGGTAGTGTTTTGATGGTTTTTTCTATTTCCTCAATTGATATTGGTCCGTTTAGGTTGTCTATATCCTCCTGACTCAATCTGGGCAGATCATATGACTTAAGAAATTTATTGATGCCTTCGCTGTCTTCTATTTTATTAGAGTACAAAGATTCAAAATAATTTCGGATTATCTTCTGTATATGTGAAATATCTGTTATGATATTGTCTTTTTCATCCCGTTTGCTAGTAATTTGAGTTCTCTCTCTTCTTGTCTTCGTTAGCATGGCTAAGGGTCTGTCGATTTTTTTTATTTTTTCAGAGAACCAAATGGGTTGACGTGTCTGCCGCGTTTGCAGGCCACTGGGCCTGTTCCGCCGGTCAGTTGCAGGTCTGCCTACCTTGCGGGAGCGGATGGTGGCTCTGCTCTGGCCCTACTGCAATTGGTGTGTCGTGACTACCATGCTGGCAGATCGCTTGGCCTGTTCCGGGTGCGGGCAAAGGCTCTCCTCTGCCCCTACTCCAATTGGGTTGACATGACTACCACGCCGGTGGGTCGTTGTGCTTGTACTGGGCGTGGGAGAAAGCTCTGCTCTGCCACTACTCCAATTGGGGTGTCATGTCTACCATGGTGGCAGGCCGCTGGGCCTGTTCTGAAGGTCAGTCACAGGTCTGCTTTTGTGGCGGGCGCGGGCGGCGGCCTGCTTGGCCCCTACTACAATTTGGGTGACGTGACTACCACACCAGATGGTGGCTGGGCCTGATCCGGGCGCGGGCAGCGGCACTGCTCTTTCCCTACTCCATTTGGGGTGACGTGGCTACCACGCCTGCGGGTCTGATGAATCTTCCTCTATGTTTCTAGAGAGAATTACAGAGGCATATAGGAGATATACTCCTTTCGATCCTCATGCAGAGGATCAAAAGGCATCTGTCACAATGGCCTTTATTGGGCATGCTGCCTTGGATATTTAAAGAAAGTTACAATGCTTAGATGGATTACAAGATATGACTTTGAAAGATTTAGTCAGAGAAGCCGAGAAAGTATACTATAAGAGAGAAACTGAGGAAGAGAAGGGAGCAAAAGGAGGATAAAAGAAACAAAAGACAGACTAAGGAGTTGACTGAGGTCCCGGTCACAACAACAAAAAGACCAGAAATTAAGAAACAGGGAGACAGGAAGGGATACCTGGTCCCACGCCAGAGGCCACCCCTGACCTCAGATCAATGTGCCCACTGTAAAGAAAGAGGACACTGGGTTCAAGAGTGCCCTAGAAAGAGGCAGCCACGCCAGCCAGCCATTCTGACTCTTCAGCATGACTACGAAAGTCGGGGCTCAGATCCCCTCCCTGAGCTCAGCGTATCTTTTGAAGTGGAGGAGACACCAGTAAACCTTGAAGTGGATACAGGGGCAATAAATTCAGCCCTTAAGGCCCCATTGGGCCCTCTATCAAATAAAAGGTCTCTAGTTCAAGGGGCTAATGGCAGTAAATATCGGACTTGTATAACTAAGAGGATCATGGACCTGGGGAAAGGAAAAATCCATCACTCCCTTTTAGTAATCCCAGAATGCCTGGCAGACTTTTCTGTATGTCATGGGGATGTGAGCATACAGGGGCTGCCTGATGGAACACAAACTCCTCATCAAATTCAGTACACAGCATTGGCCATATTACCAATTAGATAACCAAAACCGATGGCCCCCTGAGGGGTCTCTTGATCCTCAAATTCTGCGTGACCATTTTTTTTAAAGAGAGGTGAGAGAGACAGAGACAGAGAGAATTTTTAATATTTATTTTTTAGTTTTTGGCGGACATGACATCTTTGTTTGTATGTGGTGCTGAGGATCGTACCCGGGCCGCACGCATGCCAAGCGAGCGTGCTACAATTGAGCCACATCCCCAGCCCTGTGTGACCTTTTTAACTTCTGCAAGTGCTCAAAAGGGTGAAAGGAGATTCCCCTATGGGCAGGCCTTTTCCATCCTCCACTCATATCCTGAACTATGCTTATCCAATAGATCCTCACCTTCAGCCTTGTGATCCAGAGTCTCTGCTGTCACTCTCACCTCAGCAACCTGATTTCTCCCCTCCAATTATTAGATCAAAAACCCAAACCTCTGCCGGTTCTCAGACCATCGAAATCTTGCTGAAGTAGCAGGTACTCAGGTTCCCATCCACCGACTCACTCCTCTCTTCTCCTGTCCGTGCCCGCACCGGGTCCCACCAGGTCCTCTTACCAGCTAACACAAAGCTGAAACTAGCTGAGGGGAGCCCTCAGACTCCTATCAAAGATGTAATGAAAATGGCCTTTAAAGTTGCTTTGTCATCACTGAAAACAGTTTACTAAAAATTTAAAGTCCCTCATATGCATTTTGGAATATTCACTCTTGTCTTCCCCTCTGCTCTACCTGTTCTACAGCTCAAGTTTTTTTTGCTAGGAAAATCCCAAACCCCTTTCCCATTATTCTTTTACATCTCTCCTTCCTTATTCTCAGATCCTCGGAGCTGCTGTCAGCCCCACCTTCCCTGTCTTCCCCTTCTGTACCAGGCCTACAGAAAATTCCTAACTGACTTTCTACAGAAGCCTTCACCATGGCTGACTTTAGGACTTTCAGCAAAAGAGTCCCTAGTAAAAGAGTTCAATGTAGATAAACTTCCTCTTTTAGTTTTGCCTTGTTCTACTTGGCCACTGGCTAAAAAATAAGCACTTCTATGCTAGACACCCCATTAATTTTTTTCCACAAAATATATGAACAAGGCCTCTGGCCATGAGCTGGGGCTTTACAGAGATGGCTATATTTCTAAGATAAAGAAGTTAACATCAGGGCTCCATGGTAACAGCTGTCAGGGGCGAAAAATAAGAAAGGTAGGAAAAAGCTCTTTCCCTCCCAGGTGTCCTTGAAAAGTTAACTTGCCCAGAACCGAGGTAAAAACAGAAACAACAATGGCTTTTTTGAACTTCTGAAGACTGTGAACTTCTGAGCCCCTTCCCTTACATGTTGGGTACAAAATTCTGAAACTACCTAAACTTGAGTTTCAGGAGAATAATTGATTACAACAGAAGCAATGCCCTCTGAATCTGGTTGCAACCAAATAGGACGGTTTCCCTGTCTTCGTTGCTATCTTAGGTGCCTTGCCTTGTCCGTCCCTACGACAGCATAATTGTATATAATTAAACATTGTTTATGTTTTAAAGAAATTGTCAACAGATGTGATTAATTGTGTAATGGTGCAGATGTTTCCCAGAGTGCTCTGTCATGATGCAGGTTCATTTGAAAATGAAATAGAGGGGCATACAACCCGTTTCCACTGGGAATATATATCCCTCACTTTAGCCATCCTATTAGGAATAGGAGTTGCTGCAGGGGTGGGCACAGGAACCACTGCCCTCGTCCATGGGACACAACAAATGACCCAATTAGAAGAAGCAATAGACCAAAACTAAGATATTAGATACCTCCATCAGAGCTTTGCATGAATTTTTAACCTCTCTCTCTGAAGTTGTTTTACAGAACAGGCGAGTGACACAAAACACACACACACACAGAAAAAAAAATAGCAACATATATGTCAATCAAAATTTTCATAAAATATATATCATCCACAGATCCAAAAATATTCATTTTACTGAACATGGATTTATGTATAATATTGTTCAACTAGCAAGCTCACCCATTGGTTGAATATTCAGTTCCAACACGGTTAAGTAGGAGTGATCTCTTCTCACAATTTGTATCTGCCAACTCATCCACCTCACAAGAATGTATGTGTGGTACCAGGTATGATTCTATATATCCATATAAAAATATATGTGCTGAATAGGCTACAGAGAAAGGGAGACAGGAATTCACAATTTGTTAACTTTAAAAACACATGGAGAACTATTTCAACAAAAAATTGACTAGATTTAACTCCTACTCTGTATCATGCAAAAGGCAAGTCCAAATATACACCATGCCTCCTGTAAACTGCTTGTATTTCTATTCTGTTTGGGTTATTTTTCTCCATCCTATTAGAAATAGTATTCAGAGTCTGATAGGGTATGTGTTAGTGTCAGGGATTCAGTATTTCGAATAGAAAATAGGAAATGGAATCCAATGTGTATGCAAATATATGCTACACAAAAATCTTCCCGCTCTCATCCAGAACAATGCTTTAACATTACATTGGCCTCAAGTAAGACACAATTAGAGGAGAAGAGTTAGAAAATCTGTGAATACCTATCTGGAATGGAAAATGCTCCAGATTTCACATCTTTGGTGGAGGTAGAGGACTTTCTAAAAGTAAGGGACAGGGTAAACACTCCACAAACATGGAGCTCTTCTGGCCTAAAGACTTTCTGAGAATCTGCCTCTGAGGTTGGGCACTTGAAATTTAGGTTGTTTTCAGGAGCTTTAGCTTCTTTTGTAGTGAGAACATCAAAGGTGGGTCTCCATCACTTTGACCTGAAGGACATGGGTTCTTATTTTCCAATTAACATGAGGCAGGAGGCCTGAATCCTCTCTTTGTTGGTAAACAGTGACCACTGGTGACTAAATGTCTCCCCGTGTGGACTGTGAAGCCATTTTTTCCTCCTCCACTTTTTGTGGTGTTTTTCCTGCTGCACTGAGAGTTTAGTATTTGCTTCATGAAATACAAGGATCCCAACTGAGACACAGTGCTGGAGGGAGTTCTCTCACGTGTGGTGGGTCAGGGTGTGCAGGAGAATGCACCAACCAGGCTTCTATCCCTCATAGCTTGCCCCATTGCCCGCTTGTCCATATGAACCTTATTCTGAACATTGCCCTGAAACCTCTCCATATAAAAAGATGACTTTACAAATAAGGATCTGCTGGCTGCACCATGTCAGTCACAAGCCATTTGGAATCCAATGGTAGATCCTCATGGCCCTACTACTGATGTTTCATCACACACCTGCCCAGCAGTGCTCTAGGCCCACTACTCAGCAGACTCCAACGTACTGGCATCTCTTTTCTACAACATTTTCATGAAATCCAGTCAATCAAGGCACTGTCTGGTATACTCATGATCAACATCAGGACATTCAAATGTTCTCCAGTGCCACCTGGTCATGAAAATTTCAGTAACTACATGGTATTCATCTAGCCATTTTTTAAGGATGAAGTTGGATTCACTGTGGGTTTCAATTCATTCAGGAACCATTAAATATTGAGGAAGCTCATTTTCAATGAAAGCTCTGGAGAACTCTCACAGGCAAGGCTTCCCAAAGAGTGGCCAAAAGGTCACATGAAGCCAGGTAAATTGAGGTCTACAATGTGAGGTCCATGTGTGTTTTGACACTCAACTATGGCTGCCAAGTCTTTCAGAATAAAATCATGTGTTATCCTGGCTGAGATTCTCAGTGCTCTGTGGAAAGCCACCCTGGGCCTAGATCTCAGTTTCCAAGGGTGACTCTCATGCGTGGCCTCCTAAAATCCCAACACAATTCATGGCAATACTTCTCTGAGTTCAGTTCCAGAACGCAGTCTCTAAGGGAAATCCCACCAGAGTTCAAGCCCAGGTGGACCAAGATATTTCTTACAACCACCACACAAATGACCACAATTAAAAACAAAACACTCAAACATGGTCCTCATCTTCTTCCATGTAGTCACTCATCGTAACCTCTGTCTGGAGGTTTCCATGAAGGGCTCACCCAAAGACAGTGTCCAAATAAACTCCCTTGCCCCTCATTTGCCTAAAGTCATGTTGGCCTGGACACCCTTTCTGTGAACCAGGAGTGATCAAATAAGCCTCCCGTTAATACTGCTCTGTTTCTCCAATTTGAGGCCTACTGACTTTCAAGTATAGATTCTTTATGTGATTTAGAGTCATGCGAAAACCTAAGCACCTCTGCAGTGATTTGAAGAACTCATTTGACCCAAGGAATACCTATTCTCACTTGATGGAGGTCAGGAACCTAACAGAGGAGGACGAGAGACTTCATCCACAATGACTGATCTTTTGGCAATTATGATTTTGGATGCACACATGGTATCGTTTTTAGATGCATCAGCTGCTGAGAATCAAAGTCACAGCCACATACAAGGCCAAGAGTCTAATTCAGACACATCCCTTTCCAAAGCAACTAAGAAAGAGCCACAAGTGATGCCCATTCATTTTCATTTGAAAACTGTTTCCTTCAGGCTTCACAAAGGGGTAGCCTGAGGCAAAGACCTTCCTGATATTCAGGGCAACAGAACAATAGGTAAGCAAAAGGACAAAAGCAGAGTATATCCACTGAGACTTTCCTGGTCACACTGATATCTGAGTTTTCTGAGATGCTGGCCATTCCCTTCAGCTATCCTGTACATGGCCATGAAACAGACCTTGGAGTTGTTGCATATCTTGGACACAAAACCTTGAGCCTATTCTGGAGAGTGTCCAGAATTCAGAAGAAAACAGGGACTTAGGAAGGTAATAGGTATTGCCCATCCTTAAGGCAGGCCGCACTCCATTCATAAATTAGGCAGGATGCATAATGGGAAGCTTTCTACTACACAGGACACATCCATTGTTGCATTCTCTTTTCTCATGTCTACAACCACGGACACAGTGGGATACACAGACATAGAAACACTCATCTTGTCAAACGACTTACTAGAAACAGTTCACTCCAAATCAAACAAACCGCCTTTCCTACCTATTCTCAGAACATGAGACAAAACAACAAACCCACACTCACAAAGGCACCTCCTTCCCTCAAGTAGGTCTGTGATTCTCCGGAGTTAACTCTGACTGGTGGGCCATATTATGTTCCGCCAAAATGGCGTGTCCTCTATCAGATCTGGTTTCCTTGACCAACTCTGTGAAGTTGTCAGGAAAAAGTGGCGAGCCACTACCTGCTTTCTCAGGAAAAGTACCTCTTCAGAGCTCTCCTGGTATTTGGCTATAATCACATCATTAGGTACCGAGAAAGACTGACTCTGTCCTTGGAAAATCCAATCAAGTGAGCCCACAGGGACTTAGACTGGGATTGCCTCTCGGTGTCTTGGTTCTTGGATAGCAAGTTCAGAGAGTTCCATCACCAAGGAAATGAGATATGTCACTTTCTTTGGAACTGAATGAGGCCACTGCCTTGGGAGCCCTTTTTCCTAACAGTTGCTTCCAAGGGTCCCATGAGATGGAGGCTGCCCCTACTTCCTGTGACACTTTCACAAGTTAGAATGGTATATCAACCATAGGCACCCGTGAACAGCTTTCCACACAGGCATGATTTGGTCCATCTTCTCTACAATAAGAAGAGAGAGGCTGATTCAGACACATCCCTTCATCCTGACCAGGTTGTTTGCCATGGAAGATGACTTTTGCTCTCTCAGGTCCTTCATACCTGCCTATAACCTTTCCAGGTATCATTTCTGTATGGATCTTTGAGGTTTTCAGCAGGTGGAAGGTCCCCTACTTTCCTGCATTGTAAGAACAACTCCGTCCCTGTTCTTCTGTAAAATGAGATTGAGGGAACAGTGTATGTTTAGGGTTAATTACAGGTTCGATTTGGGTTAGGAATCATTCTGTGCGATGAAAAATGGTATTGGCAACTTGTGAGATTTACAAGAATGTAGAGGTGAAATATAAGTATGAAAATAAAAATCTAGGTATGATTTGAAACCCAGAAGGGCATTGGGCCCTTGATTGGGATACTTAGCTTGAATTATGTTCTCTAAAGATGTCTCAGATAATTCAATATACAATGGCATAGGACCTTGTACCTTGGATGATTGAACGTAGAAGAGAACATCCACTCAAAAAGGGATAGTCAGTAGGTTAAGAAAGATTGTCGGTAGGTTTAGGAAGAAGAGTGATTATAAGATTTAGACCAAAAGTTCTTTAGCAATATGGTTTCGGTTAGAGAGTGAATGTAAATGTCAGCACATATGAAGAGTCAGTCACTATGATAAACTGGGAAAATATGTAGAAATGCAGATATCAATAGAGACATTATTGCATCAGGCAAAATATAAAGTGAGTGATAGGATTAGACATTTTCAACAGGGTTGAGTTTGAATATATAATCTTAGGAAGAAACAAATATGTTGTCACCAATAGGATTGATATTTGAGAGCATTAGGCAACCTGGACATGGATGTTTTTAGTAATCCATGTTCACTTTCCTTTTAGGCTTTGGTACAATCATAAGTGTGACCTTTACATTTTTTGTTCAGATTATTACTGTGATAAAATGTATATGTAGACCAGGTGAAATAAGTATTTTTTCCACCATTTCTGGTAGCAATATATTGAAGACGTAAAATTAGTATTGGTGGTCAAAGAGGTGTACACTGTGTCTATGAATATAAAGATAAAGCATGAATAGAACATACTGTGAATAAATAATATAACTTGTTCCAACTATAAATAATGGATTGAACTGATATCTGAAAAATTACTGGAAATCTTATATTGATATACAATCATTCATTCCAAAATGTTATACATATAATGGTAATATTAGTGTTTTGGTTTATCACGAAGGGTGTGAGTTTTACTTCACCAGTGATTATGGAAATCGAAAATAACTTGTTTGGAAAGAAGCGTCATGAAAACACGAGTTCAGAAACCCTGATAATACTTGTGTTCTGAAACAGGAATTGATTAAAGTTGAAACAAATGCCTATAAATTTGTGAACTTGTTGATGAAATATATATCGTATGATGTGCAAAAACTGAAGAAATAATAATGTACCAGTGTTGAATACAAATGAACCTCAAATTACATATCATGTCCCATAGGAATCTACCTGCATTGGTGGTAAACTGGGTCAGTTACTGTAAAATTATTAGAATTTGTAGGCACCATTCACTGAAGTTTGTTTTCAGTACTAGGAAACAAATATGTATTTCAGGTGGATGACTATTTCGGAAAATAATCTTGTGAAAAGTTGATTATAAATCCACATACATGAACATGAATGAATTTTGAAAGTGTATATAAGACACATATATTTTATATATTGAAAAATCTGAATAGTGTGTGTGTGTATGTATACACACACACACACACACACACACACAAACTACACACAGACATTAAAAAGTAGCAATATATATGAAAATCAAAATTCATCACTAAATATATATCATCCACAGATGCAAAAATAATTATTTTACTCAACATGAGTTTATGTATAATGTTGTTCTACTAGGAAGCTCCCCTATAGTTTGAATCTTCAGTTCTAACAGCGTTTAAGAGGAGTGATCTCTTCTCACAATTTGTATCTGCCAAGTGAGAAACCTCACAAAAATGTACGTGGGATCCCTGGTAGGATTCTATATGTGCATATAAATATACATGTGTGAATTGGCTACAGAGAAAGGGAAACAGGATTTCACACATTTGTTATCTTTAAAAACACATGGAGAACTATTTCAAATAAAAATTGACTAGATTTATAACTCCTACCTTATATAATGCAAAAGGCAAGTCCAACTATACAAGATTCCTCCTCTGAACTGCTTGAATTTCTATTCTGTTTGGGTTATTTTTCTCCATTATATTAGGATGAGTTGTCTGATTCTAGTAGGTATGGGTTAGTGTCAGGGATTCAGTATTTCAAAAGGAAAATTGGAAAATGAATCCAATGTGTAAGCAAATATGTGCTTCACAAATATCTGTTAAGGTCTGCTATCCTCTCACTCTCATCCAGAACAATGCCTTGACATTACCTTCACCCCAGGTAAAACATAATTAGAGGAGAAGAGTTAGAAAATCAGTGAATACATATCTGGAATGGAAAATGCTCAAGAGTTCATAACCATGGAGGTGGTAGAGGAGTTTCCAAAAGTAAGGGACAGGGTAAACACAACACAAACAGGGAGCTCTGAGGACCTAAAAACTTTTTGAGAAACTGCCTCTGAGTTTGGGCACCTGAAATATATGTTGTTGTCAGGAGATTTGGCTTCCTTAGTAGTGAGACCATCAAAGCTGGTTCTGCATCTATGTGACCTGAAGCACATGGTTTCTTATTTTCCAATGAACATGAGGCAGCAATGCTGAATCCTCTCTTTGTAGGTAAACTGTGACCACTGAGGACTAAGTGTCTCCCCATGTTGACTGTGAAGCCATTTGGTCCTCCTACACTTTTTGTGGTGTTTTTCCTGCTGCACTGGGAGTTTGGTATTTGCTTCACGAAATACCAGGAGCTCAACTGGGACATAATGCTGGAGGGAGTTCTGTCACGTGTGGTGGGTCAGGGTCTGCAGGAGAATGCACCAATCAGGCTTCTATCCCTCATAGCTTGGCCCATTGCCCCCTTGTCCATATCAACCTGATTCAGAACATTGCCCTGAAACCTTACCATATAACAAGATGCCTTTACATATAAGGGACTGCTGGCTGCACCATGTCAGTCACAAGCCATTTGGAATCCAATGGTAGATCCTCATGGCCCTACCACTGATGTTTCATCACACACCTGCCCACCACTGCTCTAGGCCCACTACTCAGCAGGCTCCAACTTACTGGCATCTCTGTTCTACACCATTTTCATGAAACCCAGTCAATCAAGGCATTGTCTGGTATACTCATGATCAGCAACAGGACATCCAAATGTTCTCCAGTGCCACCTGGTTGTGGGAACTTCAAAAAATTCATGGTATTCATCAAGCCATTTTTCAAGGATGAAGTTGGAGAAACTGTGGGTTTCAATTCATTCAGGAACCACTAAATGTTGAGGAAGCTCATTTAAATGAAAACTCTGGAGAACTCTCACAGGCAAGGCTTCCCAAAGAGTGGGGAAAAGGTCACATGAAGCCAGGCACATTGAGGTGTAAAATGTGAGGTCCATGTGTGTTTTGACTCTCAACTATGGCTGCAAGTTTTTCACAATTAAATCATGTGATATCCTGGCTGAGATTCCCAGTGCTCTGTGGAAAGCCAGATCTCAGTTTCCAAGGGCAACTCTCATGCGTGGCCTCCTAAAATCCCAAAACAATTCATGGCAATACTTCTCTGAGGTCAGTTCCAGAACTCAGTCTCTATGGGGAATCACCCCAGAGTTCAAGCCCAGGTGGACCCAGACATTTCTTCCAACCGCCACACAAATGACCACAATTAAAACCAAAACATTCCCACATGGCCCTCATCTTCTTCCATATAGTCACTCATCATGACCTCTGGCTGGAGGTTTCCATGAGGGGTGCAGCCATTGATAGTGTCCAAAATAAGCTCCCTTGCCCCTCATTTGCCTAAAGTCAGGGTGGCCTGGACACTCTTAATATGAACCAGGAGTGATCAAATAAGCCTGCCGTTCATGCTGCTCTGTTTCTCCAATTTGAGGCCTACTGACTTTCAGGTATGGAATATTTATGTGAAATAGAGTCATGAGAAAAGCCAAGCACCTCTGCAGAGATTTCAAGAACTCATTTGACCCAAAGGATCAGTATTCTCACTTGATGGATGTCAGGAACCTAACAGAAGAAGGCGAGAGACTTCATCCACAATGACTGATCTATTGGCCATTTTGGTTTTGGATGCGCACATGCGATCATTCTTTGGATCCATCACGTGCTGAGAATAATAATCACAGCCACATACAAGGCCAAGAGGCTAATTCAGACACATCCCTTTCCAAAGCAATTAAGCAAAGAGCCACAGGTGATGCCTATTCATTTCAAATTTAAAACTGTTTTCTTCAGGCTTCACAAAGGGGTGGCCTGAGGCAAAGACTTTCCTGACATTCAGGGCAACAGAACATAAGGTAAGCAAAAGGCCCAAAGCAGGGTTTCTCCACTGAAACTTTCCTGGTCACACTGATATCTGAGTTTTCTGAGATGATCTCCATTCTATTCAGCTATCCAGTATATGGCCATGTCACAGAGCTTGGAGGTGGTACATATCTTGGACACAAATCCCTGAGCCTATTCTGGAGACTGGCCAGAATTCAGGAAGAAAACAGGAACTTAGGATGATAGCAGGTGTTGCCCATCGATAAGACAAGGTGCAGTCCATTCATAAATTGAGCAGGATGAATTATGTTAAGATTTATACTAGACAGGACACATCCATTAATGCATTCTCTTTTCTAATGTCTACAACAATGGACATAGTGGGATACACAAACACAGAAACACTCACCTTGTCAATTGACTTACTAGAAACAGTCCACTTCAATCCAAACAACCCGCCATGCCTACCTTTTCTCAGAACATGAGAGAAAACCACAAACCCACACCCACTCCCACAATGGCACCTCCTTCCCCCAAGTAGATCTGTGACTATCTGGAGTGTCCTCTAACTGCTCAGCCATACTATATTCCTTCAAAATAGTCTGTCCTCTCTCAGGTCTGGTTTCCTTGGCTAACTCTGTGAAGTTGTCAGGAAAAAGTGGTGAGCCACTACCGGCTTTCTCAGAAAAGGTACCTCTTCAGTGCTCTCCTGGCATTTGGCCATCCTCACATTAGTAGGTACCAAGAAATACTGACTCTGTCCTTTGTAAATCCAAACAGGTGAGACCACTGTGACTGGGAATGGGATAGCGTCTGGGTGCCTGGCCACTAGGATACAAAGATCATAGAGTTCCATCACCAAGGAAATGACGTATGTCACTTTCTTTGGAATTGAATGAATGAGGTCACTGCCTTGGCAACCAGTTTGTCCTAACACTTGCTTCCAAGGGTCCCATGAGATGGAGGCTGCTCCTACTTCCTGGAACACTTGCACAAGTTAGAATGGTATATCAACCATAGGTACCTGGGAACAGCTCTCCACACAGGTCTGGTTTAGTCCATCTTCTCTAACATAAGTTGAGAGAGGATGATTCAGACACATCCCTTTATCCTGACCAGGTTGTTTGCCATGGAATAGGACTTTTGCTCTCTCAGGTCTTTCATACCTCCCTACAACTTCTCCAGGTATCATTTCTGCATGGACCTTTGAGGTTTTCAGCAGGTGGAAGGTCCCCTAATTCCCTGTATTTTAAGAACAACTCTGTCGCTGCTCTTCTGTAAAATGAGATTGAGGGAACAGTGTATGTTTAGGGTTAATAACAGGTTCAATTTGGGTTAGGAATCATTCTGTGCGATGAATAATGGTATTGGGAACGTGCGATAATTACAAGAATATAGAGGTGAAATATAAGTATCGAAACAGAAATCTAGGTATGATTTGAAGCACAGGACCTTGTACCTTGGTAGATTTAATGTAGAAGAGAACATCCAGTCAAAAATGGATAGTCGGTAGGATTAGGAAGAAAGTCGGTAGGTTTAGGAAGAAGAGTGAGTATAGTATTTGGACCAAAAGTTCTTTAGCAATAGGGTTTCGGTTGGAGAATGAATGAAAATGTCAGCACATGTGAAGAGTCAGTAACAATGATGAACTGGGGAAAATAAGTAGGAAAGCAGGTATCAAAAGAGACATTATGAAATCAGGCAAAGTATAAAGTGAGTTATATGATTAGACATTTTCAACAGGGTTTAGTTTGAATATATAATCATTGGAAGAAACAAATATGTTGTCGACATTTGAGAGCATTAGGCAACCTTCACATGCATGTTTTTAGTTATCCATGTTCACTTTCCTTTTAGGCTTCGGTAGAATCATAAGTGTGACCTTTACATTTTTTGTTTAGAATTTTACTGTGATAAAATATATATGTGGATCAGGTGACATGAGTATTTCTTCCACCATTTTTGGGAGCAATATTTTGAAGACATATACATTAGTGTTAGGGGTACACAGAGGTGTACCCTGTGTCTATGAATATAGAGATAATGCATGCATAGACCATCCTGTGAATAAATAATATAACTGATTCCACTTTAAATAATGAATTGAATTGATATCTAAAAATATATAAGAAATCATATATATATATATATATATATATATATATATATATATATATATATATACACGCACACGCACAGACATTAAAAAGTAGCAATATAGGAGATCCAACATGGTGGCGGGCATGGAGAAATCAAGTATCTGACCTCTTTAGCTGCGCAGGCATAGGGAGTCGTAAACTGTCTAAATGCTGTTTGTTCAGAATCACTAGGCAATGCTGACCTGACGTGGATCTGGTGCGAACAGTCTGGACCCCTCAGAAAACACACAGAGCCCGGATTGGCTGCATAGAAGCTCAGATTTGTCTGCTTCTTGTGACTCAGAACTAATGTTCCCTCTGAAATAACTGGTTGGCCCTTCTGAATTTACAGAGATAAAAGGCCACTGGATTGAAATGGGGCTTTGGAGACACAGTCAGGACACATCCATTGCATTGGTCACCTGGCAAAAGGAACGAATGGTCACCATTTGCATGGGATACCACCATGGAAGAGAACTGACGTCATGGGCAGAGGAGATAACTTCATTGAAACCAGTACGACAGGTGTGTAATTCCCTATGCATCTCTCTCCACACAGCGGGGAAACATTAAGGGCCCCTCCCAGCTCTCCCTTAAGGGGCCCTCCCAGGTCTCCCATGAGAAAGATGGCCAGACCGAGGGAATCATGTGTGCTGTGGGACTCGTGGCGTGGAATTCCTGGCTACCACTCCTACCAGTGCTGACAACTGAGGTCTCTTACACCAGCTAATGTGGGCATGGATACCAGAGAGCAAGCAAATTCGCTGGGGGTTCCCAGCCCCAAGCTCTACAAACTTAGGGTCTGAGGGAGGCAAACAGGGAAAGAGTGCCAGGCGTTGATGAAAACAGGGCTACCAGGAGCAGAGACTTGACGTGTAGCAAGTATTGTGGTGAGCGTCACAGTTGAGCGGAGCCTGGCTTGAGGAAACACTAGAGAAGGTCCTAGGCACTCAGGATTAGAGACCCGCCCAGTCTGGGAGGAAGAGCTGCTGCACAGTGATTGGTTCCCACCTATTGAGAGAAGAAGCTTGGCCCAGTGAGCACAGCTCCACCAACTGGAAGAGAAGTTAATTGAACTCTATGACTGCATGTATTATTACTATTATTATTTTATTTTTATTTTTTTCTTTCATTTTCATTTTTTGTGTTGTTCTTTAACTTATTTTAATGTTTTTATTTTTTTAATTTTACTATTATTATTATTATTTTAAATTTTAATATTCATTTTTTAATTATCATTACTATTTAAAAAAAATATTTCTTTCTTTGTTTTCTATTTTTTTCTTTTGTCTTTTCATTTCTTTTCAATTTTCTTATTCACCCATCCTTGAATTCTACCTGCCTATTCTCATTCTCTTTAGTGACTTCTTCCCATCCCTTCTAATATCTTTCCTCCCAAGCTTCAAATAAATTTATAAGAATAAGCAGTATCTCAGCACTCAAACAGAACAAGAAGTAACATGAGCAGCATCAAAAAGCAAGAAAGAAAAGGAGTACAAACAATGAAGAATAACCTAAATATTCAGGAGGACCTAGAATTATCAGAAAAATGGTCATATAAAGAACTCAAGGAATACCTTAGACAGATGGAATGGAAGCTTAAAGAGGATACGAGAGAGCAAATAAATACAGTGAAAGAACACATGGAAAATGAATTACATAAACAGAAAAAAGAAGAAGTTAATCTTCTTTATCAGGAGATAGAGATTATAAAAATTCAAAGAATAATTCTAGAAATGAAGAAAATGATAAACCAAATTAAAAACTCAATTGAGAGTATCACTAACAGAGTGGAGCAAGTAGAAGACAGAATGTCACATAATGAAGACAAAATATATCATCTTGAAAAGAGTCTAGCCAACACAGAAAGGCTGGTAAAAAATCACGAGAAAAACATCCAAGAGTATGGGATAACATAAAAAAAACCAAACTTATGTGTCATCTGGATAGAGGAAGGTACAGAGATTCAAACCATGGGAATGAGTAACCTGTTGAATTAAATAATTACAGAAAATTTTCCAGAAATAAAAAAGGAAACGGATATACAAATTGAAGATGCTTACAGGACACAGAGCACACAAAATCACAGTAGACCAATGCCAAGACACATTGTTATGAAGATATCCAATATACAGAACAAAGAGAAAACATTAAAAGCTTCAAGAGAAAGGAGGAAGATTACATTCAAGGGTAAACCAATAAGGTTAGCAACCTATTTTTCATCACAGAAACTGAAAGTGAGAGGATCCTGGAACAACGTATTTCAAATATTGAAAGACAATGGATGCCAAACAAGAATTCTGTATCCAGAAAAATTCAGCTTCAGGTATGACAACGAAATAAAAATCTTTCATGATAAACAAAAGCTAAAAGAATTTGCAGCCAGAAAACCACCATTGCAAAGTGTCTTGAGCAAAACACTACACAAGGAAGAAATGAAAAACAACAACCAAAACCATCAGTGGGAAGTGCCTCAGTAATGACAGAGGGCTGGGGAAAAGCTAATCATGGAGAAACAAAGTAAATTTAAAAAAGCGATAAATATTCAAACATGGCTGGCAGTAGAAACCATATATCAATAGTAACTCTAAACATTAATGGCTTAAACTCTCCAATAAAGCAACATAGGCTTGTAACTTGGATTCAAAAAACAAATCCAACAATATGTTGCCTCCGGGAGATATATCTGAATGGAAAAGACATACACAGGCTGAAGGTGAAAGGTTGGGAAAAAATATACCATGCACACGGTCCTCATAATCAAGCAGGGGTGGCCATCCTCAAATGGAATTAAATCGACTTCAAGACTAATTTAATCAAAAGGGATAATGAAGGAAATTATATACTGTTAAAAGGAACCATTCACCAACAAGACATAAAAATTATCAATATTTATGCACCATTAAATGGTGCTGCGACGTTCATAAAACAAATTCTCCTCAAGTTCAAGAATCAAATAGACCACAACACAATAATTATGGGTGACTTCAACACACCTCTCTCACCATTGGACAGATCCTCCAAATAAAAGTTGAATAAAGAAACTATAGAACTCAATATCACAATCAATAACCTAGACTTAACTGACATATAGAGAATATATCAACCATCATCAAGTGGATATACTTTTTTTTAGCAGCATATGGATCCTTCTAAAAAATAGACCATATATTATGCCATAGAGCAACCCTCAGTAAATATAAAGTGGTGGACATAATACCATGAATTTTATTGGATTATAATGGAATGAATCTGGAAACCAATGAAAAATAAGGAAGGAAAAATCCTACATCACAATGAAAATGAACAACATGTTACTGAATGATTAATGTGTTACAGAAGACATAAATGAGAAAATCAAAAAATTCTTCGAGATAAATGAAAATACAGACACAACATATCAGAATCTATGGGACACAATGAAAGGAGTTTTAAGAGGGAAATTCACCACCTTGACATCATTCCTCAAAAATAGGAAAGAACAACAAATAAATGAGCTCACACTTCATCTCAAAGCCCTAGAAAAAGAAGAGCAAAACAACAGCAAATGTAGCAGAAGGCAAGAAATAACTAAAATCAGAGCAGAAAACAACAAAATTGAAACAAAAGAAACTATTGAAAAAATTACAAAACTAAAGCTTGGTTCTGCAAAAAATAAATAAGAAGGATAGACCCTTAGCATCCCTTTATGTTCAAAACATTAGAAAAACTAGAGATAACAGGAATTTACCTCGACATTGTAAAAGCTATCTATGTTAAGCCTCAGGCTTACATTATTCTGAATGGAGAAAAATTGAAGCATTCCCTCTAAAATCTGGAACAAGACAGAGATGTCCTCTACCACCACTTCTATTCAATATAGTTCTCGAAACACTGGCCAGAGCAATTAGACAGATGAAAGAAATAAAAGGCATGAAAATAGGAAAAGAATAACTTAAATTATCACTATTTGCAGCTGACATGATTCAATATATAGAAGACCCAAAAGGGTCTACAAAAAAACTACTAGAAGTAAGAAATGATTTCAGCAATGTGGCAGGATATAAAATCAACATTCATAAGTCAAAGGCATTTCTGTATATCAGTGACAAAACTTCTGAAACGGAAATGAAAAAAAAAAAAACACTCCATTCACAATATCCTCAAAAAATAAAAATAAAATCCTTGGGAATCAACCTAACAAAAGAGGTGACAGATTTATACAATGCAAACTACAGAACCCTAAAAAGAGAAGTAGAATAAGATCTTAGAAGATGGAAAAATATACACTGTTCATGGATAGGGAGAACTAACATCATCAAAATGGTGATATTCACAAAAGTTCTCTATAGGTTTAATGCAATGCCAATCAAAATCCTAACGGCATTTCTTGTAGAAATAGAGAAAGCAATCATGAAATTCATATGGAAAAATAAAAGATCCAGAATAGCAAAAGCAATTCTAACCAGGAAGTGTGAATCAGGCGGTATAGCGATACCAGATTTCAAACTAAATTTCAGAGCAATAGTAACAATGACAGCATGGTACTGGTACCAAAACAGGCGGGTGGACCAATGGTACAGAATGGAGGACACAGAGATTAATCCACAATGCTACAACAATCTTCTATTTGATAAAGGAGCTAAAAGCATGCAATGGAGGAAGGATAGCATCTTCAAAAAATGGTGCTGGAAAAACTGGAAATCCATATGTAACAAAATGAAACTGAATCCCTTTCTCTTGCATGCACAAAAGTTCACTCAAAATGGATCAAGGACCTTGATATCAAATCAGAGACATGGCATCTGATGGAAGAAAAAGTTGGCTACGATCTACATACTGTGGGGTCGGGCTTCAAATTCCTCAATAGGACATCCATAGCACAAGAGTTAATAACAAGAGTTAATAACTAGAATCAACACATGGGACTTACTCAAAGTAAAAAGTTTTTTCTCAGCAAAAGAAACAATAAGAGAGGTAAATAGGGAGCCTAAATTCTGGGAACAAATCTTTACTCCTCACACTTCAGATAGAACCCTAATATCTAGAGTATACAAAGAACTCAAAAAATTAAACAATAAGATAACAAATAACCCAATCAACAAATGGGCAGAGGACCTCAACAGACATCTCAGAGGAGGACATATAGTCAACAAGTACATGAAAAAATGCTCACCATCTCCAGTAGTCAGAGAAAGGTGAATCAAAACCACCCTAAGATACCATCTCACTCCAGTAAGATTGGCAGCCATTATGAAGTCAAACAACAAGTGTTGGTGAGAATGTGGGGAAACAGGTACACTTGTACATTGCTGGTGAGACTGCAAATTGGTGCATCCAATTTGGAAAGCAGTATGGAGATTTCTTGGAAAGCTGGGAATGAAACCACCATTTGACCCAGCTATTCCCCTTCCCGGTCAATTCCCTAAAGACCTAAAAAGAGCATGCTGCAGGGACACTGCTACATCGATGTACATAGCAGCACAATTCACAATAGCAAGACTGTGGAACCAACCTATATGCCCTTCAATAGATGAATGGATAAAAAAATGTGGCATTTATACAGAATGGAGTATTACTCTGCATTAAAAAATGACAAAATCATAGAATTTGCAGGGAAATGGATGGCACTAGAGCAGATTATGCTAAGTGAAGCTACCCAATCCCTTCAAAACAAATGCCAAATGTCTTCTTTGATATAAGGAGATTAACTAAGAACAGAATAGGTATGAAGAGGATGAGAAGAAGATTAACATTAAAACAGGGATGAGAGGTGGGAGGGAAAGGGAGAGAGAAGGGATATTGCATGGAAATGGAAAGAGACCCTCAGGGTTATACAAAATTACATACAAGAAGAAAGGAAAAAATAATACAAGGGGGAGAAATTTATTACTGTAGAGGGGGTAGAGAGAGAAGAGGGGAAGAGAGGGGAGGGGAGGGGGGATAGTAGAGGATAGGTAAGGCAGCAGAATACAACAGACACTAGTATGGCAATATGTGAATCAATGCATGTGTAACTGATGTGATTCTGCAATCTGTATACGGGGTAAAAATGGGAGTTCATAACCCACTTGAATCAAAGTGACAAATATGATGTATCAAGAACTATGTAATGTTTTGAACAAGCATAAATAAAAATTAAAAAAAAAAGAAAACTAACTTTGGTGAGTGATGCACGCGAATCCTAATATTTTTACAGTAACTGACCCAGTTTAACATCAATGCAAGTAGATTCCAATGGTACATGATGTGTATTTTTACGTTCATTTTTATTCAACACTGGTACATACTATTTCATCAGTTTATGCACATCACAGGATATATATTTCATCCACAATTTAGCAAATTTATAGGCATTTGTTTCACTTTCAATCACTTCCTGCTTCAGAACACATGGATTCCTTCATATTTCTTGACTGGTAATTTCATGAGACTTCTTTCCAAACACATTATTTTCGATTTCCATAATCACTTTTTAAGCAAAACTCACACACACTTCATGATAAACAATAACCCTAAGATGACAATTAGATATATAACTTGTTGGAATTAATGAATGTATGTCAATATATGATTTCTTATATATTTTCAGATAACAATTCAATCCATTATTTAAAGTGGAACCAGTTATATTATTTATTTACAGTATGTTCTATTCATGCATTATCTCTATATTCATAGACACAGGGTACACCACTTTGTACCCCAAATACTAATTTATATGTCTTCAAATATTGCTCACAGAAATGGTGGAAAAAATACTCATGTCACATGATCTACATATATATTTTATCACAATAATTTTCTGGGCACAAAATGCAAAGGTCACACTTATGATTGCACCAAATCCTGAATAGAAGTTGAATATGGATTACTAAAAACATCCATTTCCAGTTTGCCTAATGCTTTCAATTGTCATTTCTATTGGTGACTACATATTTGTTTCTTCCTAAAGTTATGTATTCAATCTCGATCCTGTTGAAAATTTGTAAACCTATCACTCACTTTACAATTGCCTGATTTTGTAATGTCTCTATTGATATCTCCTTTCCTATATTTTCCGCAGTTCATCATTGTGACTGACTCTTCGCATGTGCTGACATTTACATTCACTGTGTAAATGAAACCCTATTGCTAAAGAACATTTGATCCAAATTTTATACTCACTCTTCTTCCTAAACCTACTGACTCTCTTCCTAATCCTACCGACTATCCAAATTTGAGTGGATGTTCTCTTCTACAATCAATCTTCCAAGGTGCAAGGTCCTATGCCATTGATTATCAATTTATCTGAGACAAACGTGCAGAACATAATTAAAATCTAAGTATCCCAATAAAGGGCCTCATTCCCTTCTGGGCTACAAATCTTACCTAGATTTCTGTTTTTATACTTATATTTCACCTCTATAGTTTTATAAATATCGCAGGTTCCCAATACCATTATTCATCAATCAGAATGATTCCAAACCCAAATTGAACATGTTATTAACCATAGCCATACACTGTTCCCTCAGTCTAACTTTACAAAAGAGAAGGGACAGGGTTCGTCTTGCAATACAGCAATGTAGGGGATCTGCCACCTACTGAGAACCTCAAAGGTCCATGCATATTTGATCCCTGGAGAAGATGTAGGCAGCTATGAAAGACCTGAAAGACCAAAACAACCTGGCAAACAACCTGGTCAGGATGGAGGGTTGTGTCTGAGTAAGCCTCTCTCTTCTTAATGTAGAGAAGATGGACCAAACGAGGCCTATGAGGAGAGCTGTTCCCGCAAACTGGTGCGGCCAATTTGGAAAGCAGTATGGAGATTCCTGGGAAAGCTTGGAATGGAACCACAATTTCACCCAGCTATTCCCCTTCTCGGACTATTTCCTGAAGACCTTAAAATAGTGTACCTCTGGGATACTGCCACATCGATGTTCTTAGCAGTACAATTCACAATTGCTGCACTGTGGACCCAACCTAGATGCCCTTCAATAGATGAATGGATAACAAAAATGTGCCATTTATACACCATGGAGTATTACGCAGCACTAAAATATGACAAAATCATGGAATTTTCAGGGAAATGGATGGTAATAGAGCAGATTATGCTTAATGAAACTAGCCAATCCCTAAAAAACAAATACCAAAGGTCTTTTTGGATATAATGAGAGCAACTAAGAACAGAGCAGGAGGAAGAGCAGGAAGAAAAGATTTACATTAACAGAGACATGAGGTGGGAGGGAAAGGGAGAGAAAAGGGAAATTGCCTGGTAATGAAGGGAGACCCTCATTGTTATACAAAATTACATATAACAGGTTGTGAAGGGAATGGGAAAATAAACAAGGAGAGAAATTAATTAGAGTAGATGGGGTAGAGAGAGAAGATGGGAGGGGAAAAGAGGGGGGATCATAGAGTATAGGAAAGGTAGCAGAATACAACATTAACAAATAGGGCATTATGTAAAAATGTGTATATGTAACCAATGTGATTCTGCAATCTTTATTTGGGGTAAAAATGGGAGTTCATAACGCACTTGTATCTAATGTATGAAATATGATATGTCAAGAGCTTTGTAACGTTTTGAACAACCAAAAAAAGAAAAAAAAAGTAGCAATATATATGCCAATCGAAATTCATCATGAAATATATATAATCCACAGATGCAAAAATATTCATTTTACTGAACATGGATTTATGTATAATGTTATTGAACTAGGAAGCTCACCCATAGGTTGAATTTTCAGTTCGAACAGCGTGTAGGAGTAGTGATCTCTTCTCACAATTTGTATCTGCCAATTCAGCCACCTCACAAGTATGTACGTGTGATACCAGGTAGGATTCTCTATGTGCATATAAAATACATGTGCTACAGAGAAAGGGAGACAGGATTCCCATATTTGTTAACTTTAAAAACACATGTAGAATTATTTCAACAAAAAATTGACTAGATTTATAGCTCCTATACTATATAATGCAAAAGGCAATTCCAACTACACACCATGCCTCCTCTGAACAGCTTGTATTTCTATTCTGCTTGGGTTATGTTTCACCATCATATTAGGATTATTAGTCAGAATCTAGTAGGGTATGGGTTAGTGTCAGGAATTCAGTATTTCAAATGGAAAATTGGAAAATGAATCCAATGTGTATGCAAATATGTGATATACAATAATCTTCCCACTCTCATCCAGAACAATGCTTTGACATTACCTTTGCCCCAAGTAAGACACAATTAGAGGAGAAGAGTTAGAAATTCTGTGAATACTTATCTGGAATGGAAAATGCTCAGGAGTTCACAACCTTGGAGGTGGTAGAGGAGTTTCCAAAAGGAAGGGACAGGGGTGATCACTCAACCTGATCTTTCATTAATATTGGGAGCCATCTTGCCACAAAGCCATGGAAAGATAATTTTTGCTTTATTATAAATTACTGCAAATTCTGAACCTGCTTGGAATGCCTGCCCATGCCTTGAACTCACCCATGCCTGTCTTACTGACCAGATCACAGCCCTCTCTGAAACCTTACTGACACCTCATAAATATTGGCCTTCCCTGGCCAGACAACGACCCTCTCTGAGGTTCTAATGGTCCTCATAATTTCTGATGCTGGGGCCAGCAAATAAAAAATGTAAACTACAATTAGTGTGATGCTTGTCAAAGTTCTGTTTTCTGATACTCCCTTTTTGTGTAACTTTTTGGGCTATAAAGCAGGGGTGTAGGAAAGGTGGGGATGCTGTCTTTTTCCCGCCATTTTGAGAAGGAGAGTCAGCCTAGCCGGTTGAACTAATAAGCTTGCCTTAATTTGATTTTAATTGGAGTCAGTGGTCTTTTCTTGCATCCTGGTCTAACATTTTGGAGTTCCCCAGCGAGATGACGTGACCAGATCACAAGACCAGACTGCTGGAAATTCTGACACTGGCCTTTCCTGCAGGGCTCAGGGCTGGAAAGCCAAGTTCCAAAGCCTTGGAGTGAGCCTTCGGTCCAGGGAGCACTGCAGTGAACCATCGCACTAAAACTATTAGCAAGCACCTGGTGGAGGAGGCCTCCATAGGTAGGTGGTGCCTTTATAACATCTGATATCCGGTTAAGGGAGATGTCTTCTGATGACAGAGAGGTGGCCTGGGGAGGCTCACATGTACTCCTGTCCAGGAAAGTAACAAGAATTGTTCTGTCCTCTCTTCTGTTCTGTATGGAATTTCTCTGAAAGGGTAGAAAGGTGCAGCTGGGCACGCAGGAGCTCCTACCCCGGAGCTTCAGCAAGACATTTCATTGCTCCTCTGTTTTTCTGTATCTTCACCAGGTTTCTGTTTCTTTGTGTTTTGTTCTGTGTTCTATATGTTTTTTTGTTTGTTTGTTTTTGTGCATTTTGTTGTGTGATTTCTGTGTTAAAAACTTAAGGATATTGGACGTAAAAATGGGTAATAAAGCAAGTAAGCCTTACACCCTTTGGACTGTGTTCTAAAAAACTGTGTTGAAGTTTACCCCCCTTTGTTAAGCAGGATGAGAGAAGCCCCTAGCTGGCAGCCTGGAACTCACCCACTGCAGAGGGCAATGCCTGCTGGCCACCAAAGAACAGAGTATCTCCCAGGTTAACAATGGAAACTCCTTTAAAACCCCTTGTTGCTCCAGTTCAAGAGAGTCACAACCTTTGGGCAGAGTCCCCTGTGTTTCTGGTTTGTTAGCAAAGCAGTAAACCTCCCTTTTTATTTTTCTCAAACCCTGTCCTCATTATTAAATAGGTATTAATTCGCTTCAAGGTCAGAAACCGAAATTTAAGTTACAAATTTTGATAACCCCCCGACCCTGGAACTTTTTGAGAGCTGACTACTGAAATGTTAGGAGATGGAGCGAGATTGGGGTGGAACCAAACCAGAGGAGCTAATCCTATAAGTAAAAGGAGGGACTGAGGGACTCCCAGGATCTACCAAAGCCCTGTTGCTTCAGGGAATTCCTTCCTTCGTTCCCTGCACTGTAAGGATTATGCCACCTCTGTCTTCTTAAAAAAAAGAAAAAGAAAAAGGGGACACTAAATGCAGTAAAGTCACCATGGAAACCCTTGATATTACATTTCAGGTTGCCCTCTGTGAAAACATCTGATCCCCTTGTGAGGACATCTATCCTGCCACTGGTGTAGGAGATTTTTCTCTTATCTGCTCTGTTTATAAGGCTTCTGTCTGTAAGCCATAGTCTGGAGCTCCTTTCTGTCTGTCTTGTGTCTTTGTTTCTGGCCCTTTAAGACATGTGGAATAATGTGCTGATATTATAAATTGTTTCTTGGGAATGATATTAGTTCAATGTGTGTCTAAATGATGATGTTTTATTGTAAAAATCTGGAATCTGGATGGGTTTTTGTAGCATTGAAAAATCTTGCAGTTAAAAGTCGGGTTTAGGTAATTGTTTAGTTTATGATTTCAGATAATTCATGCCAGATAACTTAAATACTTAGGATGGAAAACTAAATCACTCTACTTCCAAGTTGGCAAGTAACTTCCCAAACATTCAGTTTTATTTTTTACCAATTTTGAATTGGGTAGACTGAGAAAATATCACAGTGTGTACCAGTGCATTAATTATGACAAGGATAGTAAATCATAGTATGGTATCTGTTGACAAAACAAGATGTAAAGATATACAATTTTGTGAATTTCATCTTAAAATTGTATCATAATTTTCAACTTCCGAACCTCAAAATTATGATTAAAATGCCTTAGGCCTGAGGTATCTGCTCAGAATAGCAGTTTTTCCCTGCTCCTTTCAGACTTCAGCCAGGACTTTTGTTGAAATGCAATTGAAAGAAGTCTGCTTGCTCAGTAGGAGACTGATCTGAGGCCTAAGGCAGGAAAAAAGGTAAATTGTATGGTATTTACTAATTACTGGCCAGTCATTTTTTCTAGGACTCTTATTTTTTTCCTTAGATTCTGTATTTTTTTTTTTGAGCTCAGGATTTTGATCCTACACACCTAGGTTAATGTTTCTCTGATCAGCTCTCTCTTTGACCAACAGTGGAGTTTTTGAAACATTGCAATGGAGATTTCAACTGCAAAAAGCTACAAGGCCTTTACTATTATTATGTGTGCACACTTTTGTTATGTGTTGTATGTCTATTTATACATATATCCGTATATCATATATATGTTATACAAATAAACACATATAAGGAGCACTCATAAAAAAGCAGTCATAAAAACAATAGATCCAAAGATCTTTAATTCACGTGATTTAATTGGTACAATTTAAATTGGATAAACTGATAAAAATAAATGTCTTTAAATTTAACCTTACAAGTTTTTCTAGGTGTTCAAAAATCTAATAAAATATTAATGCCGACAAAAGGTCTAATATGCCTTGGTTCTAGGACTTTTCCTTCAACAAATAAAATGGTTTACAATGTTCAATACATTTGTCTAATATTTTGATAAATAAGTAAAGTAAATTTGATATGGGATTACTCATTCATGAGTACTTTTGTTAGATATCTGATTGATTTACTAAGGTCTGTATAAGTTTGTCCTAAAGTCTGTATAAGATTGTAAAAATCAGTCATGTGTTAAAGAGACAAAAATTCCTTAAAACATAAGTTTACCCATAACATTGTGGTTATTAAGTTTTATTTTTCTAGAGAAAGCAACCATAAAAATTAAACAACTGATTAAATAAGAACTGTTATTTTAGAGCACTGTACTGCCATTTCTTGAAAAGCTAAACTTGGTTAATGTAGAAACATCAATGCAATTGTGATGCTATTAATGTGCTCATATCTTCCAGGTATACAAGTCTGTAAGGTAGAAACTTTAAAAGAGCATTATATCAAGTTGGTGTTCTGAAGTTGTACGGTAAAAAATATATATATATATATATATATATATATATATATATATATATATATATATATATATATATGGGATTTATTTACCTGTTGTCAATAAGATATGTAAACTTTTATGTTACTTTTTATATTGGGGAACAATTTAAATGTATTTTAAGTTAATGAGAGCCTAATCTATGTAAAGGTTAAAAACTTTCAGCCTTTTTTTAATTCATGTTTTAAATGCTATATCATACGGTGTTAGCTAATGTTCATGTGACCTCAAACAATTTATGTAAACTTTGTAAAATGATATTTAAAAAACAAAGATTAGCTTTAGAATTAAAACATTTAAGATTAATAAAGAGCCCTGACTTACCTGAGATAAGGCTCTGTGTCCCATCTTATTATGTGAGAATGACTACGAAAGCAGTAGGTCAGATGTTATTTCATTTAAAGTTATTTTCAAAAGTTTTTTTTTTCCTGTCAACATTACTAGCATCTCAAACAGAGGATATAATGTATAACTCAGCCAAAAATTTTAGGTTAGGTATTACACGAACTAAGTTTGTTTACTGTTGTTAATTTTATTTTGTAATTTCCTTATGGGTGATATAAAGATTCCCTGTTAGTGTTTTACAGAAGTGTTGCTTTAAGAACACAACATTGGTTAATTTAAGATAATTAGCCATCACCTACAAGACAGACATAATAATACACATCCCAAATAATAAAAAGATAAATAATTTTAAATTATAGACATTAAAGCCCAGTATTCTTAATATAAGTCTGTTAAAATTTATTTGATGGATGTTTAAGATTAGGATTTAAAATTAAAGTTATATGAAAAGGGACAAGAAAACCAATATTTGGCTGTTGCCCTCTGAGTCAGTCTGTATCCAGGGAACAGCGGACTTCTCTAAAGAGCTTTGCAACTCTGAACCGCATAACCTCCTGATAAGGGAGATTAATGAGACCACTGGAGAACAGAAAGCCAATCAGTGCATTTGCTACGAAGAGGACAGTCATCAGAGAAGGGAGACATCCCTGATGCTTCCGAGGGAAGCCACATGGTCAAGCAAGACCTGGACCCACCTAGCGCAAATGGCACTAGCAGAACTGAGAAGCTGCTCTCAAGTCTCCCCAGGAATGACTCCCATAAAATCTCAGCTGACTGTTCACAATAGATAGAAACAAAAGTCAGTTTGACTGCTTCATCTTAAACACTTAGAAAAGACAGTTAAAAACAAATTACAGCCATTCCTGGGCATTTTATATAATGATAGTAATAATAATATTTTAAGGTATACACTTTATGTTAGCCTCCCAAAATAAGTAAGACTGGAGGCTACAAAGAAGGATTCTCAGACAGGAATGCCTGATAACTATAAAAAGAGGCTATCAAGATTATCTGCCAGAGCCAGAAGTTTTAAGTTTAAGGCCTACAGATATTCTTAACCTAAACACATAGGCTTGGTATTTGTTAGTATGATTATCCAGCAATGAGTAAGAGAATTAAAGGTTTCTCTATTAGACACAGAGGTCATACTAGTAAAAGTATTTTGCAAGATCAGATGACATTAAATTATTAAACTGAATCTTATGGGGAGGGACAAATGTAACACTAAAAGTTAAATATTAAATTGACAGTCCTGATAACTGGGGATATTAAAGACTGGTGAGGGAACTTCTATACAGTGACATGTTCCACCTGCTGCAACATTTATTAAGTACTCATGTTTTTTTGTTTCTCTCATAGAAGAACCCATCCCCAGATGACTTTACTACCTGTTCTTCCCCATCCAGACTTCAAACCTAACTGACTTCTAAAAGGCGACTTATGTCCCTCAGGCGGTGCCCCCTCACGTCACCCTCTCTCAGCTCAGAAGAAGTCTAAATGAGTGACGCCTCTCTTCTTACAACAATGGAGACAAAAATAAATAGAATATCAATATAAGTAATTAATTAAGTCAGGTAAAATCAGGGAGACCTGTTTTTGGGTGAGTTCAAAAAATCGGGAGACTGTTACCTGAGGGATTAAAATTCCCACAGTGCTCTTCCTACCCAATCAAATATATGAAAGGAACACATTAGAAAAGGGGGGAATGATTGACCCAACCTGATCTTTTATTAAAATTGGTAGCCATCTTGCCACAAAGCCGTGAAAAGATAATTTTGGCTTAACCATAAATTACAGCAAGATCTGAACCTGCTTGGAAAGCCTGCCCGTGCCTTGAACTCACCCATGCCTGGCTCTCTGACCAGATAACAGCCCTCTCTGAAACTTTGTTGACACCTCCTAAATATTGGCCTTCCTTGGCCAGACGACACTCTCTGAGGCTCTAATGGTCCTCATAAATTCTGATGTTGGGGCCAGCAAACAAAAATGTAAACTACCATTAGTGTGATGCTTGTCAGAATTTTGTTATTTTTAACCCCACTTTTGTGTAACTTTCTGGGCTATAAAGCTGGGCTGCTCTCCTGTTCCCAACGTTTTGGGAGGGAGAGGCAGCAAGGGTGGTGGAAATAATAAGCTTGCTTTAATCTGATTTTAATTGGAGTCAGTGGTCTTTTCTTGCGACCTGGTCTAAAAGGTAAACACTACACAAACCTGGAGCTCTGCCGGACTAAAGACTTCTTGAGAAACTGCCTTTGACGATGGGCACTCGACATATATGTTGTTGTCAGAAGCTTTAGCTTCCATTCAAATGAGACCATCAAACCTGGGTCTACATCTATGAGACCTGGAAGATATTGTTTCAATTTTTCCAAAGAACATCAGGCAGCAGTGCTGACTTCTCTCTGTATGTAAACTGTGGCCACTGAAAGCTAAGTGTCTCCGCATGTGGACTGTGAAGCCATTTGGTCATCCTCCACTTTTCATGGTGTTTCTTTCTACTGCACTGGGAGTTTGGTATTTGCTTCATGAAATACAATGAGTTCAACTGGTACACAGTGCTGTAGGGAGTCCTGTCACGTGTGGTGGGTCAGGGTCTGCAGGAGAATGCACCAACCAGGCTTCTATCCCACATAGCTTGACCCTTTGACCATAGCAACCTGATTCTGAACATTGCCCTGAAACGTCTCCATATAACAAAATGCCTTTTATGGAGAGGTTTCAGACATATAAGTGATTCCTGTCTGTAACATGTCAGCCACAAGTCATTTGGAAGTCAATGGCACAATCACATGTCCCGACCACAGATGTTTTATCACACACCTGCACACAACAGGTTTTGGCCCACTACTCAGCAGGCCCCAACATACTGGCATCTCTGTTCTACACCATTTTCATAAAACCCAGTCAATCAAGGCACTGTCTGGTACACTCAGGATCAGCAACTGTACATCCAAAGATTCTCCAGTGGCAGGTGGCCATGGGAAGTTCAAAAATTTCATGGTATTTATCTAGCCATTTTATAAGATGATGTTGGAGAAACTGTGGGTTTCAATTCATTAATGAACCATTAAATTTAGAGGAAGCACATTTCAATGAATACTCTAGAGAACTCTCACAGGCAAGGGTTTCCAAAGACTGGCCAAAAGGTCACATGAAGCCAGCCCATTGAGGTCTACAATGTAAGTTCCATGTGTGTTTTGACTCTCAACTATGGCTTCCAAGTCTTTCAGAATAAAATCATGTGATATCCTGGCTGAGAATCCCAGTGCTCTGTGGAAAGCCACTCTGGGCTTAGATCTCAGTGTCCAAGGGCGACTCTCATGTGTGGCCTCCTAAAATCCCAACACAATTCATGGCAATACTTCTCTGAAGTCAGTTCCATAACGCATTCTCTAAGAGGAATCACACCAGAGTTCAAGCCCAGGTGGACCCAGGCATCTCTTACAACCACCACACAAATGACCACAATTAAAACTAAAACACGCCCACATGCTCCTCATCTTCTTCCACATAGACACTCATCATAAACTCTGGCTGGAGGTTTCCATGAAGGGCACAGCCCAATACACTGTTCAAAATAAGCACCCTTGCCCCTCATTTGCCTAAAGTCAGGGTGGCCTGGAGACCCTTGCTGTGAACCAAGAGTGATCAAATAGGCCTGCCCTATATCTGATCTGCTTCTCCAATTTGAGGCCTAATGACTGTCTGGTATAGATTCTTTATGTGAATTGGTATCATAGAAAACCAAAGCCCCTATCGGCTAGCCTCTGCAGGGATTTGAAGAACTGATTGGACCCAAATGATCCCTATTCTCACTTGATTTAGCTCAGGAAGCTTACAGAGGAAAGTGAGAGACTTCATCCACAATGACTGCTCTTTTGGCCATTTTGGTTTTGGATGCACACTTGGAAACTTTCTTTAGATCCATCAGGTGCTGAGAATCTAAGCCACTGCCACCATACCGGGCCAAGTGGCTGTTTCAGACACATCCCTTTCGAAAGCAATTAAGCAAAGAGCCACAGGTGATGCCCATTCATTTCCATTTGAAAACTGTTTTCTTCAGGCTTCACAAAGGGGTGGCCTGAGGCAAAGACCTTCCTGACATTCAGGGTAATAGAAACATGAGTAAGCAAATGGCCCAAAGCAGGGTTTCTCCACTGAGACATTACTGGTCACACTGATATCTGAGTTTTCTGAGATGCTCCCATTCCCTTCAGCTATCCAGTACATGGTCATGTAACAGAGCTTGGACGTGGTACATATCTTGGAAACAAAACCATGAGGATACTCCGGAGAGTGGCCAGTATTCAGGAAGAAAAGAGGAACTTAGGAAGATAGTAGCTGTTAACCATCCATTAGGCAAGCCGCACTCCATTCTTAAATTGGGTGGGAAGAATGCTGGGAAGCTTTATACTACACAGGACACAACCATTGATGCATTCGCATTTCAAATGTCTACAACCTCGGATACAGTGGGATACACAGATATAGAAACACTCGTGTTGTCAAACGACTTTCTAGAAACTTTCCAGTCCAAACCTACAAACCGCCATTCCTACCTATTCTCAGAACATGAGACAAAACCACAAACTCACACCGACACCCACAACGGCACCTCCTTCCCCCAAGTATGACTGTGACTATCCTGAGTGTCCTCTGACTGGTGGGCCATACTATGTTCCCAAGAAATGGCCTGTCCAATCTCAGATCTGGTCTTCTTTGCAAACTTTTTGAAGTTGTCAGGAGCCATGGTTTAGCCACTACCTGCTTTCTCAGAAAAAGCCGCTCTTCAGAGCTCTCCTGAAATTTGGCCATCATCACATAAGTAGGTACCAAGAAACACTGACTCTGTCTTTGGTAAATTCAAACAATTGAGACTACTGGGACTGAAACTAAGACTTGCTCTGGGTGCATGGCTTCCTGGATCCCAAGTTCAGAGAGTTCCATCACCAAGGAAGTGTGGTAGGTTACTTCCTTCAGGAACTGAATGAGGTCACTGCGATGGAAAACCACTTTGTCCTAACAGTTGCTTCCAATGGTCCCATGAGATGGAGGCTGCCCCTACTTCCTGTGACACTTTCAAAAGTTAGAATGGTATATCAACCATAGGCATCCGGGAACAGCTCTGTACACAGGCCTGGTTTGGTCCATTTAATCTACATTAAGAAGAGAGAGGCTGATTCAGACACATTCCTTCATTCTGACCAGGTTGTTTGACATGGAAGTTGACATGGATTTGACTTTTTCTCTCTCAGGTCCTTCATAGGTCAAAAGGTCGGTCAAAAGTCGGAGGAAAAGACGACCAAGAGACTGTCTCATGCCACAGCAAAGGGTTTATTGGGCGTCCAGCATGCTGTGGCTCAGAGCTAACTTCAGAGGAGCAAAGAACAAAGAGCCCCAAGAACAACTTGAGCAGAGTTTATTTACATTCTTTAGAGAGGGCAGGGACTTTGCATACATCATAGCCTCCTTTAGCAAATCAACATACCACGGGAAAATCAAATAACAACCCAAAAACATGATTAGCACATTCATAGGGAGGAAGAGGTCTGACAGGGGGTGATTGTTTAGCCCTGAGAAGGGGTATAACTTTAAACTGATTGGTTGAAGCCCTGAGATGTATACGTGATGAGCTGCACGGTTTCTGGGAAGGGGTTGTTTAGTAACTAGGTTGTCAGGGAAGATTTCAACACACATCTAATTGGCAGTTCCGGGAATTGTCTTAACTGCCACAGGAATTTCAGGTTCTGAGTGCAGCTTGGAAACTTTACAAAACCTGGTTCTTTATGTTTCAATTTTAATTTCTTTTATTCTTTCATTTCCCACTCCTTTTTCTTACTACATTTAATCTTAAAAGTAATGAATCATAATTATTGCGGGGTCTCACACTCTATTTCTGCCAGTGGAGCGTATTTCTGTCTGATTACCATGAGTTTTTCCTGCCCAATTTGAGCCTGGAGAAAGGAAACTATGCGGTTAAGCAAACAAGGTCCCAAAGTTAGCAACACCATAAGGATGATCAGGGGTCAAGCTAAGCCTGATAGGAGTGTAGTTAACCAGGGGGACTGGGTAATCCATGACTCAAACCACCCTTGTTGAATCTCCCTTTCTCTCTGGCGCTCTTCAAGGCATTTTCTCAATTTACTCATGGATTCTTTTACAACTCCAGTATGGTCAGCATAAAAACAACATTCTTCTCTCAGTGCAGCACAGAGGCCCCACTCCCTCATGAAGAGGAGGTCTAATCCTCACCTGTTCTGTAAAACAACTTCAGAGAGAGAGTTTAAGGATTCCCACAGCACTGTGATGGAGGTCTCTAATGTCTTCCAGTCTTGATCTATTGCTGTTTCTAATCAGGCCATTTGTTGTGACCCATGGATCATAGCAGCTGTTCCCGTACCCACTCCTGCAGCAGCTCCTATCCTCTAGGATAGGATGGCTAGAGTAAGGGACACTGGATGCCAGCAAAATCAGGTTGTTTGTCGCCCTAGTAGACCTTAAAATGATTCTGCATCATAATAAAGCACCCTGGGGAGTATCTGCACCATTACACAATAATTTACAAAGCTGTCAAATACATGGGTTGAAATGCAAGGAGTTCTGACTGTGTGGAGTTCAGTACAATTAAGGTTCCTTTAATTAGTTCCCAGGGGCAGGAGTCAGCTGTACTCTGGACTGGGGAAAGATGGAAACTGGGAAGTATGAGATGGTACAGGGGTTCTGGTAGATCTAGGCATGGGAGGTTTTGGAGGCTTAATTCCTGGCTTGAGGGGATTGGGCCCTATTGCTGTGGGATTTTCTTCCTTTTTAAGCAGGATGGTGAACCAGTGACCAAAGTCATAACGAGGGCCCTAAATATAGAATCGCATTTCCCACGTATTTCCCATAGACCATGTTGTTCTGAGGTAGCCCCTTCCTTTGGAAGTGAAAGTTATATTGAGGGGGTAACATAGACTATTCTTTCCACAGCGAGTTTTTGACACAACTTGGTTAGCGGCACATTTCTTGGGATCAATCCAGGTGTCATTTTTTCCTACCTGAATGATACTGTCTGCGGAGTTTGGGTTCAACCATGTAACTCCCGTTTGTTCACAACCCCAAGATCTAAAATAAAAGTCACTGGGTCCTCCACAGGTTTGGGCCTGTTTGCGACTTCGGAAATCAGCTGGGCACACATAAAAATCAAGACTGGCTAGTTTACACCTGAGCTGGGGAAGATGATATCCATAATTCATGGGGTAAGGTGGTCTATGTTGCCCTGGTTTGGGTTTGAGTGGGATCTGTGTGGAGTCCTCTATGTCAGGGAGATCCCAGTCAGAGAGGCCTATGGCAAGCTGACAAATGTCCAGGTAGAGAGATGGCCACCAAGTCCATAAGAGGGCTGTATGTGAAATAGACCACACTACTTGCCCAGTAGGATTTATAGCTGCCATTGTTGCTGAACAGGCTGATGGGGATTAGGACTGCTGGTGGTCAGGAGAAGAATCCATAGCCCTACCCACACGACAGACACGCAACTTGAGAGGGTTACCAGTCTGTTCCAGTTTCCAGCCGGAGGCTGGACAGGGCGCAGGCTTGAGATGGGTGGCATGGATCCAGGAAGTGATTCCATCCACTTTCACCACTGTAGGTGTTATAAGCAGCACCTGGTATGGTCCTTTCCAGCGGCGTTCCAGGGATGATACCTGATGCCGTCTCACGTAGACGAAGACTCCCACTTGATATCGATGTGGGGTTCCCTCGTCTCCAGGGTGATAAGCAGTGGCCAACTGTTTCCACAGGTATCGCTGGGTGCTGTGTTTGTTCATGGGCTTTAAGTCTGTCAAGCAAGGGGGTGTGAGAGGAATAATTATGTCTCAGAGTTGGGGTTAGGTCCCTTACTGGAGGAGGGGCACCATAGAGAATTTCATAAGTGGTGAGTTTACACAAAGAGGCAGAGGGTGTACTTCTTGCACGAAACAGTGCTTAAGGTAGGAGCATAGTCCAATTTTTTTATGCCAGTCTCCAAGCTTAATTTCTTTAAAGTCTCTTTGATGGTTCTAATCATCCTTTCTACCTGTCCTGAGCTCTGGGGTCTATAAGCACAATGTAACTTCCAATTAATCTTCAGGGTCCTGGTTAATCCCTGACTTACCTGGACAACGAATGCCAGTCCATTATTGGACCCTATTTCCTTAGGCAGGCAGAACCTTGGAAAAATGTCTTCTAGAATCTTTTTGAGCACCGTCTGAGCCGTTTCTTTCTTCATGGGGAAGGCTTCAACCAATCCTGAAAGAGTATCTACAAAGACTAGGGGATATTTAAGTCCATACCATCCTGGCTTAATTTCAGGAAAAGTTCACTTCCCAGAATTGTCCTGCTCTGGTTCCTCGTAAGAGCTTCCCTGCAGGAAGCTTGGATGGGTAAGCATTAACTAATTGGCAGACTTGACAAGCTCTTGTCACCTGCTAAGCTATTTCTTTCCTCTGTGAGTCAGTCATTAATAAATCCTTTCTTCGGTCTTTTAAGAGTGCCTATAACTTCTTTGAGCTTAAGTGGGTGAGCTAGTGTACGTCTTTGACATAAAAGTGGGCTTTTTGAAATTGTAAACTTGGCTCTGTAGGGTCCCAGAGTTCTGTATCTGTCTCCTCAGATGATAAGTTGCCTGAATGTTCCAGTGTGGCCAAGTCTCCTGAATCTTGATCCCCCTGGTGTGGAAAAAGTTAACAGAGTCACTCCGTTTAGGGCTGCCAATTAAGCTTCCTCATCTGCCCTTCTGTTTTTAACTGCAACGAGGTCGTTTCCCTTCTGGTGCCCTGGACAGTGCACTATAGCTAGTTCCTTAGTGCCCTGCACTGCTGAGAGAAGGTGGAGAATCTCAACTTTGTTCTTTATTTTTTTCCCAGTGGAGGTTAATAGCCCCCTTTTCTGGTAAATAGCCCTGTGCACATTAGCATTGCCAAATGCATAGTGGCTATCAGTGTATATGGTGGCCCTTTTGCCTGTTGCTAGTTCCAATGCTTTCATAAGGGCAATCAGTTCTGCCTTTTGGACTGATGTCTCTTTTGGGAGACCAGAGGATCAGATGACATTAGTTTTGCTAACTACTGCTGCTCCAGCCCGCCACATACCATCTTGGAGGAAGCTGCTCTCTTTCGTAAACCATACGACTTCAGGGTGAGGCAGTGGCTGGATCCTTCAAGTCTCGTCCTATACTGGTTTCCTCTGCCAGTATGTGTTGACACTCATGAGCGACAGGTCCTGATGATTCTTCTGGCAGCCAGGTTGAGTGGAGCAGAAGGTCCAAGAGTTATTCTGTCTTTGCTAATCCAGAGGCTCTGGTAGTAGTTTATTCTGGAGTTTGATAGCCACCTCTCTGGAGGTTGACAGATGATGCTCTCCAGGGCATTGGGGGCTATAATGGATAGCTTCTGTCCCAATGTTCATTAATGAGCATCTTTTATTAGAAGCGCTGCCGCTGCTATAGCTCTTAAGCAACGGGGCCACCCAGTAGCCACTGGGTCCAGTTTTTTTGATAAGAATGCTACCGGCCTTTTCCAAAGTCCCAAAGTCTAAGTGAACACTCCCCGTGCTATTCCTTTCTTTTTCTCGAAGTAGAGAGTGAAGGGTTTATCTATATCTGGGAGTGCTAAGGCCGGAGCAGATAGCAGCACCTTTTTTTGACATTATCAAAACCTTGTTGGTGCTCAGGGGTCCATTGGAATTGGGCATTCCACTTTATCAGCGGGTATAAAGGGGCAGCCAGAGAGGCGAACCCAGGAATCCATCACCTGCAAAAGCCAGCAGTCCCAAGAAACTCTCTGAGTTGTCTCTTATTAGATGGGAGTGGTATCTGCACAATGGTTTGTTTTCTTTTCTCAGTGAGCCGTCATTTGCCACCCCTAAGAGAATAACCCAGGAAGATTACTTCTTGCTGACAAATTTGGGCCTTTTGGCAGAAGCCTTATATCCAAGCCGAGCAAGCTCGGGTAATATTGCTTGGGTCCCAGATCATAGTTCTCTTTGGTGTCCGCTGCCAGTAGCAGATCATCCACATATTGGAGTAGGGTGACTTCGGGGTGTGCAGTTCTGAAGTCGTTTATGTCCCTGTGGAGGGCTTCATCAAAGAGAGTGGGGGGGGGGTTGAAACCCTGTGGGAGTCTAGTCCAGGTTATTTGGCCAGATGTTCTAGTTTCTGGGTCTATCCACTCGAAAGCAAACAGCAACTGACTGTCCTTATGTAGGGGCAAGCAGAAGTAAGCATCTTTTAAGTCCAGCACAGTGTACCATTCCCGCTCCAGATTCAGAGTGCTAAGCAAATTATATGGATTGGGTACTGTTGGGTGAATGTCCTGCACTCTGTTGTTGATCTCTCTTAGGTCTTGAACAGGACTGTAGTCCCTAGTTACTGGCTTTCTTACTGGTAGCAGGGGGGCTGATTGACAGGGCCTTAGGACCCCAAGGGCCAATTATTTCTGAATATGGGGACTTATCCCATCCTTAGCTTCTTTGCTTAGAGGATATTGTTTAACACTGATTGGAGAGGCAGAGGCTTTTAATTCTACTACTATTGGAGGTTGTTTTATGGCTAGACCTAACCCAGCAGTTTCTGCCCAGGCATTGGGATAATCTTTTATCCATTTCTGTTGTAGTTTGCCTCTTTGATCAGTCCTAGGGGGCACGAAGTGTTGATGTTCATCTTCTACGGACATAGTCAATTCTGTGACTATGGGAGTTTTTACCGAAGGTTTTAGAACATCCACTTGGGGACCATCAGGGTTAAAGGTTACTCTAGCCCCGAGTTTGGTAAACAGATCCCTGTGCATCAATGGGGCTGGGCATTCTTGGATTACTAGGAAAGAGTGGTGGACTTTTCATTTTCCTACTTCCATAATCCTCTTAGTTGCCCAAGCCCGATATGTAGTGCCATTAGCCCCTTTAACTAGGGACCATTTATTTGATATGGGGCCCAGTGAAGCCTTAAAGGCTGAGTATACTGCTCCTGTATCCACTTCAAAGTTCACTGGAGTCCCCTCCACTTTAAATGTTACCCTGAGGTCGGGGAGGGGATCCGAGCCCTGACATTCCTAGTCCTCTTCTAGAGTCAGCATGGCGGGCTGCCGTGGCTTCTTCTTTTTGGGGCACTCTTTGACTCAGTGTCCTTTTTCTCTACAGTAGGCACATTGATCTGAGGCCAGGGACAGCCTTTGGCGTGGGCCCAAGTGTCCCTTTCTGACTCCTTGCTTTTTAATTTCTGGCGTATTTGCTCCTGGGAAGAAAACCTTAGCCAATGCTTTTGTCTGCCATTTGCTCCTTTCATTCTGCTTTTGTTCCCTTTTCTTCTCTCTCCTCTGTTCCCTCTCCTCCTCAGTTTCTCTCTTATAATATACTTATATACTTATAATATATAAATATAATATATATCTTATAATATACTTTCTCAGCTTCTCTGTCTAAATCTCTTAAGGTCGTATTTTGAAACCCATCTAGACATTGTAACTTTCTCTTAATATCTTGGGCAGCCTGCTAAATAAAGGCCATTGTAACAAATGCCTTTTGGTCATCTGCCTGAGGATCAAAAGGAGTATATTTTCTATATGCTTCCATAATTCTCTCCAGAAACATAGAGGGAGACTCATTAGGCCCTTGGATAATCTCTCTTACCTTGGCCAAATTGGTCGGCTCTCTGGCGTCCACTCTGAGACCCGCTATTAGAGCCCGGCGATAGGTGGACAGATGCTTCCTACCTTCAAAGGTGTTGGGGTCCCAGTTGGGTCGGTTCATGGGCCCATAGTGATGGATAGAGAGTATCGCAGGGGCTTCTGAGTTTTCTATTATCCGTCGCTGGTGGGTTCTTTTAGGTTGCCCAGCTTCCTCCAGGGCAGGAGGGGTTGCTGCTGCTGTGGGGAAGTCCCCTGGAGGGCTTGGGTCTGGCCCAATTGCCTCTAGCAGTGGAGAGGCTGAGTCAGCGGTGGGAGGATCATCAGGAACTGTGTTTGGGGTTGGGGAGGGAGAGTAGACGATAAGGAGGGGGTGGAGTGTCCAGTCTTGTGACTCAGGGAGAATGAAAGGAAGAGGGAGAGGAGCAGAAAGTTTGAATGATAGGAATGTGGGGGAAGGAGTATATGGCTGTTGATCTGGGTGGCCACGTGGCCCCGGCTGAATGACAATATCTCTGAATTTTCGGATTAGAGGAAAGTGGAAGGATTCTTCTGCGGCCATCTGAATTCGAGGATGGGCCATTCTGAAGTACAGAGAGTCTGCCAGGTACGGTGTTTTACTGAAAAAGAAAGATTCTGGGCCCTTGAGCCGACATCAGTCCAATGATCAAGGGTCAGGGACAGAGAAGAGGAAGTGCTTTGTCCCATAATGGGAGTTACTCAAACGGGGACAGTGAAGACACAAACACAACACAGACAAAGACAAACAGTAAACGTTTAACATGAGTCCAAGAGAAAGATTTGAACTGAGTAACTGGAAAATATTGATGGGTTAGACAATAAAGACAGACAGTAAACTCAACATGAGTTCAGAACAATGACCAAAACTGAGTTACCGGCAAAACCTGATGGGCTGGAAAATCGAATCCTGAAGCAAAACATAACCGAGTTGAGGAAACTAGTATTCCTTGAATTCCCTAGTCCTCCGGAGTGTCCCTCAGGGACGTGATCTTGGCTCTGTGACACGTCTGTCACACCATAGGAAAGAGCTAATGCTCTTCACCAACAGCCACTTTGCCACGCCCTAGCCTGAAACCCTAAACCAGAAAGAGGTGCCTTACTTACCCCGAGAGGACTCCCTTGAGGTCTTCCGTCCACCGCTGCCGGATATCTCACCTGGGGCCTCCAGATGAAAAGGTGCTGCGAACGTCAAAGGAAAAGACAACAAAGAGGCTTTCTCATGCATCAGCAAAGTGTTTATTGTGGGTCCAGAATGCTAGGGCTCAGAGCTCCCTTCAGAGGAGCAAAGAACAAAGAGCCCCGAGAACAACTTGAGCAGAGTTTATATACATTCTTTAGAGAGCTCAGGGACTTTACATACATCATAGCCTCCTTTAGGAAATCATCATGTACCACGGGAAGATGAAATAACAACTCTAAAACATGATTAGCACATTCATTGGCGGAAAAAGTTGGGGCAGGGGGTGATTGGTCAGCCCTGAGAAGGGGTATACATTTAAACTGATTGGTTGAAGCCCTGAGATGTATACGTGGTGAGATGCATGGCTTCTGGGAAAGGGGTTGTTAAGTAACTAGGTGGTCAGGGAAGATTTCAACACACATCTAATGGGCAGTTCCAGGAATTGTCTTAACTGCCACAGGAATTTCAGGTTCTGAGTGCAGCTTGGAAACTTTACAAAACCTGGTTCATTACATTTCAATTTCAATTTCTTTTATTCTTTCAAAACCTTACAGTGGAAGGTGAGAGACTTCATTCACAATGACTGCTCTTTTGGCTATATTGGTTTTGGATGCACACATGGGATCTTTTTTTTGATCCGTCTGTTGCTGATAATCTAAGCCACAGCCTCACACAGGGCCAAGAGCCTGATTAAGATACATCTCTTTCCAAAGCAATTACTTCTCTGAGATCAGTTTCAGAACTCAGTCTCTGAGGAGAATCACACCAGTGTTCAAGACCAGGTGGACCCAATCATCTCTTCCAACCGCCACACAAATCACCACAATTAAAACCAAATCACTCTCACATGGCACTCAACTTCTTACATATATACACTCATTATACCCTTTGGCTAGAGGTTTCCATGAATGGCGCAGCCCAAGAGAGTGTCCAAAATAAGCTCCCTTGCCCCTCATTTGCCTAACCTCAGGGTGGCCTGAACACCCTTCCTGTGAACTAGGATTGATCACATAGTTCTTCCTTTAATACTGCTCTGCTTCTCCAATTTGAGGCCTACTGACTGTCAGGATTAGATTCCTTATGTGATTTGGAGTAAATAGGAAACCAAAGCAACTTTGCAGAGCTTGAAAGATCTTATTTGACCCAAAGGATCCCTATTCTCACTTGGTGGAAGTCAGGAAACTTACAGAGGAAGGCGAGAAACTTCATCCACAATGACTGATCTTTTTGCCATTTTGGTTTTGGATGCACACATTGGATCTTTCTTTAGATCCATCAGGAGCTGATAATCTAAGCCAAAGCCTCACACAGAGCCACAAGGCTGATTCAGACACATACTTTTCCAAAGCAGTTAAGCAAAGAGCCACAGGTGATGCCCATTCACTTCCATTTGAAAACTGTTTTCTTCAAAATTCACAAAGGGCTGGCCTGAGGCAAAGACCTTCCTGACTTCAGGGTAGCAGAACAATAAGTCAGCAAATCCCAATGCATGGTTTCTCCACTGAGACTTTACTAGTCACAATGATATCTGAGTTTTGTGAGATGCTTGCAATTCCCTTCAGCTATCCAGGACACGGCCATGTCACAGAGCTTGGATGTGGTACATATCTTGGACAAAAAAACATGAGCCTATTCTGGAGAGTGGCCAGAATTCAGGAAGAAAACAGGAACTTAGGAAGATAGTAGGTGTTGCCCATCGAAAAGCAAACAACAGTCCTTTCCTAAAATGGGCAGGATGAATTCTGGGAAGCTTTCTACTAGACAGGATACATCCATTGATCTATTCTGTTTTCTAATGTGTACAACCAAGGACACAGTGGGATACACAGACACAGACACACTCGCCTTGTCAAAGGACTTTCTAGAAACAGTCCACTCTAAACCAAACAAACCGCCTTTCCTACCTATTCTCAGAACATGAGACAAAACCACAAACTCACACCCACACTCAAAAAGTCACCTCCTTCCCCCAAGTAAGTCTGTTACTATCCAGAGTGTCCTCTGACTGGTGGGCCATACTATGTTCCCCCAAAATGGCCTGTCCTGTCTCAGGTCTGGTCTCCTTGTCCATCTCTGTGAAGTTGTATGGAGCCTGTGCTGACCACTACCTGCTTTCTCATTAAAGGCCCATCTTCAGAGCTCTACTTGCATTTTGTCATCCTCAAACCATTAGGTACCAAGAGAGACAGACTCTCTCCTTGGTAAATCCAAACAAGTAAGTCCACTGGGAATGGGACTGGGACTGGCTCTGTGTGCCTGGCTTCCTGGATCCCAAGTTCAGAGAGTTACATCACCAAAGAAGTGAGGTAGGTCAATTCCAACAGGAAGTGAATGAGGTCACTGCCTTGGCAACCACTTTGTGCTAACACTTGTTTCCAAGGGTCCCTTGAGATGGAGGCTGCCCCTACTTCATGTGACACTTTTAGAAGTTAGAATTGTATATCAACCATAGACACCAAGGAGAAGCTCTCCACACAGTGTTGGTTTGGTCCATCTTCTTTATATCAGTAGGAGAGAGGCTGATTCAGACACATCACTTCATCCTGAACAGGTGGTTAGCCATGGAAGATGACTTTTGCTCTCTCAGGTCCTTCATAGCTGCTACATCTTCTCTAGGGATCATTTCTCATCAAACTTTGAGGTTCTCAGCAGGTGAAAGATCCCCTACATTCCTGTATTGTAAGACCAACTCTGTCCCTGCTCTTTTGTGAAGTTAGATTGAGGGAACAGTGTATGGTTAGGGTTAATAACATATTCTATTTGGGTTAGGAAACATTCTGCGGGATGAATAATGGTATTGGGAACCTGCGATATTCACAAGAATATATAGGTGAAATATAAGTATGAAACCTGAAATCTAGGTACGATTTGAAGCCCTGAAGGGCATTGGGCCCTTTAGTGAGATACTTAGCTTTGAATTATGTTCTGCACAAATATCTCAGATAAATCGATGTGCAATGGCAAAGGACCTTAAACCTTGGATGATTAAATGTCCTAGAGACCATCCAGTCAAAAAGGAATAGTCGGCAGGATTAGGAAGGTAGTCAGTAGGTTTAGAAAAAAGAGTGAATATAGGATTTGGACGAAAGTTTCATTAGCAATAGGGTTTTGGGTAGAGAGTGAACGTAAATATGAGCACATATGAAGAGTCAGTCACAATGATGAACTGGGGAAAATATGTAGGAAAGCAGATATGAATAGAGACATTAGGAAATCAGGCAAAGTATAATGTAATAGCGATAGACATTTTCAACATGGTTGAGGTTGAATATATAATCTTAGGAAGAAAGACATATGTTGCCTCCAATAGGATTGACTTTTGAGAGCATTAGGCAACCTGGACATCGTTGCTTTTAGTAATCCATGCTCACTTTCCATTTTGCTTTGGTGAAAGGTTAATTAAATAGGCACTTGTCAATTCCTGTTTTTCTGTAGGCTTAACAAACCACTGTTGAAATCTTGAGAACTGTTTGCTAATTTTGTTCCCAGAATTTGCTGTCCCCAACTGCCAAACTGCAGAATATACTCCCTCACCCGGGTGCACGCAAACCGCACACTCGCCCTGACCCATCAATAAATTTCCCTTTCTGCCCTCTCCAAGAAAAGTATATAAGCTCTGTTAAAGCTGTCCTCAGGGCTCTCTGCTCTATTCAAGTGAGCTCTGAGCCCCAGAATGCTGGACCCCCAATAACCTCTTTGCTGTGGCCGAGTGAAAATGCTATACTGTTCTGTACTTAAAAGATGCTTTCTTTTGCTTGCCTCTGCATAAAGATAGTAAGTTGCTGTTTGCTTTTGAGTAGGTAGACCCAGAAACCGGAACGTCTTGTCAACTAACTTGGACTAGACTCCCACAGGGGTTCAAAAACTCCCCCACTCTCTTTGATGAAGCCCTTCACAGACATCTCTACAACTTCAGAACTACGCACCCCGAAGTCATTCTGCTTCAATATGTGGATTTCCAGCTACTGGCAGCCAACACCATAGAAAACTGTGAGTCTGATACCCAAGCACTATTATCTGAGCTTGCTCAACTCTGGTAGAGAGCTTTGGACAAAAAGGCCCAAATTTGCCAGCAAGAAGTAATCTTTCTGGGGAATTTCCTAAGATGCAGTAAATGATGGCTCACTGAGCCCAGGAAACAAACCGTTGTGCAGATACCACCCCCATTTAACAGGAGACAACATAGAGAGTTTCTTGGGACTGCTGGCTTTAGCAGGTTATGGACCTGGCTTTGTCTTCTTAGCTGCTCCTTTATACCCTCTGTTAAATGAGAATGCCCAATTCCAATGGACCCTTGAGCACCAGCAAGCTTTTGTTAACATCTAAGAACACTGACACTGAACTCCTCAACTTCACTGAGCCCAGCCTGCAATTTCAGAAAGCCCTACACTACGTTAAAAATGTACATCAACTCAATCAACTTGGTTCAAAAAAACTGCAGGCATTACTGTAGGATCAAGAACAGAGTTTTAGACTAATTCACTCACAGTGAAAGGAAATAATTGAATGGGTAACAAAAGCCTGTCTGTTCTGTCAATTGGTTAATGCTTACCCTTCCAAGCTTCCTGCAGGAAAGCACCTATGAGGAACCAGACCAGGACAATTCTGGGAAGTGGACGTTACTGAAATTAAGCCAGCAAGGTATGGACTTAAATATCTCCTAGTCTTTGTAGATACATTTTCAGGATGGATTGAAGCCTTTCCCACCAAAAAAAAAAAAAAAAAAAGAAAAGAAAACCGGCACAAATTGTGGTCAAGAAGATCCTGAAAGATATTTATCAAAGACACGTCCTGCCTAACGTAATATGGTCTGATAATTGAACAGCCTTCATGGGCCAGGTAAATCAGGGGTTAGCCAGGACCCTGGGGATTAATTGGAAGTTACATTGTGCTTATAGACCCCAGAGCTCAAGACACATAAAGAAAATAAATAGAACCATTAAAGAGACCTTAATGAAATTAAGCTTAGAGACCGGCATAAAAGATTAGACTATGCTCCTGCCTTATGCACTGTTTCATGCAAGAAATACTCCCTTTCTTTCTTTGTGTAACCTCACCCCCTATGAAATTCTCTATGGGGCCCCTCCTACACTAAGAGACCTAACCCCGACTCTAAGACCTAAGGATCCCTTCCACACACCCTTGCTTGACATACTTAAATCTCTTGTAAGAATCAGCTATACCTGTGGAAACAGCTGGCCACTGCCTTCAAACCTGGGGACGAGGGGAATCCACATTGATATCAAGAAAGAGACTTCCTCTACAAAAGATGACATCAGGTGTCATCCCTGGAACCCCGCTGGAAAGGACCATTCTAGGTGCTACTTATAACACCTACAGCATTAAAAGTAGAGGGAATCACTTCCTGGATCCATGCCTCTCATCTCAAGACTGTGCCATGTCCAGACTCTGGCTGGAAACTGGAAAAGACTGTTAACCCTTTCAAATTGCATATTCGCCACGTGGGTAAGGCTATAGACTCTCTCCTTGGCCACCCGTAGTCCTAACGCTCATCAGCCCCTTCAGCAGCAATGGCTGATCACAAATACTACTAGACAAGAAGTATGGTCTATCTTGCATACAGCCCCCTTAGGGACCTGGTGGCTATCTCTCCACCCAGACATTTGTCAGCTGGCTATAGGTCTTTCCTATTAGGATATCCCTGATGGGGATCTCACTAAAATTCCATTAAATCCTTTCCGTACCATAGATAATGGAAACAAACATTATGGTTGTAGGGACAGGGAAGCCAGATGCAGGGTGACTAGCCTATATTAGTATGTTTGCCCGGCAGACTATCAAAGCCACAAACCGCCATGGCTGTGTGGGGGAAAAGCCGACTTCTTCTGTAAGTCATGGGGATTTGAGCATACAGGGGCTGCCTGGTGGAACCCAAAATCCTCATCAAATTCAGTACACAGCATTGGCCATATTACCACTTAGACAACCCAAACTGATGGACCTCAGAGGAGTCTCTAGATCCTCAAATTCTGTGTGACCTTTTTAACTTCTGCAAGTGCTCAAAAGGGTGAAAGGAAATTCCCCTATGTGAAGGCCTTTTTCCTCTTTCGCTCACATCCTGAACTATGCTTCTCCAATAGTTCCTCAAACTCAGCCTTCTGCTCCAGACTCTCTGCTGTCAGTCCCACCTCAGCAAACCTGATTTCTCTTGTCCAATTACTAGATCAAAAACCGAAACCTCCGCCTGTTCTCAGAGCATTGCCCCCTTGCTGAGGTAGCAGGTACTGAGGTACCCATCCACCCACTCACTTCTCTCTTTTCCTGTCAGTGCCCACACCTGGTCCCACCAGATCCTCTTACCACCTAACCCAAAGCTCAAACCAGCTTAGGAGAGCCCTCAGACCCCTATCGAAGATGTAATGAAAATGGCCTTTAAAGTTGCTTTGTCATCACTGAAAACGGGTTACTAAGAATTTAAAGTCCCTCACAGGCTTTTTGGGATACTCACTCCCGTCTTCCTTTCTGCTCTACCAATTCTACTGCTCAATTTATTTTTCTAGGAAAATCCCAAAGCCCTTTCCCATTATTCTTTTACATCTCTCCTTCCTTATTCTCAGATCCACGGAGCTGCTCTCACCCCCCACCTTCCCTGTCTTCCCCCTCTGTACCAGGCCCACAGAAAAATCTTCACTGAACTTCTCCAGAAGTCTTCACCATGGCTGACTTTAGGACTTTCAGCAAAAGAGTCTCTATAAATGAGTTCAGTGTAGATTAACATCCTCTTTTTCTGTTGCCCTGTTCTACTTGGCTACTGGCTGGAAAAATCAGCACTCCTAAGCTAGACACCCCCTTAATAGTTTTTCACAGAATATGTGAACAAGGCCTCTGGCCTTGAGCTGGGGCTTCACAGAGATGGCTACATTTCTAAGATAAAAATTTACAAACTGGGCTCCATGGTAACAGTTGGCATGGGGATAAAAGAAAAGGAAAAAAAAAAGCTCTCTGCCTCCCAGGTGTCCTTGAAAATTTAACTTGCCCACAATAAAGGAAAAAACAGAAAAAAAGCTTCTTTTTGTGAATTTCTGCAGAGTGTGAACTTCTGAGTCCCTTCTCTTTCATGTTGGGTACAAAATTCTGAAACTACCTAAACTTGGGGTTCAGGATGTTAATTGATTACAACAGAAGCAATGCCCTCTGAATCTGGTTGCAACCAAATAGGACTGTTTCCCTGTCTTTGGTGCTATCTTAGGTGCCGTGCCTTGTCCGTCCCTACAACAGTATAATTCTATATACTTAAACATTGTTTATGTTTTCATGAAATGGTCAACAGATGTGATTAATTGTGTAATGGTGAAGATGTGTCCCAGATTGCTCTATAATGACCCAGGTTCATTTGAAGTTCAACAGGGCGGCATACAACCCGGTTCCACTGGGAACATATATCGCTCACTTTAGCCATCATATTAGGAATTGGAGTTGCGGCAGGGGTAGTCACAGGAACCACTGCCCTGCTCCATGGTACACAACAAATTACCCAAATAGAAGCAGCAAGAGACCAAAACTTAAAGATAATAGAAACCTCCATCACAGCTTTGCAGGAATCTTTAACATCTCTCTCTGAAATTGTTTTACACATCAGTTGAGGGTTGGACCTCCTCTTCATGAGAGAAGGGGGCCTTTGTGCTGCATTGATGTAAGAATGTTGTTTTGATGCCGACCATACTGAGGTTGTAAAAAAAACCTTTGAGTAAATTAAAGGATGCCTTGAAAAGCGTCAACGAGAGAGAGAGGCCCAAAAAGGGTGGTTTGTGTCTTGGTTCACACAGTCCCCGTGGTTATCTACGCTTTTATCAACCTTGGCCTGTCCAATAATAATCCTCATATTATTGCTAACTATAAAACCCTGTTTGCTCAACCATGTAATTTCTTTTCTCCAAGCTCAAATTGGACAAGTTAAACTGATGGTAATACCCCACTAGCAGACATAGAATGTGACATGCCCCAATTATCACTTTTATGATTAAAAGTAGCAAGAAGAAGAAGTGGGGAATGAAAGGTTAATTAAAAAGGTACTTGTAACTTCCTGTTTTTCTGTATGCTTAACAAAACACTGTTGAAATATTGAGAACTGTTTGTAATCTTGTTCCCAGATTGTGCTGTCCCCAACTGCCAAATTGCAGAATGTATTCCCTCACCCAGTTTCACACTAACCACCCACTAGCTCTGACCCATCAATAAATTTCTGTCCCTGCCCTCTCCAAGGAAAGTATATAAGCTCTGCTTAAGCTGTTCTCAGGGCTCTCTGCTCTATTCATGTGAGCTCTGAGCCCCAGCTTGCTGGACCCCCAATTAACCCCTTGCTGTTGCATGAGACACTCTCTTGGTGATCTCTTCCTCCGACGCTTGCAGGAACATTACTTGGATGTTTGAATGTAGAAGAGAAAATCCAGTCATAAAGGGATAGTCGGTAAGATTAAGAAGATAGTCGGTAGGTTTAGGAAGAAGAGTGAGTATAGGATTTGGAAAACAATATCTTTAGCAATAGGGGTTCGGTTAGAGAGTGAATGTAAATGTCAGCACATGTGAACAGTCACAATAATGAAGTGGGAAAAATATGTAGGAAAGCAGATATCAATAAAGACATTACGAAATTAGGCAAAGTATAAAGTGCGTGATACGATTAGACATTTTCAACAGAATTGAGTTAGAATATGTAATCTTAAGAAGAAACAAATATGTAGTCACCAATAGGATTGACATTTGAGAGCATTAGGCAACTTTGACATGGATGTTTTTTGTAATCCATGCTCACTTTCCATTTAGGCTTTGGTACAATCATAAGTGTGACCTTTACATTTGTCTCCAGAATACTACTGTGATAAAATGTATAGGTAGATGTGGTGACATGAGTGTTTCTTCCACCATTTCTGGGAGCAATATTTTGAAGACATATAAATGGGTATTGGGGGTACAAAGAGGTGTACACTGTGTCATTGAATATAGAGATAATGCATGAATAGACCATAAGTGAATAAATAATATAACTGGTTCCACATTAAATAACGGATTGAATAGATATCTGAAAATATATAAGAAATCTTATATTGATATACAATCATTCATTCCAACCAATGATACATCTAATATTAATATTAGGGTTACGGTTTATCATGAAGTTATGTTAGTTTTGCTACAAAAGTGATTATGGAAATCAAAAATAATGTGTTTGGAAAGAGTCAGTCACAATGCTGGCAATATGTAAACAAGGCCTCTGGCCTTGAGCTGGGGCTTCACAGAGATGGCTACATTTCTAAGATAAAGAAGTTACCAACTGGGCTCCATGGTAACAGCTGGCAGAGAGAAAAAAAAAGAGAAGAAAATAGCTCTCCCCCATTCCCGGTGTCCTTAAAATGTTAACTTGCCCAGAACAGAGAAAAAAAAAACAGAAACAAAAACTGCTTTTTATGAACTTCTGCAGATTGTGAACTTCTGAGCCCCTCCCATACATGTTGGGTACAAAATTCTGAAACAATTTAACTTGGGGTGCAGGGGATTAAATGATTACAACAGAAGCAATGCCCTCTAAATCCGGTTGCAACCAAATAGGACTGTTTCCGTGTCTTCGGTGCTATCTTAGTTGCCTTACCTTGCCTTGTCCATCCCTTTTCTCATGAAAAGACCAGTCGAGAAACATGGAGGAATGCATGTGCTCTGAATCAGGAAGTGATTGATAGTGAAACAAATGCCTATAAATTTTCTAACTTGTGGATGAAATATATATCCTATGATGTGCATAAATTGAAGAAATAGTAATCTACCAGTGTTGAATAAAAATGAACGTCAAAATACACATCATGTCCGATTGGAATCTACTTGCATTGATGTTAAACTGGGTCAGGTACTGTAGAAATATTAGGATTTGTGTGCACCATTCACTCAAGTTACTTTTCAGTATAGGAAAGAAATATGTTTTTCAGGTTAATGAATATTTCTAAGAATAATCTTTGGAAAGTTGATTATAAATTTACGTATATAAATATGAATGAATTTGGTGAGTGTAAAATAAGACACATATTTCATATTTTGAAAAATCTGGAGAGTGTATATATATATATATATATATATATATATATATATATATATATATATATGTGTGTGTGTGTGTGTGTGTGTGTGTGTGTGTGTGTGTGTGTGTGAGACTAAAGTCACGGTGGCCTGGACACCCTTCTTGTGAACCAGGAGTGATCAAATAGGTCTGCCATTAATACTTTTCCACTTCTCCAATTTGAGGCCTTCTGACTTTGGCGTTTAGATTCTTTATGTGAAATGGAGTCAAGAAAAAACTGAAGCACTTATGGATTTGCCTCTGCATGGTTTTGAAGAATTCATTTGACCCAAAGGATCCCTATTCCCCTTGATGGAGGTCAGGAACTTTACAGAGAAAGGCGAGAGACTTCATCTACAATGACTGCAATTTTTGCCATTTTGATTTTGTATGCACACATGGGATCTTTCTTTACATCCATCAGGTGTTGGTAATCTAAGCCACAGCCTCAAACAGGGCCAAGAGACTGATTCAGACACATCCCTTTCCCAAGCAGTTAAGCAAAGAGCCACAGGTGATGCCCATTCATTTCCATTTGACAACTGGTTTCTTCAGGCTTCAGAAAGGGGTGGCGTGAGGCAAAGCCCTTCCTGACATTCAGGGCAAAAGAACAATAGGTAAGCAAAAGGCCCATAGCAGGGTTCCTCCACTGAGACTTTACTGGTCACACTGATATCTGAGTTTTCTGAGATGCTCGCCATTCCCTTCAGCTATCCAGTACATGGCCATATCACAGAGCTTGGAGGTGGTAAATATCTTGGACACAAAACCATGAGCCTATTCTTGAGTGTAGCCAGAATTCAGGAAGAAAACAGGAACTTAGGAAGTTTGTAGGTGTTGCCCTTCGATAATGCAAGCCACAATCCATTCATAAATTGGGCAGGATTGATGCTGGGAAGCTTTCTACTAGACAGGACACATCCATTGATGCATTCTCTTTTGTAATGTCTACAACAACAGACACATTGGGATACACAGACATAGAAACACTTGCCTTGTCAAACGACTTACAAGAAACGGTTCACTCCAAACCAAACAAACCGCCTTTCTTACCTTTTCTCAGAACATGAGATAAAACCACAAACACACAACAAAAACCACAAAGGCATCGCCTTACCCCAAGTAGGTCTGTGACTATTCGGAGTGTACTCTCGCTGGTGAGCCTTACTATGTACCTCCAAAATGGCCTGTCCTGTCTCAGATCTGGTCTTTTTGGCCAACTCTGTGAAATTGTCAGGAGCCCGTGGTGAGCCACTACTTGCTTTCTCTGGAAAGGCCAGTCTTCAAAGCTTTCCTGGCAATTGGCCATCTTCACATCAATAGATACCAAGAAAGACTGACTCTGTCCTTACAATATCGAAACAAATGAGCCCACTGGGACTGGGACTAGGACTGGCTCTGGGTGCCTGGAATCCTGGATCACAAGTTCAGAGAGTTCCATCACCAAGGAATAGAGATGAAGTCACTTCCTTCAGGAACTGAATGAGGTCACTGCCTTTGCAACCACTTTTTCCTAACAGTTTCTTCCTAGGGTCCCATGAGATAGATGCTGCCCCTATTTCCCGTGACCCTCTCACCAGTTAGAATAGTATATCACCCATAGGCACCCGTGAACAGCTCTGCACACAGGCCTGGATTGGTCCATCTTCTGTACATTAGGAACAGAGACACTGAGTCAGACACAACCCCTCTCGAGACAGGGTTGTTTTCCATGGAAGATGACTTTTGCTCTCTCAGGTCCTTAATAGCTGCCTACATCTTCTCCAGGGATTATTTCTGCATGGACCTTTGAGGTTTTCAGCAGGTGGTATATCCCCTACATTCCTATATTGTAAGACCAACACTTTCCCTGCTCTTTCATAAAGTTAGAATGAGGGAATAGTATATGGTTTGAGTTAATTACATGTTCGATTTGGGTTAGGAATCATTTTGCTGGATGGATAATGGTATTGGAAATCTGTGATATTTTTAAAAATATAGAGGTGAAATATATGTATGAAAACAGAAATCTAAGTAATATTTGAAGCCCAGAAAGGGATTGGGCCCTTGATTGGGAGTCTTAGCTTTGAATTATGTCCTGCACAGATGTCTCAGATAAATCAATACACAATGGCATCGGACCTTGTACCTTGAATGATTGAATGTCGAAGAGAACATCCATTCAAAAAAGGATAGTCAGTAGGATTTGGGAGATAGTCGGTAGATTCAGAAAGAAGAGTGAGTGTAGGATTTGGGCCAAAAGTTATTTAGCAATAGGGTTTCAGGTAGAGAGTGAATGTAAATGTCAGCACAAATGAACAGTCAAAATGATGAACTGGGAATTTATGAAGGAAAGCCGATATCAATAGAGACATTAGGATATAAGGCAAAGGATAAAGTGAGTGATAGGATTAGACATTTTCAACAGGGTTGAGTTTGAATATATAATCTTAGAAAGAAACAAATATGTAGTCAACAATTGGATTGACATTTGAGAGAATTAGGCAACCTGGACATGGATGTTTTTAGAAATCCATGCTCACTTTAAATTTAGGCTTTGGTACAATCATAAGTGTGACCTTTGCTTTATTTTCCAGAATATTACTGTGATAAAATGTATATGTAGATCAATTGACATGAGTATTTCTTCCACCATTTCTGGGAACAATATTTTGAAGAAGTATAAATGAGTATTGGGGGTAGAAAGTGGTGTAGTATCTCTCTAAGAATATAGAGATAATGCAAGAATAGACCATACTGTGAATAAATAATATAATTGGTCCACTTTAAATAATGGATTGAGTTGATATCTGAAAATATACAGAAAATCTTATATTGATATAAAATCATTCATTCCAACCAGTTATACTTCTAATGGTAATATTTAGGTGATATTTCATCATGAAGAGTGTGTGAGTTTTGCTTAAAAAGTGATTATGGAAATCAAAAATAATGTGTTTAGAAAGAAGTCTTGTCAAAAAACATGGAGGAATACATGTGTTCTGAAGAATGAAGTTATTGAAAGTGAAACAAATGCCTATAAATTTGCTAACTTGTGTATGAAATATATATCTTATGATGTACATAAACTGAAGAAATAGTAATGTACAAGTGTTGACTAAAAAGGAACACCAAAATACACATCACGTTTCATAATTATCTACTTGCATTGGTGTTAAACTGGGTCACTTACTGTAGAAATATTAGGATTCGTATGCACCATTCACAGAAGTTAGTTTTTAGTTCTAGGAAACAAATATGTATTTCAGGTGGATGAATATTTCTGAGAATAATCTTTTGAATATTTGATTATAAATCCACATACATGAATACGAATGAATTTAGGGAGTGTACATTAAGACCCATATATTTCATATTTTGAAAAACTTGGAGAGTGTATACACACACACACACACACACACACACACACACACAGACATTAAAAAGTAGCAATATATATGGAAATCGAAATTCATCATGAAATGTATATCATCCACTGATCCAAAAATATTCATTATACTGAACATGATTTTATTTATAATGTTGTTCATCTACGAAGCTCACCCATAGGTTGAATTTTCAGTTCCAACTGTGTTTAGGTGGAGTGATCTCTTCTCCCAATTTGTATCTGCAAAGTCAGCCACCTCACAAGAATGTACATGTGATAACAGGTACGATTCAATATGTGCATATGAAATAACATGTGCTGAATTGGCTACAGAGAAAGGCAGAGAGGAATTCATCTATTTGTTAACTTTAAAAACACATGGAGAACTATTTCAACAAAATATTGACTAGATTTATAAGTCCTACCCTGTATAATGCAAAAGGCAAGTCCAGCAATACACTATGTCTTGTCTAAACTGCTTGTATTTCTATTCGGTTTGGGTTATTTTTCTCCATCATATTAGAATTAGTAGTCAGAGTCTAGTAGGGTATGCGTTAGTGTCAGGCATTCAGCATTTTGAATCGAAAATAGGAAAATGAATCCAATGTGTATGTAAATATGTGCTTCACAAAAATCTTCCCACTCTTATCCAGAACAATACCTTGACTTTACCTTCACCCCAAGTAAAATACAATTAGAGTGGACGAGTTAGAAAATCTGTGAATACATATCTGGAATGTAATATGCTCAAGAGTTCACAACCTTGAAGGTGGTAGAGGAGTTTCCAAAAGTAAGGGACAGGTAAATACTCCACAAAAATGGAGCTCTGCTGGACTAAAGACTTCAGGTAAAACTGTCTCTGAGTTTGGGCACTTGAAATATTTGTTGTTGTCAGGAGTTTTAGCTTTTTTTTGTATAGAGACCATCAAAGCTAGGTATGTATCTAAGTGACCTGGAGGACATGGTTTCTTATTTTCTAATGAACATGAGGCAGCAGTGCTGAATTCTCTCTTTGTAGGTAAACTGTGGCCACTGCGGGCAAACTCTTTCCGTGTGGACTGTAAAGCCATCCGGCCATCCTCAACTTGTCGATTTGTTTCTTGCTGCTGCAATGTGAGTTTGGTATTTGCTTCACAAAATACAAGGAGTTCAACTGGGACACAGTGCTAAAGGGAGTTCTGTCACGTGTGGTGTGTCAGGTTCTGCAGGATAATGAACCAACCAGGATTCAATCCCACATAGCTTGCATCCTTGACCATAGCAATCTGATTCTGAACATTGCCCTGAAAACTCTCCATATAACAAGATGCCTTTACATAGAAGGGTCTGCTGGGTGCACCATGTCAGTCATAAGTCATTTGGAAGCCAATGGCAGATCCACATTGCCCCCACCACAGATATTTTATCACACAACTGCACAAGACTTTTCTAGGCCCATTTCACATCAGGCTCCAACTTACTGGCATCTCTGTTCTACACCATTTTCATGGTCATGGGAATTTCAAAAATTTCATGGTATTTATCTAGCCATTTTTCAAGAATGATGTTGGAGGCACTGTGTGTTTAACTTCATTCAGGAACAATTAAATGGTGAGGAAGCTCATTTCAATGAAAGCTCTGGAGAAATCTCACAGGCAAGGCTTCCAAAGAGTGGCCAAAATTTCACAGGAAGCCAGACCTATTGCTGTCTACAATGTGAGGTCCATGTGTGTTTTGACTCTCAACTATGGCTGCCATGTCTTTCAGAATAAAACCATGTGATATCCTGGATGAGATTCCCAGTGCTCTGTGGAAAGCAAACCTGGACCTAGATCTCGGTTTCCAAGGGCGACTCTCATGCGTGACCAACTAAAATCCCAACATATTTCATGATAACACTTCTCTAAGTCAGTTCTAGAACTCAGTCTCTAAGGGGAATCACACCAGAGTTCAGCCCAGGTGTACCCAGTCATATCTTCCAACTACCACACAAATGATCACAATTAAAACCAAAACACTCCCACATGGTCCTCATCTTCTTCCATATATACACTCTCATACTACGCTCTGTCTGGAGGTTTCCATGAGTGGCGAAGTTCAAGACATTGTAAAATAAGCTTTCTTGCCCTTCATTGCCTAAAGTCATGGTGGCCTGGACACCCTTCCTGTGAACCAGGTGTGATCAAATAGGCCTGCCCTTAATACACCTCTGCTTCTCCAATTTGAGGCCTACTGACTGTCAGGTATAGATATTTTTATGTAAATTTGAGTCATGAGAAAACCCAAGAACCTATGTGCTAGACTCTCCAGGGCTTTGAAGAACTCATTTGACACAAAGGATGCGTATTCTCACTTGATGGAAGTCAGTAGACTTACAGAGGAAGGCAAGAGACTTCATCCACAGGGACTGCTCTTTTGGTCATTTTGGGTATGGATTCACACATGGAATGATCCATCAGGTGACGAGAATCTAAGCCACAGCCTCACACAGGTCCAAGAGGCTGATTCAGACACATTATCAGGATCAATCACTTGATTTTTTCCTCTGTCTAACTACCTAGAGAGACCTTCTCTTTTAATTGAATTTTTATCTCTGTCTGACTAGCTCGAGAGACCTTCTCTTTTACTTGAATATTTCTACTATAACTATAATACAACCCAAGAAGATATCGCCAAACAAAACTGAACCAGAATGAAACAAAAGTGGAAAAACAGAAAATCATTATAATAGCTTTTCTATCCTCCTGAAATGTCCATCTGTCCTTTCTCTCAATCAGTTCCTCAGATGTGAGTGGTTTCTCTTCTATCTTACCCATCTCCAGGGACAGGCAACTTAAAACAAAAGTGAAGCAAAACAAAAGAGGAATTTTAAAATGGCTACCCATCCTCTCGCCCTGCCTTCAGGGGTGAGCAGTTTACCTTATCACTTACCCTCACTCATTCCCCTTGCGGCCCACCAAATGCCACAGTCTGGCTGGGCAAAATTCAGGAGCCACTTGACAAAAGAAACGAACTTTATTTTAAGAACCATACATGCCAAACAAAACAGCTCCTCAGGAAATCCTTCAGAACCCAACTGCCATCACCGGCTTCCCACAAGCCAGCAGTGACCTACCTCACTTACTTGGTGATGGAACTCTCTGAACTGGAAGCCAGGGACACAGAGCCAGTCCCAATCTCAGTCCCAGTGGGCTCATTGTTTGGATTTACTAAGGACAGTGTCAGTCTTTCTTGGTACATACTGATGTGAGGATTGCCAAATGCCAGGAGAGCTCTGAAGTGGAGCCTTTCCTGAGAAAGCAAGAAATAGCTGGCTCCTGAAAACTTCACAGAGTTGGCCAAGGAGACCAGATCTGACACAGGACCGGCCATTTCATGGGAAAATATTATGGCCCACCAGTCAGAGGACACTCTGGATAGTCACAGACCTACTTGGGGGAAGGAGGTGACTTGTGGGTATGGGTGTGAGTTTGTGGTTTTGTATCATGTTCTGACAATAGGTAGGAAAAGCAGAATGTTTGGTTTAGGGTGAACTGTGTCTAGTAAGTCCTTTGGCAAGGCAACTGTTTCTATGTCTGTGTATCTCTCTGTGTCCGTGCTTGTAGACCATAGAAGGTGAATTAAAAATTATAGCCAGTTCTCCAAAGGGTATATCAGTAATTTCACCAAGAGACAGAATAGCACAGTTACTAATAATACCAAGCCTACATGATAAATTTTTCAGTCATGCTGTAGAAAGAGGTTCCAAGGGATTAGGCTCCACACGTGTAGATTGGGCTATGTTTCTTTAAAGTTAGATTCTTGCCCCATGCTAATACTAAATATTCAAGGACATGAATTTAATGGGCTATTGGATACAGATGCAGAACTTAGCATCATCTCTCGTCAAGAATGGCCAAAACATTGGCCATTACAACAATACACTCAAATGCTTCAAGGCCTAGGATTGGTGACTAATCCCCATAGAAGAGCAATGGTATTAGATTGGAAGGATCCTGAAGGATGTGAAGGAACTATACAGCCATATGTATGGATCATCTTCCCATAAATTTATGGGGATGAGATCTCCTAGATCGATAGGTTTGACATTAACAAATAACATCAATCAAAATGTACCCACAATTATGGTTAGACAAGTTTTTAGGAAAGGAAAAAGATTAGAAAAACAAGAACAAGGTATAGCAGCCCCAATACAAATAGATCAAAGAACAGACAGACATGGGTTGAATTTTAAGAAAGGGCCACTAAGACATTAAAAACTACTTGGAAATCAGAAATACCAGTATGGGTTCCTCAGTGGCCCCTGACTAAAGAAAAGGTACAAGCAACCCATGACCTGGTAAAACAATAATTAGTGGAAGGACATATACAACCGTCTGTATCTCCCCATAATACTCCCATTTTTGTCATCAAAAAGAAATCTGGTAAATGGAGATTATTGCAAGATTTAAGAGCCATTAATAATGAGATGGTTATTATGTGACCTGCTCAATTGGGAATTCCTCAATGTTCTGCTTTGCCAAAAACCTGGTATGTTTTAATTATAAATATTAAAGATTGTTTTTAGTCAATTGCAATTCATCCTGAGAATAGTCCACGGTTTGCATTTACTATCCCTGCACTGAATCATGAAGGTCCTGATCAGAGATCCGAATGGAAAGTACTCCCTCAAGGGATGGCTAACAGTCCAACTATGTGTCAAATTTATGTTAACAAATTAATCCAGCCACTTAGAAATCAAAATCCTGAACTACAAACATTTCACTATATGGATGGTGTATTATTAGCACAGAAAGCTAAAAACGCATTGCTAGAATGTTATGCCACACTTAAAAACTTATTAAAAAATTATAAACCAGAGATAGCAATAGATAAAGTACAATTAATTTTTTCAATTAATTATTTAGGAGTTCTATTATCGTCAACCATGGTCCATCCACCAAAAATTCAAATACGAATAGATCAACTCAAATCACTTAATGACTTTCAAAAGTTATTAGGAGATATAAATTGGATAAGGCCTTATCTAGGTATACCAACAGGAGAGTTGAAACCTTTATTTGATATCCTAAAAGGTCCATCAGATCCAAATGCACCCCAAATGTTAACACCTGAAGCAAGAAAGGCATTAAAAATCATTGAAAAATGTATGGAAAATATTCATTTGGATAGAATTGATTTAAGATTGCCTTTATTATTTATTGTACTACCACCAAAAAAATATTCCTACAGAAGTATTTTTGGCAAGAAGGTCCATTATTATGAATACATTTATCTTGTTCTCCTAACACTATTCTTACTAGGTATACTGAGGCTGTAGGACAATTAATACTCAAAGGAATAAAAGCAGCAAAGGGACTGATTGGAATGTCTTCCAATAAAATTATTACTCCATATACTATGAATCAAATTGATGAGTTAGATAATTAGTTAAATACTTGGGCAATAATCATGTGCAAATCTAATGTTTCATTTGATAACCACGTACCATCTAATCCTTTATTGTCTTTTTGGTCATCACATCATGTAATTTTTCCAAAAATGAGAAGAAAAACACCTATTATAAATGCTACAAATATATTCACTGATGGGTCAAATAATGGTACAGCAGTAATAGTTACACCTGATCAAACTTTTACATTTTTAGTACCCAAACAATTAGCTCAAAATGTAGAGCTTAATGCAGTATTACAAGTTTTTGTGATGCTTAAAGTATCTGTAATTAATTTATTTTCCGATAATCAGTATATAGTTAGTGCTATAGTATGACTTGAAGATGGTAGAAGGATTTCCCCTTCCTCTACTGTTTTCTCTTTGCTTTCCACTATTCAAAGTCTAATCTGGGAAAGGAAAGATCCGTTTTTTATTGGACATTTCAGGACACATACAGGATTGCCTGGAACCCTTAGTTTGGGCAATTATTTAGCAGATTAAACAACACATGAGATTCATACATATTTTCTCTACACTAGAAGAAGCTATAAATTTTTATAAAAAGTTCCATGTCAATGCTAATACTTTACAAAAGCATTTCAAAGTAACTAAGGAACAAGCTAGACAAATAATAAAACAATGTCAAAATTGTGTGACCTTTTTACCACAAGTTAATCTTGGAGTCAATCCTAGAGGATTGATACCTAACCATATTTGGCAGATGAACGTCACAAACTTGCCAGAATTTGGAAAATTAAAATATTTGCATGTTACAGTTGATACTTCTTCTGGATTTTTGATGGTCTCCCTTCTTGCTGGAGAAAAAAACTAAAGATGTTATAGCTCATTGCTTACAAAATTTTGCCACTGTGGGCGTTCCAAAAGAGTTAAAAACAGATAATGCCTCTGGTTATACTTCTACCTCTTTTAAACAATTTTGCTCATCATTTGGCATTACTCATATAACAGGAATCCCATACAATTTACAGGGAGAAGGCATAGTTGAAAGAGCACATCAAACTATGAAAACGTACATATTAAAGCAAAAAGAAGGAATTGGGAAGGGGTATATATTCCCCAAAGATAAACTTAAAATAACCCTTTTACTCTAAACTTTTTAAATTTGGGTTCATCAGGGCTTAGTGCTGCAGAAAGGCATATATGTCCAAAAAATGTACATAAGCCCAAGGTACTTTGGAAGGATATTCTAACAGGACAATGGAAAGGTCCTGACCCAGTAACTGTCTGGAGTCCGGGGTCTGTTTTTGTGTTTCCACAGGGAGAACAGTAGCCAATTTGGATTCCAGAGAGATTAACTAAAGAGATTTTTACAGACCAAAAATAAGATGATTTGGCTAAAATCAATAAGAGCTGATATCCAGAACTCCAGTTTGGCTGTTCTTACATCTGTGACAGAACCAGAATGGTTTTTTCAACATCTATTTTATTATTGCCCTTTCTCATATCATGAAGTTTTATTTTGTTTTTTTAAGCTCATACAGAACTAGGTTAATGTTTTGCTGATCAGTTCTATTTTTGGACAATAGAGTTTTTAGACATTGCAATGGAGATTTTACCTGTAAAAAGTCATAAGGCCTTTAATATTATGTCATGTGTTGTATGCATTATATTATGTGTGCACTTGTGTTTTGTGTTATATGTTTGATTTCAGCATCTTTTCTGTGTTGACTATATTCTTTTCAAGTTGATATACTTTGTCTTCATTATCTGATATTCTGACTTCTACTTGATCTAGTCTGTTTGTAATATTCTCATTAGCACTTTTAATCTGATTTACGGTTTCTTGCATTTCTATGATTACAACTTGATTATTTTTTAACACCTCTATCTCCTGATAAAGCTCATTCTTTGCGGATTTAATTTGTGTGGTTAGTTCCTCTTCAAAATATAATTTCAATGCTTGGATTTGCTGTCTCATGTCTTCTCTAATATTCCGTTCCATCTGAATTAGGAATGCCTTGATTTCTTTCCCTGTCTATGTTTCTGATTCTTCTAGGTCCTCCTGTATATTTAGATTGTGCTGCATTGTTTGTAACCCCTTTTTCCCTTGTTTTTTTCATATTGTTCACGTTGCTTTCCAGCTCTGTTTGACTGCTTTGTAACTGCTTTCTCCTATACATTTGTTTTGGCTTTGTATATCTCTGTTGTCTCTCTTTTGTGGTGGGAGATTATGCCTAGAAATTTTGGGCTTTGTTGTAATTTAAAGCTGATTCATTCAATTCATATAAGGCTTCTAGGTTCTGTATGCATATAATGATTTGCTGTTTGTTCTTAGGACTATATGCTTAGGTTGGGTGCTCTGGTGGTACAATGGTTAGTATGTCTTGGCTACTTTAGAAGATTGCTCCACTGAAGGTGGATACTACCAGGCAATTGGATCAGGGTGTTGGTAGTAGCTAGGTATTTAGGAGTCTTATAGACAGCCTTGAGACATTCACCTATTTGCATTTAGACAATTACACACAATGGAATTTGTTATGCTTGGAATGAGAGTTGGGGGGTAGGAGAATGAAGGTGCTCTTAAAAAGAAAAAAAGGATAGAAGGAGAGATAGATTAGAGGGGAATGAAAAGAACAATAAAACTTGAAATGGGATAGAAAGAGAGAAGGAAAAGTGGGGAAAGGAACAGGGAGAGAAGAAGGAGAGAAAAAAATATCAACAACAGCAACAACAACAACAAAAAAAAAAAATAAAGTCTTAGAGATCCACCTTCTTCTCTTCCAGTAGGCGGAGCTGTGCCTTCCAAGCGGAGTGTCTGCTCTCTACCTGCTGAGAGCTATCCCTGTAGGGCGTCTTCTGGGGGTCTCTCAGACTTGTCAGTCCAGAGCCATTTCACTTCTCCAGCTCTTAACCCCCTTCCTCCTGTCAGCCTGCCAGCCAGGTCCTGTTCCCCAGAAGTGATTCTCCAGAGATCTAGTTACACTTGCAGCCCCACCGAGTGTCCCTTTTAAGCCTCAGTGCTGTGGTAAACTGGCGGCTAAGACCTTAGGGGTCACCGCTGGTGATATGGGTGCCTTGGGGTCTGGGCTCCCCTCTGCTTCCCTACGGACACGACCCCTGAGAAGTCAATGAAGTTTCCTGGCTGCTTGTATCAGTATGGGGAGTCACGCACCTGCTAAGGTGGATTCTGCTGGGAAGGAATTTCGCCGGCCGAACTCCGATGACGTCACCTCTCTGCTATGGTGGGCCCCAGGCTTCTTGCCGGATTGACCGAGGGGAGGGGTGGGACTGGTCTGGCCCGGTTCACCTCAGCTTCTGGCGCGTGGAGGCTTGGCTAAAGACTTCTTTCTGCCAAGCTGTGTCTTGGCGTCTAGCAGGACCCAGTCACTTTGTTTTTTTTTTCTTTTTTTTTTTAAAGAAAGAGTGAGAGAGAGAGAGAGAGAGAGAGAGAGAGAGAGAGAATTTTAATATTTATTTATTTTTTTTTAGTTATCGGCGGGCACAACATCTTTGTTTTGTATGTGGTGCTGAGGATCGAACCCCGGGCCGCACGCATGCCAGGCGAGCGCGCTACCACTTGAGCCACATCCCCAGCCCCAGGACCCAGTCACTTTGGCTGTGGGCGGGTGGACGGATCTGCAGCTGTGCCCGCGGTGCGCGGACTGTGGCTGGTGAATCTCGAACTCCATGTCTAGTGGCAGGGTCCCGGTCGTCCGGGTCACACAGACGCTTCAAAAAAATTCTAGTAGCTCCCGGGGGGTCTCCCTTCAGTGGAATTTTGCTAGGAGAATCTCCGTTGGTAGAATCCAAGAGTTATCCTTGAGACTTTATGAAACCATCACTGGGAGTGCATTAAAAGCGCAGCCTCTCTGCCCGCCGCCATGTTGGATCCACCTTTTCTTTTCATTATATTTAATAATTCTCTTCGAGACACTGTAAATTGTTAAGAAATTTGTTTTCTTTTAGTGCCTTTTGGAATGTTACATAATTCTTTCTTTAGGCATTGTTGCCAGAATTTCTATCTTCATCCCAGTGCATGTGAAGACAAAGATAAAACCAATCTACAGCTTCTGCAATAGCCATCACTGAACTGCTTGCAGAACTTGCCCTGACTATGTATCACTTGTATGCATTGTGAACTCACCTGCCTGCATTGTGAACTATCTGTTGGTGCAGCGACGTGTGGTAGTGTTGGGGTATTTCTCTGATGATGTCATCGGTGGTACAATTTTTTCAAAAAGAGCCATCAATTGCCTTGGTTATCTTCCTCCCTTCTGCTTGTCATGGTTGTTCAGCTAAAATTTGGGGGCCAACAGAGATGAGGCAAAGAACCTCACCTGCCCGCTGGTACAAAGACCTCTCCACAGGTGTGGATGTATACTGGACCTGTAGTCAGTGACGGGTAAGATCCAATTACAATGGTACCAATCTAAGACAGAAGTCTGACACCTTGAGGTCAGCTCATTCGATAATGGGTAAGAACCATAAGTACTATTGGACAACCTAAGGCAGGCACGGTCCCTAAGCCACATGCTTGTTGTTTAAACAGAGAGGGTTAGATGTTGAGAGCCACAGCCCAAGGGGCCAAAGCAAACTTTCAGACTGCCAGCTGATGGTTGGCTCACAGCGGCCCCAGCAACATCTAGCTGATTGGCTCCTTTGCGGTGATGCCCATTGGGCTGTTTCCCCACCCTTTCAAATTATGGAGCTGCTTCTTGGGGGACTTTTTTGGCTCTGCTCAAACAACCCAGCAAATCGACCTCAAGAGCAGGAGGAGAGGAGAGGTTGAGAGCTTGTGGGAAGCCGGTGGTGGCAGTTGTGCTCTGAGTGTTTTTCCCGAGGAGCTATTTTTTGGCGTGTGTGGTTCTAAAAATAAAGTTAGCTTTTGAAAAGTGGCTCCTGAATTGTACCCAGCCAGACTGTGTCAATCCTAAATTGATGGAGCAAAATAACCAAAACAGAATAGAAATACAAGCAGTTCAGAGGTGGCATAGTGTATAGCTGGACTTACCTTTTGTATGATAAAGGGTAGGTGTTATAAATCAAGTCAATATTAAATTGAAGTAGTTCTCTATGTGTTTTAAAGATAACAAATCCATGAATTCCTGTCGCCCTTTATCTGTATCCTATTCAGCACATGTATTTTTGTATGCACATATAGAATCCTACCTGGTATCACATGTACACTTTTGTGAGGTGGCTGACTTGGCAGATACAAATTGTCAAAAGAGATCACTCTTCCTGAACGTTGTTGGAACTGAAAATTAAAACTACGGGTGAGCTTCCTAGTTGAACAAGATAATACATAAATCCATGTTCAGTAAAATGAATATTTTTGGATCTGTGAATGATATATATTTCATAATAAATTTCGATTGGCATATATATCGCTACCTTTTAATGTCTGTGCATGTGTGTGTGTGTGTGTGTGTGTGTGTGTGTGTATAATATATATATATATATATATATATATATATATATATATATATATATATACACACTCTCCAGATTTTTCAGAATATAAAATATATGTGTCTTATTATACAATCCCTAAATGCATTCATATTCATGTACGTGGATTTATAATCAAATGTTCACAAAATTATTCTCAGAAATATTCATCCACCTCAAATATATATTGTTTCCTAGTACTGAAATCTAAATTCAGTGAATGGTGCATAGAAGTCCTAATTTTTCTACAGTAACTGACCCACTTTAACATCAATGCAAGTAGATTACTATGGTACATGATGTGTATTATGACATTCATTTTTATTCAACAATGTTACATGACTATTTCTTCAGTTTATGCACATCATAGGATATATATTTCATTCACAAGTTTTCAAATTTATAGGCATTTGTTTCACTTTCTATCACTTCCTGCTTCAGTACACATGTATTCCTCCATGTTTTTTGACTGGTCTTTTCATGAGACTACTTTTCATTTTAGATTTCAATAATCGCTTTTGAAGCAAACCTCACACACTCTTCATGACAAACCATAAACTTAATATTACCATTAGATCTATAAATGGTTGTAATGAATGTATGTATATCAATATAAGATTTCCTGTATATTTTCAGATATCAATTCAATCCATAATTTAAAGTTGGAACCAGTTATATTATTTATTCACAGTATGGTCATTCATTCATTTTATCTATATTTGTAGACACAGGGTAGACGTATTTGTACACCCAATACTAATTTATACATCTTCAAAATATTGACCACAGAATTGGTGGAAGAAATACTCATGTCACCTGATCTACATATACACTGTATCACAGTAATATTCTGGACACAAAATGCAAAGTTCACACTTATGATTGTACCAAAACCTAAATGGAAAGTGAGCATGGATTACTAAAAACATCCAAGTCCAGATTGCCTAATGCTCTCAAATGTTAATCCTATTGGTGCTAAATATTTGTTTCTTTCTAAGATTGTATATTCAACATCTACCATGTTGAAAATGTCTAATCCTATCACTCAATTTATACTTTGCCTGATTTCTTCATGTCTCTATTGATATCTGCTTCCCTATATATTTTCCCCAGTTAATCATTGTGACTGACTCATCACATGTGCTGACATTTACATTCATTCTCTACAAGAAACCCTATTGCTAAAGAACTTTTGGACAAAATCCTATACTCTCTCTTCTTCCTAAACCTACTGACTATCTTTCCAATCCTACCGACTACCCTTTTTAAGTGGATGTTTTCTTCTACATTCAATCATCCAATTTACAAGGTCCTACGCCATTGTTTATCAATTTATCTGAGACATCTGTGCAGAAGGTATTTCAAAGCTAAGTATCTCAATCAAGGACCCAATGCTCTTCTGGGCTTCAAATCTTACCTAGACTTCTGTATTCATACTTATATTTCACCTATATATTCTTGTAAATATCACAGGTTCCCAATGCCATTATTCATCATGCAGAATGATTCCTAACCCAAATCGAACCTGTTATTACCCTAACCATACACTGTTCCCTAAATCTAAATTTACAGAAAAGCAGGGACAGAGTTGGTCTTACAATCAGGAGTGTAGGGGATCTTCCACCTGCTGAGAACCTCAAAGGTCAATACAGAAATGATCCATGGAGAAGATGTAGGCAGCAATGAAGGACCTGAGGGAGGAAAAGTCAACTTCCATCGCAAACAACCTGGTCAGGGTGAAGGGATGTGTCTGAATCAGCCTCTTTCACCTTAATGTAGAAAAGATGGACCAAAACCAAGCCTGTGTGGAGAGCTGTTCCCAGGTGCCTATGGTTGATATACCATTCTAACTTGTGAAAATGTCACAGGAAGTATTTGCACCCTCCATCTCATGGAACCCTTGGAAGCAACTGTTAGGACCAAGTGGTTGCCAAGGCAGTGACTTCATTCACTTCCTGAAGGAAGTTACCTCACATAACTTCCTTGGTGATGGAACTCTCTAAACTTGGGATTCAGGAAGCCAGGCAACCACAGCCAGTTCCAGTCCCAGTTCCAGTGGTCTCACTTGTTTGGGTAAACCAAGGACAGAGTCAGTCTTTCTTGGTACCTAGTTATGTGAGGATGGCCAAATGCCAGGAAAGCTAAGAAGAGGGGCTTTTCCTGAGAAAGCAGGTAGTGACTCACCAGTGACTTTTGACAACTTCACAGAGTTGGCCAAGGAGACCAGAACTGAGACAGCACAGTGCATTTCGTGGAAATATAGTATGGCCCACCCATCATAGGACACTCCGGATAGTCACAGACCTACTTTGGGAAATGTGGTGCCTTTGTGAGTGTGGGTGTGAGTTTGTGGTTTTGTCTCACGTTTTGAGAATATGTAGGAAAGGCGATTTGTTTGGTTTGGAGAGGACTGTATCTAGTATGTCCTCTGACAAGGTGAGTGTTTCTATTACTGTGTATCCCACTCTCTCCGTGGTCTTAGTATTAGAAAAAGAATGCATCATGGATGTGTTCTGTCTAGTAGAAAGCTTCCGAGCATTCATATTGCCAATTTATGAATGGACTGCGGCTAGCCTTATCAATGTTTCCTGTTTTCTTCCTGAATTCTGGACAATCTCCAGAATAGGCTCAAAGTTTTGTGTCCAAGCTATGTAGCACCTCCAAGCTCTGTCACATGGCCATGTACTGGATAGCTGAAGGGAAGGGGAGCATGTCAGAAAACTCAGATATCAGTGTGACCAGGAAAGTCTCAGTGGAGAAACCCTGCTTTGGGCCATTTGCTTACCTATTTTTCTGTTGCCCTGAATGTAAGGAAAGTCTTTGGCTCAGGCCACCCCTTTGTGAAGCCTGAAGAATCCAGTATTCAAATGGAAATGAGTGGGCATCACCTGTGGCTCTTCCCTTAATTGCTTTGGAAATGAATGTGTCTGAATCAGCCTCTTGGCGCTCAGTGAAGCTGGGGCTTAGATTGTCAGCACCTGATGGATCTAAAGAAATATCCCATGTGTGCATCCATAACCAAAATTCAAAAAGATCAGTCATTGTGGATGAAGTCTCTCACCTTCCTCTGTTAGGTTCCTGACCTCCATCAAGTGTGATTATTGACCCTTGAGTAAAATGAGTTCTTCAAAGCCCTGCAGATGTGCTAGTGTTGTCTCATGACTACAAACCACATAAAAATCTATACCTGACAGTCAGTAGGCCTCAAATAGTAGAAGCAGAGCAGTATTAATGGCAGGCCTATTTGATCACTCCTGGTTGACAGGAAGAGTGTGCAGGCCACACTTACTTTAGGCAAATGAGGGGCAAGGAAGCTTATATTGGACACTGTCTTGAGCTGCGCCACTTATGGAAACCTCTAGCCAGAAGTTATGATGAATGTCTATATGGAAGAAAATGAGGGCCATGTGGGAGTGTTTTGGTTATAATTGTGGTCATTATTGTGGCAGTTGGAAGAGATGACTGGGTCCACCAGGGCTTCACTCTTGCGTGATTCCCCTTATAGACTGAGTTCTGGAACTGACCTTAGAGTAGTATTGCCATGAATTGAGTTGGGATTTTAGGAGGCCACACATGAGATTCACCCTTGGAATATGAAATCTAGTCCCAGATTGGTTTTCCACAGAGCACTGGGAATCTCAGCCAGGATATCACATGATTTTATTATGAAAAACATCGAAGCCATAGTTGAGAGTCAAAACACACATGGACCTCACATTGTACAGTTCAATGGGCCTGGCTTCATGTGATCTTTTGGCCACCCTTTGGGAAGCCTTTCCTGTGAGTGTTGTCCAGAGATTTCATTGAAATGAACTTCCTCACCATTTAGAGGTTCCTGAATGAATTGAAACCCACAGTGCCTCCAACTTCATCCATGAAAAATGGCTAGATGAATACCATCAAATTTTTGAAATTCCCATGACCAGGTGCCACTGGAGAAACTTTGGATGTCCTGTTGCTGATCATGAGTATACAATACACTGCCTTGATTGAATGGGTTTCATGAAAATGTTGAAGAACAGTGATGCCAGTAAGTTGGAGCCTCCTGAGTAGTGGGCCTAGAGTAGTGGTGTGCAGGTGTGTGATAAAACATCTGTGGTGGAGTCATGTGGACCTTCCATTGGCTTCCAAATAGCTTGTGACTGACATATTGTAGCCAGCAGACCCTTATATGTAAATGCATCTTGTTATATGGAGAGTTTTCAGGGCAATGTTCAGAATCAGGTTGCTATGGTCAAGGGGCCAAGCTATGTGGGATAGAGGCCTGGTTGGTGCATTCTCTTGCAGACCCTGACCCACCACACGTGACCAAACTCCCTCTAGCACTGTGTCCCAGTTGAAATCTTTGTATTTCACGAAGCAAATACCAAACTCCCAGTACAGCAGCAAGAAACACCACGAAAATTGGAGGATGACCAAATGGTTTCACAGTCCTCACAGGGAGACACATAGCCCCCAGTGGCCACAGTTTACCTACAAAGAGAGAATTCAGCACTGCTGTCTCATGTTCATTGGAAAATAAGAAATAAGATCCTTCAGGTCACATAGATGCAGATCCAGCTTTAATTGTCTCACCACAAATGAAGATTAAGCTCCTGACAACAACATATATTTCAAGTGCCCAACCTCAGAGGCAGTTTCTCAAGAAGTCTTTAGGCCAGCAAAGCTCCATTTTTGTGGAGGGTTTACCCTGTCCATTACTTTTGTAATCTCCTCTACCACCTCCAAGTTTGTGAACAACTGAGCATATTGCATTCCATATATATATGCACAGATTTTCGAACTCTTCTCCTGTAATTGTGTCTTACTTGGGGCAAAGGTAATGTCAAGGCATTGTTCTGCATAAGAGTGGGAATATTTTTCAAAGCACATAATTACATACACATTGGATACCTTTTCCAATTTTCCATTGGAAATACTGAATCCCTGACACTAACCCATAGCCTACTAGACTCTGACTACTTATCCTAATATGATGGAGAATAATAATCCAAACAGAATAGAAATACAAGCAGTTCAGAGGAGGCATGGTGTATAGTTGAATTTGCCTTTTGCATTATGTAGTGCAGGAGTTATAAATCTAGTCAACTTTTGTTGAAATTGTTCTCCATGTGTTTTTAAAGTTAACAAATATGTGAATTCATGTCTCCCTTTCTCTGTAGCCTATTTGCACATGTATTTTTATATGCACATATAGAATCCTACAAGGTACAACACGTACATTCTTGTGAGGTGGTTGACTTGGCAGATACACATTGTGAGAAGAGATCACTTCTCCTAAATGCTGTTGGAAGTTAAAATTCGAACTCTGTGTGAGCTTCCTAGTTTAACAACATTATACATAAATCCATGTTCAGTAAAATGAATATTTTTGAATCTGTGGATGATATATATTTCATGGTGAATTTCAATTGGCATATATATTGCTACTTTTTAATGTCTGTGTGCGTGTGTGTGTGTGTGTGTGTGTGTGTATATATATATATATATATATATATATATATATATATATATATACAAACTTTCCATATTTTTCAAAATATGAAATACATGTGTCTTATTATACATTTCCTAAATTCATTCATATTCATATATGTGAATTTATAATCAACTTTTCACAAGATTATCGTCAGAAATATTCATCCACCTGAAATACGTATTTGTTTCCTAGTACTGAAAACTATCATCAGTGAATGGTGCCTACAAATCCTAAAATTAATACAGTAACTGACCCAGGTTAACATCAATGCAAATTGATTCCTATGGGACATGATGTGTATTTTGACGTTCATTTTTATTCAAAACTGGTACATTACTATTTCTTCAGTTTATGCACATAATATGATATATATTTCATCCACAAGTTGGCTCATTTAGAGGCATTTGTTTCACTTTCAATCACTTCCTGCTTCAGAACACATGTATTTTTTCATGGTTCTTTACTGGTCTTTTCATGAGACTTCTTTCCAAACACATTATTTTTGATTTCCATAATCACTTTTGAAGAAAAACTCACACATCTTTCATGATAAACCATTACCTTAATTTTACCATTAGATGTATAACTAGTTGGAATGAATGTATGTATATCAATATAAGATTTCTTATATATTTTAATATATGAATCCAATGCAGTATTTAAAGTGGAACCAGTTATATTATTTATTAACACTATGGTCTATTCATGCATTAGCTCTATATTCATAGACACAAGGTACACCTCTTTGTACCCCCAATACTAACTTATTAATCTTCAAAATATTGCTCCCAGAAATGATGGTAAAATTACTCATGTCACCTGATCTACATATACATTTTATCACAGTAATATTCTGCACACAAAATGCAAGGTTCACACTTATTATTTTACCAAAGCCTAAATTGAAAATGAACATGGATTAGTAAACACAGCCATGTCCAGGTTGCCTAATGCTCTCAAATATCAATCGAATTAGTTACTACATATTGGTTTCATCCTAAGATCATATATTCAAATTCAACCCTGTTGAAAATGTCTAATCCTATCACCCACTGTATACTTTGCCTTATTTCGTAATATCTCTATTGATATCTGTTTTCCTACATATTTTCTCCGGTTCACTATTCTGAGTGACTCTTAACGTGGGCTAACATTTACATTCACACTCTAAACAAAACCCTATTGATAAAGAATATTTTTTTCCAAAACCTATACTCATTCTTCTTCCTAAACCTAACAACTATCTTCCTAATCCTACCGACTATCCCTTTTTGACTGAATGTTCTTTTCTACACCCAATCATCAAAGTGAACATTGGGCAAGCTTCGGAGGAAGAGACCACCAAAAGACTATCTCATGCAACAGCAAAGGGTTTATAGGGGGTCAGCATGCAGGGGATCGGAGCTCACTTGAATAGAGCAGAGAGCCCTGAGAAAAGCTTAAGCAGAGCTTATATACTTTCTTTGGGGAGGCCAGGGAGCGAAGTTTATTGATGGGTGAGGGAGAGTGGGCGGTTTGCATTCAACTGGGTGAGGGAGTATATTCTGCAGTTTGGCATTTGGGGACAGGACATTCTGGGAACAAGATTAGCAAACAGTTCTCAAGATTTTAACAGTGTTTTGTTAAGCATACAGAAAAAAAAGTGACAAGTACCTATTTTATTAATCTTTCATTCCCCACTTCTTCTTCTAGCTACTTTTAATCATAAAAGTGATCATTGTGGGGTGTCACATTCTATGTCTGCTAGTGGGGTATTACCATGAGTTTAACTTGTCCAATTTGAGCTTAGAGAAAAGAAATTACACGGTTGAGCAAACAGGGTTTTATAGTTAGCAATACTATGGAGATTATTATCGGACAGGCCAGGGTTGATGAAAAGTAGTCAAAAAGGGGGACTATGTGAACCAAGACTCAAACCACTTTTTTTTTGGTCTTCTCACTCTCTCATTGACGCTATTCAAGGTGTCTTTTTAATTTAATCATATTTTTTTTACAACTCCATTATGCTCGGAATAAACACAACATTCTTTCCAGGAAGTGACCAATACCTATTTTATTAACCTTTCACTTCCGAATATCCCTTTTTGACTGGATGTTCTCTTCGACATTCAACCATCCAAGGTACAAGGTCCTATGTCATTGTATATTGATTAATCTGACACATCTGTGCAGAACCCAATTCAAAGCTAAGTATTCCAATCAAGGGCCCAATGCTCTTTTGGACTTCAAATCTTACATAGATTTCTGTTTTCATACATATATTTCACCTATATATTCTCATACATATCACAGGTTCCCAATACCATTATTCATGCAGCAGAATTATTCCTAACCCAAATCACACATGTTATTAACCCTAACCATACACTGTTCCCTCAATCTAACATTACAGAACAGCAGGGACAGAGTTGGTCTTACAATACAGGAATGTAGTGGATCTTCCACCTGCTGAAAACCTCAAAGGTCCATGCAGAAATGATCCCTGGAGAACATGTAGGCAACTATGAAGAACGTGAGAGAGCAAAAGTCATCTTCCATGGAAAACAACCTGGTAAGGATGAAGGGTTGTGTCTCATTCACCCTCCCTCCTTAATGTAGAAAAGATGGACCAACCAAGGCCTTTGTGGAGAGCTGTTCCCGGGTTCCGATGGTTGAGATACCGATCTAACTTGTGAAAGTGTCAGAGGAAGTATGGAAGCAAGTGTTCGGAAAAAGTGGTTGCTAAGGCAGTGACCTCATTCAGTTTCTGAAGGAAGTGACCTCACCTCACTTCCTTGGTAATGGAACTCTCTGAACTTGGGATCCAGGAAGCCAGGCATCCAGAACCAGTCCCAGTCCCAGTACAGTGGGATCACTTGTTTGGATTTACCAAGGACAGAGTCAGTCTTTCTTGGTACCTACTGATGTGAGGATGGCCAAATGCCAGGAAAGTTTGAAGACTGGCCTTTCCAGAGAAAGCAAGAAGTGGCTCACTGCGGGCCCCTGATATTTCACAGAGTTGGCCATGGAGACCAGATCTGAGACAGGACAGGCCATTTCTGGGGAACATAGTATGGCCCACCAGTCAGAGGACACTCTGGATAGTCACAGACTTACTTTGGGGAAGGAGGTGCCTTTTTCAGTGTGGGTGTGAGTTTGTGGTTTTGTCTTATGTTTTGAGGATAGGTAGGAAAGGCGGCTTGCTTGGTTTGGAGTGGAATGTTTCCAGAAAGTCTTTTGACAAGGCGAGTGTTTCTATGTCTGTGTATCCCACTGTGTCCGTGGTTGTAGACATTAGAAAAGAGAATGCATCAATGGATGTGTCCTGTCTAGTAGAAAGCTTCCTAGCATTCATCCTACCCATTTTAGGAATGGACTGCAGGTTGCCTTATCGATGGACAACATGTACTATCTTCCTAAGTTTCTGTTTTCTTCCTGAATTCTGGCCACTCTCCAGAATAGGCTCATGGTTTTGTGTCCAAAATATGTACCACCTCCAAACTCTGTGACATGACCATGTAATCCATAGCTGAAGGGAATGGCAAGCATCTCAGAAAACTCAGATATCAGTGTGACCAGGAATGTCTCAGTGGAGAAACCCTGCTTTGGGCCTTTTGCTTACCTATTGTTCTGTTGCCCTGAATGTCAGGAAGGTCTTTGCCTCAGGCCACCCTTTGTGAAGCCTGAAGAAAACAGTTTTAAAATGGAAATGAATGGGCATCACCAGTGGCTCTTTGCTTAATTACTTTGGAAAGGGATGTGTCTGAATCAGCCTCTTGGCCCTGTGTGAGGCTGTGGCTTAGATTATCAGCATCGGATGGATCTAAAGAAAGATCCAATGTGTGCATCCAAAACCAAAATGGCAAAAAATCAGTCATTGTGGGTGAAGTCTCTTGCCTTTCTGTGTTTGGTTCTTGACCACCATCAAGGGAGTATTGGGATTTTTTGTGTCAAATGAGTTCTTCCAATCCCTGCAAAGGTGCTTGGGTTTAATAATGACTCCAAATCACATAAGAAATCTATTCCTGATAGTCAGTAGGCCTCAAATTGGAGAAGCAGAGCAGTATTAATGGCAGAACTATGTGATCAATCCTGAATTTAAGTAAATGAGGAGAAGGGAGCTTATTATGGACACTCTATTGGGCTGTGCCATTTAAGGAAACCTCTAGCCAGAGGTTATGATGAGTGACTATATGGAAGTAGATGAGGGCCATGTGGGATTGTTTTGATTTTAATTGTGGTAACTTGTGTGGCTTTTGGAAGAGATGACTGTGTTCACCTGGGCTTTAACACTGGCGTGATTCTCCTAAGAGACTGAGTTCTGTAACTGACTTCAGAGTAGTAATTGCTTTGGAAATGGATATGTTTTAATCAGCCTCTTGGCCCTGTTTGAGGCTGTGGCTTAGATTATCAGCACCAGATGGATCTAAAGAAAGATCCCATGTGTGCATCCAAAACCAAAATGGTCAAAAGAGCAGTAATTGTTGATGAACTCTCTCGCCTTCCTCTGTAAGGTTCTAAAAGAATAAAAGAAATTGAAATTGAAATGTAAAGAACCAGGTTTTGTAAAGTTTCCAAGCTGCACTCAGCACCTGAAATTTCTGTGGCAGTTGAGACAATTCCCGGATTTGCACATTAGATGTGTGTTGAAATCTTCCCTGAGGACCTAGTTACTTAACAGCCCCTTCCCAGAAACCACACAGCTCACCACGTATACATCACAGTGCATCCACCAATCAATTTAAATGTATACCCCTTCTTAGGGCTGACCAATCACCCCCTGCCCAACCTGTTCCCACCAATGAATGTGCTAATCATGTTTTAGAGTTGTTATTTGATTTTCCCGCGGTATATGATGATTTGCTAAAGGAGGATATGATGTATGTAAAGTCCCTGCCCTCTCTAAAGAATGTATATAAACTCAGCTCAAGTGGTTCTCGGAGCTCTTTGTTCTTTGTTCCTCTGAAGTGAGCCCTGAGCTCCAGCACGCTATACCCTCAATAAACCCTTTGGTGTTGCATGAGAAAGCCTGTTGGTGGTCTTTTCCTCTGATGTTCGCCCCACCTTTTCATCTGGAGGCCCCAGGTGAGATATCCGGCGCAGCGGACGAAAGACCCCAAGGGACTCATCTCGGGGTAAGAAAGGTGCCTCTTTCTCGTTTCGGGTTTCAGGTTAGGGCTTGGCAAAGTGGCTGTCGGTGAAGAGCATTAGCTCTCTCTGACAGTGGGTGGAAGACGTGTCACAGAGCTACTGGCCACGTCCCTGGGGGACACTCCAGAGGACGAGGGAAATCAAGGAATATTAGTTTCCTCAACTCGGTTATATTTTGCTTCAGGATTCGGTTTGCCAGCCCATCAGGTTTTGCTGGCTACACAGTTTTGTTCATTGTCCCGAACTCATGTTGAGTTTACTGTCTGTCTTTATTGTCTAACCCATCAGGTTTTGCCAGTTACTGAGTTCTAATATTTGTCTTGGACCCATGTTAAACGTTTACTGTTTGTCTTTGTCTGTGTTGCGTTTGTGTCTTCACTGTCTCTTTTTGAGTAACTCCCATTATGGGACAAAGCACTTTCACGCTTCTGTCCCTGACCCTTGATCTTTGGACTGATGTCCGCTCAAGGGCCCAGAATCATTATTTTTCAGTTAAATGTCAGACCTGGCAGACTCTCTGTGCTTCAGAATTGCCCATCCTCAAAGTCAGGTGGCCCCCAGAATGATCCTTCTACTTCCCTCTAATCCGAAAAGTCAGAGATATTGTCTTTCAGCCGGGACCACGTGGCCACCCAGATCAACAGCCATATACCCCTTCCCCAGGATCCTATCATTCAAACCTTCCGTTCCCTCCCCATCTTTCCCCCATTCTTCCTGAGTCACAAGACTGGACAATCCTCCCACTCCTTATCCTCTGCCCTCGCTCCCCAACCCCCAACACATTCCAGATGATTCTCCCGACACTGACTCAGCCTCTCAGCCACTAGAGGCAATTGGGCCAGACCCAAGCTCTCCAAGGGACTTCTCCGCAGCAGCAGCAGCCACTCCTTTTCTGGTGGAAGCTGGGCCACCTAAAGAAACCCGCCAGCTACGGAAAATAGAAAACTCAGAAGCCACTGTGATGCTCCCTCTTCGTCCTTATGGGCCCATGAACCGACCAAACTGGGACCCCAACACCTTTGAAGGTTGGTAGCATCTGTCCACTTATCACCGGGCTCTAATAGCGGGGCTCCGAGTGGCCGCCAGAGGGCCGACTAATTTGGCCATGGTAAGAGAGATAATCCAAGGTCCTAATGAGTCTCCCTCTATGATTCTGGAGAGAATTATGGAAGCATATAAGAAATATACTTCTTTTGATCCTCAGGCAGAGGACGAAAAAACATCTGTTGCAATGGCCTTTATCCAGTTTTGATTCTGACTCCTTAATGTGTTCGACTACATGGATGGTTGCCTTAGGTGGCGTAATCAGGGTGCGGCCAACAGTCATCCACCCTGTGGGTCTGGCTGAGGTTGTCCGAGCATAGACAACAAACTCAACATAGCCCCAACTTTTGGCCTTGGGGTCAGGTATATCTGAAGTATATGATCCACTGTTATCGGATGAAGAGCCTTTATGCCACTTTAGGTAACTAGAAGTCCATCCTTCAGGGTAGCCAAGTGAGTGGTAAGAACAGCTACCACGTTCATCATGGAACCTGCATGACCAACAGGGACACCCATTATATATCTCAGGCCACCAATGACAATAGTCTTTGGTTTCATTAAAAAGGAAGCAAATTAAAGGCCAGTTCCAGCTACCAGGGATGAAGGTCCTTGAAGGTGAAAATTTTAGGGAAATAGAGGTGCAGTTGTGGATGAAGCAAGTAGTTGCATCCACTGCGCGGACCTTCTGCATGCCATGTTCTGAGTATCGTTCCCGAAGAGTGAATAAATACATGGTAGGTTCGGAGGGTAAAGACAAGTTTCAACAGAGCACAGAAAAGAAGCAGAGCACAAAAAACAAGCAGTTAGAGAAGACTAGGGTGTTGGGAGAGCTCATTGTACCTTCTTTAAGAGGAATTGGGCTGCAGGGAACACCGTGTGAGCCGCAACTTAAATGGGTGAGATGGGTGTGGAAAGCAGGAGTAAAGGGGAGCTTCAGGAGGTGATTCTTGGAGTTCCTCTGGGGTGGTCCTGTCGTCAGCAGGTGGGGCCTCCTGGTGATATGGCTTCAACCTAGAAATGGGAATCCAGGGAGTGAGACGGTTGTCTGGTAAGGAGAGTTTGGCGGCGGTGAGGGTACAGAGAATGAAAGGAGAGGGGCATTCCCATTTTGGTGCAAGAGTCCCTTTCTCCTCTGGGGTATTATAATAGACTAGACTCCCAGGTGTTAAGGGAGGAGTGTTTGGAGAGGAGACTGGGTCCGGAAGAAGCCAGTTCTGATATTTCCAGTGTTCAGAGCGGAGATGAAACAAGAGAGGCAAAGACAAATCTCGGGTGAGTGGTCCTTGTGAAATGACCAACCCAGGGGGTATAAGAGGTCTTCCATACATTATCTCAAAGGGAGACAGTAAATATGGTTTCTTAGGGAGAGCTCTGATTCGAAGCAAAGCAAAGGGAAGGATTTTGACCCAGTCTAAGTTTAATTCCATTGTCAATTTGGTAAGGACTTCCTTCAGAGTACGATTTACCCTTTCCACTTTCACTGAAGCCTGGGGGTAATATGGACAGTGGAAATGCCACTTGAAGGAGAGGGCTTGAGAGACCTTTTGTGTGATCCTAGAAATAATCTCAGGGCCATTGTCATATTGTAGGGAAGTGGGCATACAAAACCTGGGGATGATGTCTGTCAGTTAGATTGAAGCTACAGTGGAAGCCTTTTTATTGGAAGTGGGAAATGCCTCAACCCAAACAGAGAAAGTGTCCACAAAGACAAGGAGGTATTTAGTGTGCCATACTGTGGGCATGTTGGTGAAGTCTACTAGCCAGTAAGCAGTGGGAATGTGTCCCCGGGCTTGGTGGAAAGGGAAAGGTTTGGGCCTTAAAGGAGTATGAGGGATGGTCCGCCGACAGATCTGACAATTAGAGGCTATATTCTCTAGCATGGCTATGTCAGAAGGGTTGAGGGAGAAGAAGCTCTGTAAAAAAAGGGTCAAAGACTGAGAATTTGAATGGTGTAGAGTATGAAGGAACTTGAAAAGATCCTTGTTCTTACTGGAAGAAGTAGGGGCTTCAGATGAGCTGTCTAAAGTGGCCATAATATGTACCCCATGGGGGCCATAATTGGAAGTGGTAGCACGCATTCGTGCCGCCTGGTCAGCTTTGGCATTGCCCTCAGTGATAAGAGAGCCGTCCTTCTGATGGGACCTACAATGTACAACTCCCAACTGGGTGGGTAAGTGGGAGGCCTCTATCAGATTGGTTATAAGAGCCGAATTAGTGATCGCATTACCTTTGGTGGTAAGTAGGCCTCTCTCCTTTCATATTGAAGCATGGGATAATAAGATCTGGAAGACATATTTTGAATCAGTATAGAGGGTGAGGGATTTGCCTTGTGCTAGAAGGCAGGCACGAGTGGCTGCTATAAGTTCAATCTGCTGGTTGGTAGTTCCTGAAGGCAAAGCTTTGGGGTCTATAATCTCAGTGGCTGAAACTACAGCATATCCAGAGTAATGAGTGCCGTTCTGCCTAAAGGAACTGCTGTCAGTAAACCAGATAAGGTCAGGCTTGGTGAGTGGTTCCTCAGAAATGGAAGAATGACAGGGCAGGAAATCATCTAAGGTTTCCAAGCAATTATGAGTTGGTGTGTTAGACGTGGGAGTCATTGGGAGCAGTGATGCACTGTTCAGTGCAGAGCAGGGGAGGAAAGTAATATTAGGTTTTTCCAGAAAGGAAGTGAGGAGCGACAGAACTCTGGATGGAGGAAGGGTTTGAAAGCCCTTATAAGCTGAAAGATCTTTTAAGTGATGTGGGGAGTGGATAGTTCAAGGTGCCCCAAAAGTCAGCTTAGAGGCTTCTTTGTGTAAAATTTGTCCAGCAACCAGAGCTCTTAAACAAGGGGCTCACCCACGGATGGTAGAGTCTAGTTTCTTGGAAAATATGCCACAGGTGCAAATGTAGGCCCATAGTTTCGACCTAAGACCCTAAGTGCTTGCCCCCCTTTTTCATGGACATATAGAAGAAATGGTCTTGAAAGTTCAGGAAGGTGAAGGGCAGGTGCCTTTAAGAGGAGTTGCTGAATCCTGCGGAAGTGGTAGATGGGGGAGGAGACAAGAGATTCACTAGGGGGTCCATTTGCTAGGTCATACAGGGGTTTGGATAGAAGAGAATAATTTGGGATCCAGGCCCTAAAATAACCTGCTAATCATAGGAATGATAGTATTTTGGCTTTCATATGGGGCACTGGAAGATCAGAGAGGAGTTGCCTCCTATCCAGTGTTATTTCCTTTTTCCCGGGTGTAAGGCAAAAACCAAGAGAGGTGACAGAAGACTGGGAAACCTGGGCCTTGTGGGGAGACTCCCTATATCCCTTGTCTGCTAGGAAATTAAGAAGCTGAGTGGTGTGGGATTGAGAGTGTTCCCAGAGGGACTACATAGAAGAAGGTCATTGAAATATGGAAGGAGAATAGAGTCAGGACAGGTCGGGTGAAAGGATGTGAGGTCCTGGGCAAGAGCTTGGCCAAAGAGATGGGGGCTATCCCTGAATCCCTGTGGGAGGACAGTCCAGGAAAGCTGATGAGAATGGTGGATGTGAGAGTCAGTCCATGTAAAAGCAAAGATATTCTGAGATTCTGAGAAGAAGGGAATAGAAAAGAATGCATCTTTTAAATCTAGGACCGAGAAGTGGGTAGTAGTGGCAGGGATCTGAGAGAGGAGGGTGTAAGGGTTGGGCACTAGTGGGTTGATGGGGACCACAGAGGAGTTGACAAGGAGAAGGTCTTGAACCAGCCTGTAGGACACTTTAGGTTTCTTAAGTGCCAGAATGGGGGTGTTGAAAGGAGAGTGTGTAGGCCTAAGATACCCCTTTTGTAATAAATCCTGGATGATGGGTTCTAATTCGAGGAGGGCTGTGGTTGTGAGTGGATATTGTGATTGACTAATATATCTTGAAGGGTCCCGTAAGACAATATGAATAGGACTGCATTTAGCCATAAAGGGTGTAGTTGTGTCCCAAACCTCAGGCTTAACTGGTTTAGAGAGTCATGGGAGAGTGCATTAAGGAGGTGTATCTGCCCCTAGGAACATCATGAGGAAATGAGAGGTAGGAGAGGTGTGGGGTGATATGTGAATGGTGACTTTTAATAGTGAGAGTATATCCCTTCCCAGAAGGGGAATGGGGCAATGGCTCATAACGAGAAAGAAGTGAGTGAAGGACAAAAGGGATCCCTTCATATAACATGATGGGGGGGTTTGAGGGAAAATCTGTTTACCTCCTACCCTGAAAATAGGAGTTTTTGAGGGTGTGGTAGAACCCCAATACTCCCTTAAGACCGAAAAAGTGGCACCAGTATCCAAGAGGAAGGTAATGAAGCATCCATCCACCAGGAAGGTAAACCTAGGCTCTTCATTCTTGATGGTAATAGTCTGGAGGGAAAGCCCAGGGCTCCATCAATCCTCCTCTGCCAAGCCCAAGAGAGGCTGTGGTTGCTGGGTGGCTGACCAACCTCCCTTTCGGGTTGTTGGGCAGTCTGCCCCCCAGTGTCCCCTTTGATGGCATTTTGGGCAGGGGTTGTAGGGTGTCCTCAGTGAAGGACAATCCCTGGCCCAATGTCCCTCCTTACCACATTTGAAGCAAGCTCCCGGGGGTGTCATATTGGGATGGCATGGTGATGGCCTTCTCTGAATGACCTGGGCCAACATTTGGAACTTGGCATTTTCAGCCCTCTGCCTACGGCATTCACTTTCATCCTCTCTATCATAAAAAACCTTGAAAGCGACAGCGAGGATTTTGGTCTAAGGAGTAGCAGGGCCCTGTTCAAGCTTTTTAAGCTTGGCTTTAATGTCAGGGTAGCTTTGGGCCAGAACATATTTCATTAAGACATGACGGCCATCAGGGGTTTCTGGGTTGAGGTTTGTGTACTGTTGAAAGGCCTTGGTTAGTCTATCCAGGAATTCTGAAGGTGTTTCCTCCTTCCTTTGAATGACCTCCTGCACCATTTTAAAGTTAACAGCCTTGCGGATGGCCTTTTTCAGGCCCGCCAAGAGGCAGGATGTAAAAAGGTCATGAGACTGTAAGCCTTCAGGGGTGTTGTAATCCCATAGGGGATCCTGCTCTGGGACAGCATGAGGGCCTGTGGGGTGGTTAGGATTGGTCCTATGATATTCATCAGCATGGGCTTGGGCTAGCTTCCAGACCCATTGCCTTTCCTCAGGGAGAAGTGTATTGGCCAAGAGCATGTAGATGTCATGATGAGTGAGACTATATGCTTGCAGGACCCATTGAAACTCCCGAATGTAAGTGGTGGGGTCAGTGGTGAATGAGCCTAACTTCCTCTCTAGCTGAGTAATGTCCGACATGGAGAAGGGCACTTGGACTCTGATGACACCCTCGGGACCAGCTACCTCACAAAGGGGTGCGATTGTCTTGGGGGTGGGAAGGAGTACCTTAGACCTGGTAACAGGAGGACTGAAAGAGGCAGGAGGCGGACAGGAAGGAGAGGGAGGGGAAGGGAGTGTCTCTTTGGAAGAAGAGGAGGTGGAGCAGGCAGAAGAGGGCGGAGGGGAGGAGGATGAAATGGAAGGCTGAGGATCCGTGGAATCAGGCAGAGGAAGAGGAGGGTATAGTGGGAGAGAAGGGGCAGATAGGACTGGGGGATAAGGTGGGGGTTTATCTGCTGGGTTGAATGAGGAAAAATCTGTGAATTCAGGAATAGAAGGAGGGGAAGAGAAGGGTTTGCAAACAAGGAGGACCTGAGAGGGAGGGCAGGAGGAGCAGCGACAGGGTGCTGTGTGAGAAGGCTAAAACCTTAAATGCAGGGAATCTCACTCCACTTTTTCAGATGCTGGCAGTAGTTAAAAAGGTCGCAGATGAAGTTTGGATGTAAGGAGCCTTCTGGAGGCCAATGATTGCCATTATCCAGTGGATATGTAGGCCAATCTTGGGTACAGAATTTGATTAGAAGTTTGGGCTTGACATCTGGTGTAAGGGAGAGTGTGGCCAGATTTTTTATTAAACATTTGAGAGGTGAGGCTTCAGGTACAGATGAAGAGGTGCTCATAGTCACAGGGAGAGAAGGAAGAGAGAGAGAGAGAGAGAGAGAGAGAGAGAGAGAGAGAGAGAGAGAGAGAGAGAGAGAGAGAATAAGAGTAAGCGAGAGAGACAAAGAGAAAACCCGGGCTGGAACGGCTTTCAGGAAGCTCAGGGCGAACGGGGGTCAGGTGGGCGTCCCCAAAATGACCAGCCGTCATGAGGAAATACAGAGGGCACTACCTGGGCGTCACCAGTGAAGTGCGATCTGTGAGACCCAATGGGTTCGGAGCCACGGGCAACCTGACGTCAGGAAAGTTTTTGAACGCAGCGGAAAAAGTCAGTAATGAAAACAGAACTCCGGTTCCGGCAGAATGAAGTTCCAGGACAGGAGTTCAGTTTTCCCCCAGCAGAGAGGCAGCTTCAGCCAGACACAGCAGCCCCGCAGCAAACAGCAACTCTAGCCAGCAGTGGCAGGGGCAGCAGAGGAGAAAAAACCACAGAGCCTCTGGTGTAAACTCAGAAGCCTCATGCCGCAAAGGAAAACGGATCACCAGAGGGTCCACTGCGACCAGTAAAGGTCTTAGTGGCAGGAATTTCCTGCCCCCTACAGGGCGTCTAGAGTGTGCCCGACGATCAAGGTCACAAAACCAGTGGTAGCCCGAAGGGAGTTGGAGAGCCAGGGTCAGGGGAGGCTTACATATATCAGATCTGTGGCGTCTGAAAAGAGCGGACCAGGGCAGAGTGTCTCGGAGGAACGGGGAAGGGGCTCTTGTTAGAAAGAGCTCACCCATATCCTCACACGGGGCACCAGAATGAAAGAACTTCCCACGCAAAGGCACTTCGCTGGGAGAATTCTAATTTTATTGCAAAAAGCTGTGTGCTTATATAGAACTAAGGGGAAGATGGAAGGGCTTAGATAAATGGCAGGCAAACCGTTTATTGGTAAGTTCTTTCAGATATCAGCTCTGGAGCCCAGGAATTAGTTCTTATTGGGGCTAAGTTTCCCCACCAGCGAGATTTCAAATTGGCGCCAGCGGGAGAGTTCACACGGGTGGGAACATTTCGCACCACTGCAGAAAAAAGAAGGTAGGAAGAAGAAGTCCTTAGGCACCATGTTGGGATTTTTCTCTGGGGTATGGCTGCCGTTTATACTTTTCCCAACAATGAGTATACCAGACAGTGCCTTGATTGACTGGTTTTCATGAAAATGGTGTTTAACGGAGATGCCAGAAAGTTGGATCCTGCTGAGTAGTGGGCCTAGAGCAATGGTGGGCAGGTGTGTGATAAAACATCTGTGGTGGGGCCATGTAGATCTTTCATTGGATTCCAAATGGCTTGTGACTGACATGGTGAAGCCAGCAGACCCTTATATGTAAAGGCACCTTGTTACATAGAGAGGTTTCAGGACATTGTTAAGAATCAGGTTGCTATGGTCAAGGGGGCAAGCTATGTGGGATAGAGGCCTGGTTCTTGTATTCTCCTGCAGACCCTGACCCACCACACGTGACAGAAATCCCTCCCGCACTGTGTCCCGTTGAACTCCTTGTGTTTCATGAAGCAAATACCAAACTTCCAGTGCAGCAGCAAGAAACACCATGAAAATAGAGGATGACCATATGGATTCAACGTCCACACAGGGAGACATTCAGCCCCCCGGGGCCACAGTTTACCTGCAATGGAAAATTCAGCACTGCTGTCTCATGTTCATTGGAAAATAAGAAACCATGTCCTCCAGGTCACATTGATGCAGACCCAGCTTTTATGGTCTCACTAGAAAGGAAGCTAAAGCTCCTGACAACAACATATATTTCAAGTGCCCAACCTCACAGGCAGTTTCTCAAGAAGTCTCTAGGCCAGCAGACCTTCAAGTTTGTGGAGGGTTTACCCTGTCCCTTACTTTTGGAAACTCCTCTACCACTTCCAAGGTTGTAAACTTCTGATCGTATTCCATTCTAGATATGTATTCACGGATTTTCTTACTCTTCTCCTCTGATTGTGTCATACTTGGGCCGTAGGTGTTGTCAAGGCATTGTTCTGGATGAGAGTGGAAAGATTTTTGTGTAGCACATATTTACATACACATTGGATTCATTTTTCAATTTTTCATTCAAAATACTGAATCCCTGACACTAACACATTCCCTACTAGACTCTGACTACTAATCCTAATATGATGGAGAAAAATAACCCAAACAGAATAGAAATACAAGCAGTTGAGAGGAGGCATGGCGTATAGTTGGTCTTGCCTTTGGCATGATATAGAGTAGGAGTTATAAATCTTGTTAATTTTTTGTTGAAATAGTTCTCCATGTGTTTTAAAAGTTAACACATATGTGAATTTCTGTCTCCCTTTTTCTGTAGCCAATTCAGCACATGTATTTTTATATGCACATATAAAATGCTACCTGGTATCACACATACATTTTTGTGAGGTGGCTAACTTGGGAGATACAAAGTATGAGAAGAGATGACTCCTCCTAAATGATTTTGGAACTGAAAATTCAAACTATGAGTGAGCTTCTTAGTTGAAAAACATTATACATAAATCCATGTTCAGTAAAATTAATATTTTTGGATCTGTGAATGATATATATTTCATGATGAATTTTGATTGGCATATATATTGCTACTTTCTAATGTATCTGTGGATGATATATATATATATATATAATTTTCAAAATATGAAATATATGTGTTTTATTATACACTCCCTAAATAATTCACTCATGGTCATGTATGTGCTTTTATAATCAACTTTTCATAAGATTGTTTTTAGAAATATTCATCCACCTGAAATACATATTTGTTTCCTAGTACTGAAAACTCACTTCAGTGAATGGTGCAAACAAAGCCTTATATTTCTACAGTAACTGACCCAATTTAACATCAATGAAAGTAGATTTCTATGGGACATGATGTGTATTTTGATGTTCATTTTAATTCAACACTGGTACATTACTATTTCTTCAGTTTTTGTACATCATAGAATATACATTTCATCCACAAGTTCACAAATTGAAAAACATTTGTAACACATTCAATCACTTCCTGCTTCAGAACACATGTATTCCTCCTTGTTTTTGACTGGTTATTTCATGAGACTTCTTTCCAAACACATTATTTTCGATTTCCATAATCAATTTTGAAGCAAAACTCACACACATTTTATGATAAACTACAACCCTAATATTACCATTAGATGTATAACTGGTTGGAATGAATGTATGTATATCAATATAAGATTTCCTGTGTATTTTGGGATATCAATTTATTCCAATTTCTAAATTTGGAAACAGTTATATTATTAATTCACAGTATGGTCTATTCATGCATTCTCTCTATATTCATACACACATGGTACACCTATTTGTGCCCCCAATACTAATTTATATCTCTTCAAAATATTGCTCTCAGAAATGATGCAACAAATACTCATTTCACCTGATCTACATATACATTTTATCACAGTAATATTCTGGCCACAAAATGCAAAGTCACACTTACGACTGTACCAAAGTCTAAATGGAATATGAGTATGGATTATGAAAATCACCCATGTCCAGGTTGCCTAATGCTCTCAAATGTCAATCCTATTGGTGACTACATATTTGTTTCTTCCTAAGATTATTTATTCAAACTCAAGCCTGTTGAAAATGTTTAATCCTATCAATCACTTTATCATTTGCTGATTTTCTAATGTCTCTATTGATATCTGCTTTCCTACATATTTTCCCCAGTTCATCATTGTGACTGACTCTTCACATGTGCTGACATTTACATTTTCTCTCTATCCAAAACCCTATTGCTAAAGAATTTTTTGTCCAAATCCTATACTCACTCTTTTTCCTAATCCTACCAACTATCTTCCTAATCCTACCAACTATCCTTTTTTGACTGGATGTTCTCTTTGACATTCAATCATCCAAGGTACAAGGTCCTATGCCATTGTGTATAGATTTATCTGAGACACATGTGCAGAACATAATTCAAACCTAAGTATCCCAATCAAGGATCCAATGCCCTTCTGGGCTTCAAATCTTACCTCGATTTCTGTTTTCATAAATATATTTCCCCTCTATATATTCTAATAAATATTGCAGGTTCCCAATAACATTATTCATCCAGCAGAATGATTCCTAAGCCAAATCAAACATGTTATTAACCCTAACCATACTCTGTTCCCTCAATCTAACTTTACAGAAAAGCAGGGACAGAGTTGGTCTTACAATACAGGAATGTAAGAAATCTTCCACTTGCTGAGAAACGAAAAGGTCCATGCAGAAATGAACCCTGGGGAAGATATAGGAAGCTAGGAAGGACCTGAGAGAGCAAAAGTCACCTTCCACGACAAAGAACCTGGTCAAGATGAAGGGGTGTGTCTGAAGCAGTCTCTCTTTTCTTAATGTAGAGAAAATGGACAATACCAGGCCTGAGTGGAGAGCTGTTCCCGGGTGCCTATGTTTGATATACAATTCAAACTTGTGAAAGTGTCACAGGAAGTAGGGGCAGCCTCCATCAATTGGGACACTTGGAAGCAACTGTTAGGACAAAGTGGTTGCCAAGGCAGTGACCTCATTCAGTTCCTGAAGGAAGTGACCTACATCACATTCTTGGTGATGGAACTCTCTGAACTAGGGATCCAGGAAGCCAGGCACCCAGAGGCAGTCCCAGTCCCAGTCCCAGTGGCCTCACATGTTTGGATTTACCAAGGACAGAATCAGTCTTTCTTGGTAACTACTGATGTGAGGATGGCCAAATGCCAGGAAGGTCTGAAGAGGGGCCTTTCCTGAGTAAGCAGGTAGTGTCTCACCACTGGCACCTGACAACTTCACAGTGTTGGCCAAGGAGTCCAGATCTGACATAGGAAAGTCCATTTTGGAGTAACATACTACGGCCCATCAGTCAGAGGACACTCCGGATAGTCATAGACCTTCTTGGGGAAAGGAGGTGACTTTGTGGGTGTGGGTGTGAGTTTGTGGTTGTGTCTCATGATCTGAGAATAGGTAGGAAAGTCGGTTTTTTAGGATTGGAGTGGACTGTTTCTAGTAAGTCTTTTGACAATGCGAGTGTTTCTATGTCTGTTTATCCCACTGTGTCCGTGGTTGTAGACATTAGAAAAGAGAATGCATCAATGGATGTGTCCTGAATAGTAGAAAGCTTCACAGCATTCATCCTGCCCAATTTATGAATGGATTCTGGCTTGCCTAATGGATGGGCAACAACCACTGTCTTCCTAAATTCCTGTTTTCTTCTTGAATTCGGGCCACTCTCCAGAATAGGCTCATGGTTTTGTTTCCAAGACATGTACCACCTCCAAGCTCTGTGACATGGCTATGTACTGGATAGCTGAAGGGAATGGGATCATCTCAGAAAACTCAGATATCATTCCAGAAACCCTGCCTTGGGCCATTTGCTTGCCTATTGTTCTGTTGCCCTGAATGTCAGAAAGGTCTTTGCCTCAGGCCACCCCTTTGTGAAGCCTGAAGAAAACGGTTTTCAATGGAAATTAATGGGCATCACCTGTAGATCTTTGCTTAATTGCTTTGGAAAGGGATGTGTCTGCATCAGACTCTTGGCCATGTGTGAGGTTGTTGAATAGATTCTCAGCACCTGATGCATCTAACGATCAATTACATGTGTGCTTCCAAAACCAAAATGGCCAAAAAAGCAGTCATTGTGGACGAAGTCTCTCGCCTTCCTCTGTAAGATTCCTGATCTCCATCAAGTGAAAATAGGGATACTTTTTGTAAAATGAGTTCTTCAAACCCTGCAGAGGATATCCCATAGGTGCTTGGGTTTTCTCATGATTCCAATTCACATTAAGAATCTATACCCGAGAGTCAGTAGGCCTCAAATTGGAGAATCAGACCAGTATTTACGGCAGGCTTATTTGATAACTCCTGGTTCTCAGGAAGGGTGTCCAGGCAACCCTGACATTAGGCAAATGACGGGCAAGGGAGGTTATTTTGTACACTGTCTTGGGCTGAGCCCCTCATGGAAGCCTCCAGCCACAGGTTATGATGAGTGTCTATATGGAAGAAGATGAGGGCCTTGTGGGAGTGTTTTGGTTTTAATTGTGGTCATTTGATTGGCGGTTGGAAGTGATGATTGGGTCTATCTGGGCTTGAACTCTGGTGTGATTCCCCTTATAGTCTGAGTTCTCGAACTGATCTCAGAGAAATAATGCCATAAACTGTGTTCAGATTTTAGGAGGCCACGCATGGGATTTGCCCTTAGAAACTGAGATCAAATACAAGGGTAGCTTTCCAAAGAGCCTTGGAATATCAGCTAGGATATCACATGATTTTATTCTGAAAGATTTGGCAGCCATAGTTGACAGTCAGAACACCCATGGACGTCACATTAAAGACCTCAATGGGCCTGGCTTCATGTGACCTTTTGACCACTCTATGGGAAGACTTGCCTGTGAGATTTCTCCAGAGAATTCATTGAAAATAGCTTCCTCAACATTTAATATTTCCTGAATGAACTAAAACCCACAGTGCCTCCAACTTCATCCATGAAAAATGGCTAGATAAATACAATGAAATCTTTGAAATTCCCTTAACCAGGTGGCACTGGAGAACCTTTAGATGTCTTGTTGCTGATCATGAGTGTACCAGAGAATGCCATGATTGACCGGGTTTCATGAAAATGGTGTAGAACAAAGATGCCAGTAAGTTGGAGCCTGCTGAGAAGTGGGCCTATTGCAGTGGTGGGTAGGTGTGTGATAATACATCTGTGGTGTGGCCATGAGGACTTGCCATTGCCTTCCAAATGGTTTGTGACTGATATGGTGCAGCCAGCAGACCCTTCTATGTAAAGGCATCATTTTATATGGAGAGGTTTCTGGGCTAAGTTCAGAGTCAGATTTCTATGGACAAGGGGGCAAGCTCTGTGAGATAAAAGCCTGGTTGGTGCATTCTCCTTCAGACCCTGACCCACCACAAGTGACAGAACTTTCTCCAATACTGGGTTCCAGTTGAACTGGTTGTATTTCATAAAGCATATACTAAACTCCCAGTACAGCAGCAAGAAACACCACAAAAAGTGGAGGATGACCAAACGGCTTCACAGTCCAAACGGGGAGACACTTAGTATCCAGTGGCCACAGTTTACCTACAAAGAGAAAATTAAGCACTGCTGCCTCATGTTCATTAGAATACAAGAAACCATGTCCTCCAGGTCACATAGATGCAGACTCAGCTTTGATGGTATCACTAGAAATGAAGCTAAAGCTCCTTACAACAACATATATTTCAAGTGCCCAAACTCAGAGGAAGTTTCTCAAGAAGTGTTTAGGCTGGCAGAGCTCCATGTTTTTGGAGTGTTTACCTGTTAGACCAGTACACAAGAAAAGACCACTGACTCTAATTAAAATCAAATTAAATTAAGCTTATTATTTCCACTGGCTGTGCTGCCTCTCCCTCACAAAACGGCGGGAATAAGACAGCAACCGCAGCTTTACTACAGGCAGCTTAATAGCCCAGAAAATTACACAAAAGGGGGTTTACAGATAACAGAACTCTGACAAACATCACACTAATGGCAGTCTACATTTTTTTTGCTGTCCCTACATCAGAGTTCATGAAGACCATTAGAGCCTCAGAGAGGGTTGTTGTCTGGCCAGAGAAGGCAAATATTTATGATGTGTCACTAAAGTTTCAGAGAGGGCTGCTATCTGGTCAGAGAGCCGGGCATGGGTGAGTTCAAGGCGTGGGCAGGCATTCCAAGCAGGTTTAGAATTTGAAGTAATTTATGGTAAAGCCAAAATTATCTTTTCATGGCTTTTTGGCAAGATGGCTCCCAATTTTAATTAAAGATCAGGTTGGGTCTATAATTCCCCCCTTTTCTTTGTGTCCCTTTCAAATCTTTGATAGATTACGGGAAGAGCACTTAGGAAATTTTAATCCCTCAGGTAAGAGTCTCCAAATTTTTAGAACTCACCCAAAACCGATCTCCCTGATTTTACCTGACTTAATTAATTACTTATATTGATAGTCTATTTATCTTTCTCTCCATTGTTGTAAGAAGAGTGGCGTCATTCATTTTTTCTTCTTCTGACCTGAGACAGGGTGATGTGAGTGGGCATGGCATGAGGGACATGAGTTGCCTTTTAGAAGTCAGTTGAGGGATATGAGTTGCCATTTAGAAGTCAGTTCGGTTTGAAGTCTGATTGGGGAAGAACAGGTTGTAAAGTCATCTGGGGATGGGTTCTTCTATGAGAGAAACAAAAACCATGAGTACTGAATAAATGTTGCAGCACCTGGAACATGTCACTGTATAGAAGTTCCCTCACCAGTCATTAATATCCCCAGTTATCAGGACTGTCAACTTAATATTTAACTTTTACTGTTAAACTTGTCCCTTCCCATAAGATACAGTTTAATAATTTAATGTCATCTGATCTTGTAAAATCCTTTTACTAGTATGACCTCTGTGTCTCTTAGAGAAACCTTTAATTCTGTTACTCAGGGCTGGATAATTGTACTAGCAAACACCAAGCCTACCTGTGTAGGTTAGGAATATCTGTAGGCCTTAAACTGAAAACTTCTCCCTGTGGCAGGTCTTCTTGATAGTCTCTTTTTATAAGTATCAGGCATTTCTGTCTGAGAATTCTTCTTTGTAGCCACCAGTCTTACTTATTTTGGGAGGCAAACATAAAGTGCATACCTCAAAATTATATTATTATTATTATTATTATTATTATTATTATTATTTAAAATGCCCAGGAATGGATGTATTTTGTTCTTAACTGTCTTTGCTAAGTGTTTAAGATGAAGCAGTCAAACTGACTTTTGTTTCAATTATTTGTTAACAGTCACCTGAGCTTTTATGGGAGGCAATTCTGGGGAAACTTGAGAGGAGATTCTCAGTTCTGCTAGTGCCATTTGCGCTAGGTGGGTCCAGATCTTGCTTGACCATTTGGCTTCCCTCGGAAGCATCAGGGATGTCTCCTTTCTTTGATGACTCTCCTCTTCGTAACAAATACACTGATTGGCTTTCTGTTCTCCAGTGGTCTCATTAATCTCCCTGATAAGGAGGAGGTTATGTGGCTCAGAGTTTCAAAGCTCTTTAGAGAAGTCCCCTGTTCCCTGGATTCAGACTGACTCATAGGGCAAAAGCCAAATATTGGTTTTCTTGGCCCTTTTCATTTAACTTTAATTTTAAATCCTAATGTTAAACATCCAGCAAATAAATTTTAACAGCCTTATATTAAGAGTACTGGGCTTTAATGTCTATAACTATATAATTATCTTTTTATTAATTGGGATCTGTATTATTCTGTCTGTATTGTAAGTAATGACTTATTATCTTGAATAAACCCATGTTGTGTTCTTAAAGCAACACGTTTGTAAAACAGTAACAGAGAATCTTTAGATCACTTATAAGAAAATTTCAAAATAAAATTAACAAAAGTAAAAATACTTAGCTTGTGTAATAGCTACCCTGAATTTTTTGGCTTATTTATACATTATATCCCCTGTTTGAGATCCTAGGAATATTGACCTTAAAAAAAACCCAACTTTTTAACATAACTTTAAAGAAATATTATCTAACCTACTGGTTTCATAGTCATTCTCACATGTAGTAAGATGGGACACAGAGCCTTATCTCAGGTAAGGCAGGGCTCTTTATAAATCTTAAGTATTTTAGTTCTAAATCTAATCTTTATTTTTAAATATCATTTGACAAAGTTTACATAAATTGTTTGAGGTCACATGAACATTAGCTAACACCATATGATATCACATTTAAAACATGAATTAAAGAAAGGCTGAAAGTTTTTAACCTTTACATCGATTAGGCTCTCATTAACTAAAAAATACATTTAAATTGTTCCCCAATGTAAAAAGTAACATAAAAGTTTATATATCTTATTGATAACAGGTAAATAAATCCCCAATATATTTTTTACCATACAACTTCAGAGCACCAGCTTGATATAATGCTCTTTTAAAGTTTCTACCTTACAGACTTGCATACCTATAAGATATGAAAACATTGATAGCATCACAATTACATTGATGTTTCTATATTAACCAAGTTTAGCTTTTAAAGCAATGGCAGTACAGTGCTCTAAAATAACAGTTCTTATTTAATCAGTTGTTTAATTTTTATGGTTGCTTGCTCTAGAGAAAATAAAACTTAATAAACACAACGTTATGGGTAAACTTATGTTTTAAGAAATTTTTGTCTCATTAACACATGACTGATTTTTATATTCTTATACAGACTTTAATAAAAACTTATTCAGACCTTAGTAAATCAATGAGATATATAAGAAAAGTACTAATGAATGAGCAATCCCATATCAAATTTACTTATTTATCAAAATATTAGAGAAATGTATTGACAGTGTAAACCATTTTTATGTTGAAGGAAAGGTCCTAGAACCAAGGCATATTAGACATTTTGTAAATATTAATATTTTATTAGATTTTTGAACACCTAAAAAAATTGTAAGCTTAAATTTAAAGACATTGATTTTTATCTGTTTATCCAATTTAAATTGAAACATTTAAATCACGTGAATTAAAGATCTTTGGATCTCCTATTTAAATTTGTTTTAATGAGCGCTTTTTTATGAGCACTCCTTGTATATGTTAATTTGTGTATTATATATATGATATACGGACATATGTATATGTAGACATTCAACACATAACAAAAGTGTGCACATATAATAATAGTAAAGGCCTTGTAGCTTTTCTCAGGTGAAATCTCCATTGCAATGTTTCAAAAAGTCTACAGTTGGTAAAAGATAGAACTGATCTGAAAAACATTAACCTAGGTCTGTATGCTCAAAATCATGAGCTCAAAAAAAAAGTATCTAAGGAAAAAAAAAAGAGTCCTAGAAAAAGTGACTGGCTAGTAATTAGTAAATACCATACAATTTACCTTTTTTTTCCCCTTAGGCCTCAAATCAGTCTCCTACTAAACTTGCAGGCTTCTTTCATTTACATTTCAACATAAGTCATGGCTGAGGTCTGGAAGGAGCAGGAAAAACTGCTATTCTGAGCAGACACCTCAGGCCTAAGGCATTTTAACCATAATTTTGAGGTTCGGATGTTGAAAATTATGATACAAATTTAAGATACAATTCACAAAATTTTATATCTTTACATCTTGTTTTGTCAACAGATACCATTCTATGATTTACTATCCTTGTCCAAATTAATGCAGTGGTACACACAGTGACATTTTCCCAGGCTATCCAATTCAAAATTGGTGAAAAAAAGACTGTATGATTGGGAATTTACTTGCCAACTTGGAAGTAGAGTTCTTCAGTTTTCCATCCTAAGTATTTAAGTTCTCTGGCATGAATTATCTGAAATCATAAACTAAACAATTACCTAAACCCGACTTTTAACTGCAAGATTGTGCAATGCTTCAAAAACCCATTCAGATACCAGATTGTTAAAATAAAACATCATCATTTAGACACACATTCAGCTAAGATCATTCCCAAGAAACAATTTATAATATCAACACATTATTGCACAGGTCTTAAAGGGCCAGATACAAAGACACAAGACAGACAGAAAGGAGGTCCAGACAATGGCTGTCAGAGAGAACCCTTTAAACCAGAGCAGATAAGAGAAAAATCTCCGACACCAGTGTGCACCATAGATATCCACGGGGGGGGGGGACCACATGTTTTAACAGAGGGGCAAACTGAAATGTAAAATAAAGTGTCTCCATGGTGACTTCACTGCATTTAGTGTCCCCTTTTTCTTTTTCTCTTTTTTAACAAGACAGCTGAGAAGAGCCCTCAGACCCCTATCCAAGATGTAATGAAAATGGCCTTTAAAGTTGCTTTGTCATCACTGAAAACAGGTTTCTAAGAATTTAAAGTCCCTCAAAGGCTTTTTGGAATATTTACTCCCATCTTCCCCTCTGCTCTACCTGTTCTACTGCTCAAGTTTTGTTCTAGAAAAATCCCAAACTCCTTTCCCATTTTTCTTTTACATCTCTCTTTCCTCATTCTTAGATCCACGGAGCTGCTCTCAGCCTCGACTACCCCGTCTTCCCCCTGTACCAGGTCCAGAGAAATGTCTTAAATGACCTTCTCCAGAAGTCTTCATCAAGGCTTACTTTAGGTCTTTCAGCAAAAGAGTCCCTCTGAAAGAGTTCAATGTACATAAACTTCCACTTTTCGTGTTGCCCTGTTCTGCTTGGCCACTGGCTGGAAAAATCACCACCCCTAAGCTAGACACCGCTTTTCCAGTTTTTCACAAAACATGTGAACAAGGCCTCTGGCCTTGAGCTGGGGCTTCACCGAGATGGCTACATTTCTAAGATAAAAAAGTTAGCAACTGGTCTCCATGGTGACAGCTGGCAGGGAGAAAAAAAAGAGACAAAAAATCTCTCCCCTTCCAAGGTGTCCTTGAAAAGTTAACTTGCCCAGAACAGAGGAAAAAAAAAACAGAAACAAAAACTAATTTTTGTGAATTTCTGCAGACTGTGAACTTCTGAGCCTCTTCCCTTACATGTTGGGTACAAATTCTAAAACTACCAAAACTTGGGGTTCAGGGGATTAATTGATTACAACAGAAGCAATGCCCTCTAAATCTGGATGCAACCAAATAAGAATGTTTTCCTCACTTTGTTGCTATCTTAGGTGCATTTTCTTGTCCATCCCTAAAACAGTATAATTCTATACACTTTAACATTATTTATATTTACATAAAATGGTCAATAGATGTGATTAATTATGTAATGTTGCAGATGATTTTCAGAGTGCTCTATCATGATGTAGGTTCATTTAAAGTTCAAATAGGGGGGCATACAACCCGGTTCCACCGGGAACCTGTATCCCTCACTTTGGCCATCCTATTAGGAATAATAATTGCTGAAGGGGTGGGCACAGGAACAACTGCCCTAGTCCATGAGACACAACAAAGACACAATTAGAAGCAGAAATAGACCAAAGCTTAAAGACATTAAAAACCGACATCACAGCTTTACAGGAATTTTAACCTCTCTCTCTCTGAAGTTGTTTTACAGAGCAGGCGAGTGTTGGACCTCCTCTTCATGAGAGAAAGTTGCCTTTTTGCTTGCATTGAGGGAAGAATGTTGTTTTTATGCCGACAATACTGGAGTTGTAAAAGAATCTATGAGTAAATTAAGAAAACAACTTGAAGAGCGTCAAAGAGAGACAGAGGCCCCAGAAGGGAGGTTTGAGTCTTTGTTCACATAGTCAACCTGGTTAACTACGCTTTTATCTGCCATGGCCGGTACATTAATAATCCTCATATTATTGCTAACGGTAGGACCCTGTTTGCTCAACCGTGTAGTTACCTTTCTAAACCAAATCGAACATGTTATTAAACCTAACCATACACTGTTCTCTCAATCTAATTTTACAGAAAAGTGGGGACAGAGTTGGTCTTAAAATACAGGAATATAGAGGAACTTCCACCTGCTGAGAAACTCAAAGGTCCATGCAGAAATGATCCCTGGAGAAGATGTAGGCAACTATGAAGGACCTGAGACAGCAAAAGTCTTCCATGGCAAACAACCTTCTCAGGATGAAGGGATGTGTCTGAATCAGCCATTCTCTTCTTAATGTATAGAAGATGAACCAAAGCAGGCATTTGTTGAGCTGTTCCTGCATGCCTATGGTTGACATACCACTGTAACTTGTGAAAGTGTCACAGTAAGTAGGGGCAGCCTCCTTCTCATGGGAACCTTGGAAGCAACTGTTAGGACAAAGTTGTTGCCAAGGCAGTGACCTCATACAGTTCCTAAAGGAAGTGACCTCACCTAACTTCCTTGGTGATGGAACTCTCTGAACTTGGAATCCAGGAAGCCAGGCACCAAGAGCCAGTCCCAGTCCCAGTCCCAGTGGTCAAACTTATTTTTATTTACCAAGGACAGACTCCGTCTTTCTTGGAACCTACTGATGTGAGGATGGCCAAATGCAAGGAAAGCTATGAATAGGGGCATTTACTGAGAAAGCAGGCAGTTGCTCACCGCTGGCTCCTGACAACTTCACAGAGTTGGCCAAGGAGACCAGATTTGAGACAGAACAGGCCATTTCCAGAGAACATAGTATGGCCCACCAGTCAGAGGACACTCCGGATAGTCACAGACCTACATGGGGGAAGGAGGTGCCTTTGTGGTGTGGGTTTGTGGTTTTGTCTCATGTTCTGAGAATAGGTATGAAAGGTGGTTTGTTTTGTTTTGAGTGAACTGTTTCTAGTAAGTCGTTTTACAAGGTGAGTGTTTCTATCTCTGTGTATCCCACTATGTCCGTGGTTGTAGACATTAGAAAAGAGAATACATCAATGAATATGTCCTATCTAGTAGAAAGCTTCCCAGCATTCATCCTGCCCTATTTATGAATGGACTGCAGCTTGCCTTATTGATGTGCAACACCTGCTATCTACCTAAGTTCCTGTTTTCTTCCTGAATTCTCGCCACTCTCCAGAATAGGCTCATGGTTTTGTGTTTAAGATATGTACAACCTTGAATGTCTGTGACGTGACCATGTACTGAATAGCTGAAGGGAATGGCGAGCATCTAAGAAAACTCAGATATCAGTGTGACCAGGAAAGTCTCAGTGAAGAAACCCTGCTTTGGGCCTTTTGTTTACCAATTCTTCTGTTGCCCTGAATGTCAGGAAGGTCTTTTCCTCAGTCCACCACTTTGTGAAGCCTGAAGAAAACAGTTTCCAAATGGAAATGAATGGGCATTACCTGTGGCTCTTTGCTTAATTGCTTTGGAAAGGATGTGTCTGAATCAGCCTATTTGCCTTGTGTGAGGGTGTGGCTTAGATTCTCAGCTCCTGATGGATCTAAAGAAAGATCCCATGTGTACATCCAAAACCAAAATGGCCAAAAGAGCAGTCCTTGTGGATGAAGTCTCTCGCCTCTTCTGTAACTTTCCTGACCTCCATCAAGTCAGAATAGGGATCCTTTGGGTCAAATGAGTTCTTCAAAGCCCTGCAGAGGCTATCCCATAGTTGCTTGGGTTTTCTCAAGACGCCAATTCACATAAGGAATCCAAACCCCACAGTCAGTTGGCCTCAAATTGAAGAAGCGAAGCAGTATTAATGGGAGGCCTATTTGATCTCTCCTGGTTCACAAGAAGGGTGTCCAGGCCACCCTGACTTTAGGCAAATTAGGTGCAAGAGAGCTTATTTTGGACACGGTCTTGGGCTGTGCCCCTCATGGAAAACTTTTGCCAGAGGTCATTATGAGTGTCTATATGGAAAAAGATGAGTGCCACGTTGGAGTGTTTTGTTTTAAATTGTGGTCATTTGGGTGGCCGTTGGAAGAGATGACTCGGTCCACATGTTCTTGAACTCTGGTGTGATTCCCTTAGAAACTGAGTTCTCAAACTGACCTCAGAGAAGTATTGCCATGAATAGTGTTGAGATTTTAGGAAGCCAGGCATGAGTGTCGCCCTTGGAAACTAAGTTCTAGGCCCAGGATGGCTTTCCACAGAGCACTAGGCCTCTCAGCCAGGATACCACATGATTTTATTCTGAAAGATTTGGCACCCATATTTGAGAGTCAAAACTCATATGGACCTCGCATTGTAGACCTCAATGGGCATAATATCATGTGATCTTTTGGCCACTCTTTGGGAAGCCTTACCTGTGAGTGTTCTCCAGAGCTTTCATTGAAATGAGCTTCCTAACCATTTAATGGTTCCTGAAAGAATTGAAACTCACAGTGCCTCCAACTTCATCCTTGAAAAATGGCTAGAAAAATACCATGAAATTTTTGAAATTCCCTTCACCAGGTGGCACTGGAGAACCTTTGGATGTCCTGTTACTGATCATGAATATACCAGACAGTGCCTTGATTGACTGGGTTTCATGTAAATGGTGTAGAACAGAGATGCCAGTAAGTTGGACTCTGTTGAGTAGTTGGCCTAGAGCAGTGGTGGGCAGGTATGTGATAAAACATCTGTGGTGGGGCCATGTGGATCTTCCATTGGCATCCAAATGGCTTGTGACTGACATGTTGCAGCCAGCAGAACCTTCCATGTAAAGGCAACTTGTTATATGGAGAGTTTTCAGGACATTATTCAGAATCAGGTTGCTATGGTCAAGGGGGCAAGCTATGTGGGATAGAATCCTGGTTCTTGTATCCTCCTGCAGAACCTGACCCACCACACATGACAGAACTCCCTCTTGCACTGTGACCCAATTGAACTCCTTGTATTTCGTGAAGCAAATACCAAACTCCCAGTGCAGCAGGAAGAAACACCATGAAAATGGAGGATGACCATATGGCTTCACAGTGCACATGGGGAGACCTTTAGCCCCCAGTGGCCACAGTTTACCTAAAAAGAGAATTTAGCACTGCTGCCTCATGTTCATTGGGAAATAAGAAAGCATGTCCTCCAGGTCTCATAGATGCAGACCAAGCTTTTATGGTGTCACTAGAAAGGAAGCTAAAGCTCCTGACAACAACATATTTTTCAAGTGCCCAACCTCACAGGCAGTTTCTCAAGAAGTCTCTATGCCAGCAGACCTCCATGTTTGTGGAGTGTTTACCCTTTCCCTTACCTTTGGAAACTCCTCTGCCACTTCCAAGGTTGTGGGCTCTTGAGCATATTCCATTCCAGATATTTGTTCACAGGTTTTCTGAATCTTCTCCTCTAATTGTGTCTTACTTGGGGCGAAGGTATTGTCAAGGCATTGTTCTGGATGAGAGTGGGAAGATTTTTGTGTAGCACATATTTACATACACATTGGATTCATTTTTCAATTTTCCATTCGAAATACTGAATCCTTGACACTAACCCATACCCTACTAGAGTCTGACTACTAATTCTAATATAATGGAGAAAAATAACCCAAACAGAATAGAAATACTAGCACTTCTGAGGAGGCATGGTGTATAGTTGGTCTTCCCATTTGCATGATATAGGGTAGGAGTTATAAATCTTGTCAATTTTTTGTTGAAAGAGTTCTGCAAGTGTATTTCAAGTTAACACATATGTGAATTCCTGTCTACCTTTTTCTGTAGCCAATTCAGCACATGTATTTTTATATGAACATATAGAATCCTACCTGGTATCACACCTATATTCTTGAGAGGTGGCTAACTTGGCAGATACCACGTGTGAGAAGAAATCACTCCTCCTAAACGCTTATGGAACTGATAATTCAAATTATGAGTGAGCTTCTTAGTTGAAAAATATTATACATAAATCCATGTTCAGTAAAATTAATATTTTTGGATCTGTGGATGATATATATTTCACGATGAATTTTAATTGGCATATATATTGCTACTTTTTAATGTCTCTGTGTGTGTTTTGTATATATACATATATATATATATATATATATATATATATATATATATATATATACTCTCTAGATTTGTCAAAATATGAAATATATGTATCTTATTATACACTCCCTGAATTCATTCTTGTTCATGTATGTGGTTTTATATTCAAATTTCATAAGATTATTTTCAGAAATATTCATCCACCTGAAATACATATTTGTTTATAGTATTGAAAACTCACTTCAGTAAATGGTGCAACAAATCCTTATATTTTTACAGTAACTGACCCACTTTAACATCAATGCAAGTAGATTCCTATGGGACATGATGTGTATTTTGACGTTCATTTTTATACAACACTGGTACATTACTATTTCTTCAGTTTTTGTACATCATAGAATATACATTTCATCCACAACTTCATAAATTTAAAGAAATTTGTAACACATTCTATCACTTCCTGCTTCAGAACATATGAATTCCTCATTGTTTTTGACTGGTAATTTTATGAGACTTCTTTCCACACATATTATTGTCGATTTCCATTATCAATTTTGAAGCAAAATTCACACACTCTTTATGATGAACCACAACCGTAATATTACCATTGGATGTATAAATGGTTGGAATGAATGTATGTGTATCAATATATGATTCCCTGTGTATTTTCAGATATCAATTTGTTCCAATTTTTAAGGTTTGAACCAGTTATATTATTTATTCGCAGTATGGTCTATTCATGCATTATGTCTATATTCATACACACATGGTACACCTATATGTACCCCCAATACTAATTTATACCTCTTCAAAATATTTCTCCAAGAAATGGTGGTAGAAATACTCATGTCACCTGATCTACATATACATTTTATCACAGTAATATTCTGGCCACAAAATGCAAAGTCACACTTACGATTGTACCAAAGCCTAAATGGAATGTGAGTATGGATTATGAAAATCACCCATGTCCAGGTTGCCTAATGCTCTCAAATGTCAATCCTATTGGTGACTACATATTTGTTTCTTCCTAAGATTATATATTCAATCTCAAGCCTGTTGAAAATGTCTATTGCTATCACTCATTTTATTCTTTGCCTGATTTCCTTATGTCTCTATTGATATCTGCTTTCCTACATATTTTCCCCAGTTCATCATTGTGACTGACTCTTCACATGTGCTGACATTTACATTTTTTGTGTACCTGAAAACCTATTGCTTAAGAACTTTTTGTCCAAATCCTATACTCACACTTTTTTCTAATCTTACCAACTCTCTTCGTAATCTTACCAACTCTCCCTTTTTGAATGGATGTTCTCCTCATCATTCAATCATCTAAGTTTAAAGATCCTATGCCATTGTGTATAGATTTATCTGAGACCTCTGTGCAGAACATAATTCAAAGCTAACTATCCCAATCAAGGACCCAATGACCTTCTGGGCTTTAAATCTTACTGAGATTTCTGTTTTCATACATATATTTCACCTCTATAATCTTATAAATATCGCAGGTTTCCAATACCATTATTCATCCAGCAGAATGATCCTAACCCAAATCAAACATGTTATTAACCCTAAGCATACACGAGTCCCTCAATCTACCTTTATAGAAGAGCAGGGACAGAGTTGGTCTTACAATACAGAAATGTAGGAGATCTTCAACCTGCAGAGAACCTCAAAGGTCCATGCAGAAATGATCCCTGGAGAAGATATAGGCAGCTATGAAGGACCTGAGAGAGCAAAAGTCATCTTCCATGACAAACAACCAGGTAAGGATGAAGGGATGTGTCTGAAGCAGTCTCTCTCTTCTTAATGTAGAGAAGATGGACCAAACCAGGCCTGTGTGGAGAGCTGTTCCCGGGTGCCTATGGTTGATATTCCATTTTAACTTGTGAAAGTGTCATAGGAAGTAGGGGCATGCTCCATCTCATCGACCCTTGGAAGCAACTGTTAGGACAAAGTGGTTGCCAAGGCAGTGACCTCTTCAGTTCTAGAGAAAGTGACCTACGTCACTTTCTTGTTGATGTAACACTCTGAACTTTGGATCCAGGAAGCCAGGCACCCTGAGGCAGGCCCAGTCCCAGTCCCAGTTGTCTCACATGTTTGGATTAACCAAGGACAGAGTCAGTCTTTCTTGGCAACTACTGAATTGAAGATGGACAAAAGTCAGGAAAGCTCTGAAGAGGGGCTTTTTTTTTGATAAAGCAGGCAGTGGCTCACCGCTGGCTGCTGACAACTTCACAGTTTTGGCCATGGAGACCAGATCTGACATACAACAGCCCATTTCAGGGGAACATAGTATGGTCCACCAGTCAGAGGATGCTCTGGATAGTCACAGACCTACTTGGGGAAAGAAGGTGCCTTTGTGGGTGTGTTTGTGTGTTAGTGATTTTGTCTCATGTTCTAAGAATATGTAGGAAAGTCGGTTTGTTTAATTTGGAGTGGCCTGTTTCTAGTTAGTCCATTGAGAAGGTGAGTGATTCTGTGTATCCCACTGTGTCCGTGGTTGTAGACAATAGAAAAGAGAATACATCAAAGGATGTGTCCTGTCTAGTAGAAATCTTCACAGCATTCATCTTGTCCAATTTATGAATGGACTGCAGCTTACCTTATAGATGGGCAACACCTACTACCTTTCTACATTCCTGATTTCTACCTGAATTCTGGCCACTCTCCCATAGGCTCATGGTTTTGTGTTCAAGATATGTATCTCCTCCACAATCTGGGACATGGCCATGTACTGGATAGCTGAAGGGAATGGTGAGTATCTCAGAAAACTCAGATATCAGTGTGACCAGGAAAGTCTCAGTGGAGAAACTCTGCTTTGGGAATTTGCTTTCCTTTGTTCTGTTGCCCTGAATGTAAGGAAGGTCTTTGCCTAAGGCCACACCTTTCCAAAGCCTGAAGATATCAGTTTTCAAATGGAAATAAATGGGCATCACCTGTGGATCTTTGCTTAATTGCTTTGCAAAGGGATATGTCTGAATCCGCCTCTTAGTGCAGTGTGAGTCCATGGCTCAGATTCTCAGCACCTGATGGATCTAAAGAAAGATCCCATGTGTGCATCCAATTCCAAAATGGCCAAAAGAGCAATCATTGTGGTTGAAGTCTCTTGCTTTCCTCTGTAAGGTTCCTGATCTCCATCAAGTGAGAAGAGGGATCCTTTGGGTCAACTGAGTTCTTCAAGCCCTGCAGAGGCTAGCCCATAGGTGCTTGGGTTTTCTCATGACTCCAAATCACATAAAGAAATTATACCTGACAGTCACTATGCCTCAAATTGGAGAAGCGGAACAGTATTAATGGCAGGCGTCTTTGATCAGCCCTGGTTCACAGGAACGGTGTCCAGAAACACTGACTTTAGACAAATGAAGGGCAAGGGAGTTTATTTTGACATTGTCTTGTGCTGTGTGCCTCATGGAAACTTCCAGCCAAGGTTATGATTAGTGTCTATATGGAAGAAGATGAGGGGCATTTGTGAGTGTTTTGGTTTTAATTCTGGTCATTTGTGTGGCGGTTGGAAGAGATGACTGGGTCACCAGGGATTGAACTCTGGTGTGTTTCTCCTCAGAGACTGAGTTCTGAAACTGACCTCAGAGAAGTATTGCCATGAATTGTGTTGGGATTTTAGGAGGCCACGCATGAGAGTCGCCCTTGGAACCTGAGATCTAGGACCAGGATGGCTTTCCACAAAGAACTGGGAATCTCAGCCTGGATATCACATGATTTTATTCTGAAAGACTTGGCAGCCATAGTTGAGAGTCAAAACACATAGGACCTCAAATTGTAGACCTCAATGGTCCTGGCTTCAAGTGACCTTTTGTCCACTCTTTGGAAAGCCTTGCCTGTGAGAGTTCTCCAGAATTTTCTTTGAATTGAGCTTCCTCAACATTTAATGGTTCCTGAATAATTGAAATTCACAGTGAATGCAATGTCATCCTTGAAAAATGGCTAGATAAATACCATGAAATTTTTGAAATTCCCATGACCAGGTGGCACTCCAGAAACATTGGATGTCCTATTGCTTATCATGAGTGTACCAGACAATGCCTTGATTGACAGGGTTTTCTGAAAATTGTTTAGAACAGAGATGACAGTAATTTGTAGCCTGCTGAGTAGTGGGCGTAGAGCAGTGGTGGGCAGGTGTGTGATAAAATATCATGGTGGGTCCATGTGGATCTGCCATTGGCTTCCAAATGGCTTGTGACTGACATAGTGCAGACTTCAGACCCTTATATGTAAAGGCATCTTGTTATATGGCGAGGTTTCAGGGCAATGTTCAGAATCAGGTTGCTATGGACAAGGGGGCAATCTTTGAGAGATAGAAGCATGGTTTGTGCATTTTCTTGCAGACCATAACCCACCACACGTGACAGAACTCTCTCCAGCACTGTTTCCCAGTTGAACTCCTTGTATTTCATGAAGCATGTACCAAACTCCAAGTGCAGCAGCAAGAAACACCACGAAAAGTGGAGGATGACCAAATGGTTTCACAGTCCACACGGGGAGAAAATAAACCCCCAGGGGCCACAGTTTATCTACAAAGAGAGAATTCAGCACTGCTGCATCGTGTTCATTGGAAAATAAGAAACTTTGTTCTCCAGGTCACATAGATGCAGACCCAGCTTTGAGGGTATCACTACAAAGAAAGCTTAACTCCTGACAAAAACCTATATATCATTGCCCAACCTCAGTGGCAGTTTCTCAAAAAGTTTTAGGCATGCAGAGCTCCATGATTGTGGAGTGTGTACCCTGTCCTTACTTTTGGAAACTCCTATACCACCTTCAAGTTTGTGCACTCCTGAGCATTTTCCATTCCAGAAATGTAATCACAGATTTTGCAACTTTTCTTCTCTAATTGTGTCTTACTTGGGGGGAAGATAATTTCAAGGCATTGTTCTGGATGAGAGTCGGAAGATTTGTTTTAGCACATATTTGCATACACATTGGATTAATTTTCCTATTTTTCCATTCGAAATTCTGAATCCCTGACACTAACACATATTCTAATAGACTCTGACTACTAATCCTAATATGATGGAGAAAAAAAACCCAAACAGTAGGTAAATACATGCAGTTCAGGGTTGGACTTGCCTTTTGCATGATAAAGGGTAGGTATTATGAATCTAGTCAATTTTTAATTGAAATAGTTCTCCATGTGTTTTTAAAGTTAACAAATATTTGAATTACTGTCTCCCATTTTCTGGAGCCTATTCAGCACATGTATTTTTATATGGACAAATAGAATCCTACACGGTATCACACGTACATTCTTTTGAGTTACATGACTTGGCAGATACAAATTGTGAGAAGTGATCACTCGTCCTAAACGCTGTTAGAACTGAAAATTCAACCTATGGGTGAGCTTCCCAGTGGAACAACATTATACATAAACACATGTTAGGTAAAAAGAATGTTTTTGCATCTTTATGATATATATTTCATAATGAATTTCGATTGGCATATATATTGCTACTTTTTAATTTCTGTGTTTGTGTGTGTGTGTGTGTGTGTGTTTGTGTGTGTGTATATATATATGTATATATATATATATATATACATATATATATATATATACATATATATATACTCTCCAGATTTTTAAAAAAATGAAAATTATGTGTCTTATATACACTCCCTAAATTCATTCATGTTCATGTATGTGGATTAATAATCAACTTTTCACAAGATTATTCTTAGAAATACTCACACACCTGAAATACATATTTGTTTCCTAGTACTGAGAACTAACTTCAGTGAGAGGTGCAAACAAATTCTAATATGTCTTCATTAACTGACCCAGTTTAACATCAATGCATGTTGGTTCCTATGGGACACGATGTGTATTTTGACGTTAATTTTTATTCCACACTGGTACATTACTATTTCTTCAGTTTATGCACATCATAGGATATATATTTCATTCACTAGTTAGCAAATTTATAGGCATTTGTTTCACTTTCAGTCACTTCCTGCTCCAGAACACATGTATTTCTCTATGTTTCTTGACTGGTCTATTCATGAGACTTTTTTTCCAAATATATTGTTTTCGATTTCCATAATCAATTTTGAAGAAAAACTCACACACCCTTCATGATTAACCATAACCATAGGATAATCATTAGATATATAACTGGTTGGAATTAATGATTGTATATCAATATAACATTTCTTATATATTTTCAGATATCCATTCAATCCATTATTTAAAGTGGATCCAGTTATATTATTTATTCACAGTATTGTCTATTCATGCATTATGTCTATATTAATACAAACAGGGTACACCTATTTGTACCCCCATACTAATTTATAAATCTTCAAAATATTGCTCTCAGAAATGGTGGAAGAAATACTCATGTCACCTGATCTACATACACATTTTATCACAGAAATATTCCGGACACAAAAAGCAAAGGTCACACTTATAATTGTACCAAAGCCTAAATGGAAAGATAGCATGCATTACTAAAAACATCAATGTCCAGGTTGCCTAATGCTCTCAAATATCAATCCTATTGGTGACTACATATTTGTTTCTTCCTAAGATTATATATTCAACTTCAAACCTGTTGAAAATGTCTAACCCTATCACACAATTTATACTTTGCTTGATTTCCTAATGTCTCTATTGATATCTGCTTTCCTACATGTTTTCCCCAGTTCATCATTGTGACTGACTCTTCACATGTGCTGACATTTACATACACTCTCTACCCGAAACCCTATTGCTGAAGAACTTTTGGTCCAAATCCTATGCTCACTCTTCTTTCTAAACCTACCAACTACCTTCCTAATCCTACCGACTATCGGTTTTTGACTGGATGTTCTCTTCAACATTCAATCATCCAAGGTAGAAGGTCCGATGCCAGTGTATATTGATTTATCTGAGACATCTGTGCAGCACATTACTCAAAGTTAAGTATCCCACTCAAGTCCCCAATGCCCTTCTGGGCTTCAAATCTTACCTAGATTTCTGCTTTCATACTTATATTTCACATATATACTCTTGTAAATATCGCAGGTTGCCAATACCATTATTCATCCCGCAGAATGATTCGTAACCCAAATCGAACATGTTATTAACCCTAACCATACACTGTTCCCTCAATATAACTAACTTAAGAGCAGCGACAGAGTGGGTCTTACAATATAGGAATGTAGAAGATCTTCCACCTGCTGAGAACCTCAAAGATCCATGAAGCAATGATCCTTGGAGAAGATGTAGGCAGCTATGTAGGACCTGAGAGAGCAATAGTCATCTTCTATGGCAAACAACCTGGTCAGGATGAATTGATGTGTCTGAATCAGCCTCTCTCTTCTTAATGTAGAGAAGATGGACCAAACCAGGCCTCTGTGGAGAGCTGTTCCAGGGTGCCTATGGTTGATATACCATTCTAACTTCTGAATGTGTCACAGGATGTTGGGGCAGCCTCTATCTCATGGGAACCTTGGAAGCAACTGTTAGGACAAAGTGGTTACCAAGGCAGTGACCATATTCAGTTCCTGAAAGAAGTGACCTCACTTCACTTCCTTGGTGATGGAATTCTCTGAACTTGGGATCCAGGAAGCCAGGCACCCAGAGCCAGTCCCACTCCAGACCCAATGGGCTAACTTGTTTGCTTTTTCCAAAGACATAGTCAGTCTTTCTTGGTACCTGCTGATGTGAGGATGGCCAAATGCTAGCAGAGCTCTGAAGAGGGGCCTTTCCTGAGAAAGCAGGTAGTGGCTCACCGCTGGCTCCTTACAACTTCACGGAGTTGGACAAGGAGACCAGATGTGAAACAGGACAAGCCATTTTGGGGGAAAATAATATGGCCCACCAGTCAGAAGACACTCCGGATAGTCACAGACCTTTTGGGGGAAGGAAGTGCCTTTGCCATTGTAGGTGTGAGTTTGTGGTTTTTTCTCATGTTCTGAGAATAGGTAGGAAAGGTGGTTTGTTTGGTTTGGAGTGGACTGTTTCTAGTAAGTCGTTTTACATTGTGAGTGTTTCTATGTCTGTGTATCCCACTGTATCCATGGTTGTAGACATTAGAAAAGAGAATGCATCAATGGATGTGTTGTCTCTAGATGAAAGCTTCCGCAATTCATACTGTGCAAATGATGAATGGACTGCAGCTTGCCTTATGGATGGGCAACATCTACTATCTTCTAAAGTTCCTGTTTTCTACGTGAATTATGGCCACTCTCCAGAATAGACTCATGGTTTTGTTTCCCAGATATGTAACACCACAAGGCTCTGTGACATGGCCATGTTCTGGATAGCTGAAGGGAATGAGAGCATCTCAGAAAACTCAGATATCAGTGTGACCAGTAAAGTCTCAGTGGAGAAACACTTCTTTGGGCCATTTGCTTAATTCTATTTCTATTACCCTAAATGTCAGAAAGGTCTTTGCCTCAGGCCACCCCTTTGTGTAGCCTGAAGAACACTGTTTTCATATGGAAATGAATGGACACCACCTGTGGCTCTTTGCTTAATTGCTTTGGAATGGGATGTGTCTGAATCAGCCTCTTTTCCTTGTATGAGGTTGTGGCTTAGATTCTCAGCACCTGATGGATCTAAAGAAAGATCCCATGTGCTTCCAAAACAAAAATGTCCAAAAGAGCAGTCATTGTGGATGAATATTTTTGCCTTCTTGTTTTAGGTTCCTGAACTCCATCAAGTGAGAATAGGGATCCTTTGGGTCAAATGAGTTCTTGAAATCCCTGCAGAGGCTAGCCCATATGTGCTTGGGTTTTCTCATGACTCCAAAACACATAAAGAATCTATACCCTACAGCCAGTAGGCCAAAATTGGAGAAGTGGAACACTTTAACAGCAGGAATATTTGATCACTCCTGGTTCACAGGAAGAGTGTCCAGGCCACCATGATTTTAGGCAAATAAGGGGCAAGTGAGCTTAGTTTGGACACTACCTTGGGCTCACAGAAACCTCCAGCTAGAGGTTATGATGAGTGTCTACGTGGAAGAAGATGATGGCCCTCTGGGAGTGTTTTGATTTTAATTGTGGTAATTTTTGTGGTGGTTGGAAGGGATGACTTGGTCCACCTGGGCTTGAACTCTGGTGTGATTCCCCTTAGAGACTGCATTCTGGAATTGACCTCAGAGAAGTATTGCCATGAATTGTGTTGGGATTTTAGGAGGACACACAAAAGACTCACTCTTGGAAACTGAGATCTATACCCATGGTGGCTTTCCACAGAGGCCTGGGAATCTCAGCCAGGATATCACATGATTTTATTCTGAAAGACTTGGCAGCCAAAGATGAGAGTCAAAACATACATGGACCTCACATTGTAGACGTCAATTGGCCTGGCTTTATGTGACCTTTTGGTAACTCTTTGAGAAGCCTTGACTGTGAGAGTTCTCCAGAGCTTTCATTGAAATGAACTTTCTCAACACTTAATGGTTCCTGAATGAATTGAGACCCACAGTGCATCTAACTTCATTTTTGAAAAATTTCTAAATAAATACCATGAAATTTTTTAAATTCCCATGACCAGGTGGAACTGCAGAAAATTTGATGTCCTGTTGCTTATCATGTGTATACCAGACAGTGCCTTGTTTGACTGGGTTTCATGAAAATGATGTAGAACACAAGATGCCAGTAATTTGGAGCCTGCTGAGTAGTGTGCCTAGAGCAGTGGTGGGAAGGTGTGTGAAAAAACATCATGGAGGGTCTATGTGGATCTGCCATTGGCTTCCGAATGGCTTGTGACTGATATAGTGCAGACATGAGACCCTTATATGTAAAGGCATCGTGTTATATGGAGAGTTTTAAGGGCAATGTTCAGAATAAGGTTGCTATGATTATTGGGGCAAGCTCTGTGGGATAGAAGCTTGGTTGGTGCATTCTCCTGCAGACCCTGACCCACCACAAGTGACAGAACTCCCTCCAGCACTGTATCCCAGATGAACTTCTAATATTTTGTGAAGCAAATACCAAATTCCCAGTGCAGCAGCAAAAAACACCATGAAAAGTGGAGGATGACCAAATGTCTTCACAGTCCCCACCAGGAGACACTTAGAATCCAATGGCCACAGTTTACCTACAAAGAGAGAATTGAGCACTGCTGCCTCATGTTCATTGGAATATAAGAAACCATCTCTTCCTGGTCACATAGATGCAGACCCAGCTTTGATGGTCTCACTACAAAGGAAGCTAAAGGTCATGACAGCAACATATATTTCAGGATCCCAACCTCAGAGGCCATTTCCCAAGAATTCTTAGGCCAGCAGAGCTCCTTGTTTGTGGAGTGTTTACCCTGTCCTTTACTTTTGGAAATTCCTCTAGCACCTCCAAGGTTGTGAACTCCTGAGCATTTTCCATTCCATATATGTATTCCTAGATTTTTACACTTTTCTACTCTAATTGTGTCTTACTTGGGGCGAAGGTAATGTCAAGGCATTGTTCTGGATGTGAGTGGGAAGATTTTTGTGTAGCACATATTTACATACACATTGGATTCATTTTCCAATTTTCCATTTGAAATACTTAATCCCTGACTCTAACCTGTACCCTACTAGTCTCTGACTAATAATCCTAAAATGATGGTGAAAAATAACCCAAAAAGAATAGAAATACAAGCAGTTCAGAGGAGGCATGTTGTATATTTGGAATTGCTTTTTGCATTATGTAATGTAGGAGTTTTAAATCTAGTCAATTTTTTGTTGAAATAGTTCTACATGTGTTTTTAAAATTAACAAATATGTGAATGCCTGTCTCCCTTTCTCTGTAGCCTATTCAGCACATGTATTTTTATATGCACATATAGAATCCTACCTGATATCACTTGTACACACATGTGAGGTCCTGAATTGGCAGATGCAAATTGTGAGAAGAGATCACTCCTCCTAAACGCTGTTGGAACTGAAAATTCAACCCACGGGTGAGCTTCCTAGTTGAATAACATTATACATAAATCCATGTTCATTAAAATGAATATTTTTCGATCTTTGGATTATATATATTTCATGATGAATTTCGATTGGCATATATATTGCTACTTTTTCTTTTCTTTTATTGGTTGCTCAAAACATTACAAAGCTCTTGACATATCATATTTCATACATTAGATTCAAGTGGGTTATGAACTCCCATTTTTACTCCAAATACAGAATGCAGAATCACATCAGTTATACATCCATATATTTACATAATGTCTTATTAGTTACTGTTGTATTCTGTTACCTTTCCTATGCTCTACTATCCCCCCTCCCCTCTCTTCCCATCTTCTCTCTCTACCCTACCTACTGTAATTCATTTCTCTTATTGTTTATTTTTCCATTACACTCACAACCTCTTATATGTAATTTTTTTGTAACAATAAGGGTCTCCCTCCATTACCATGCAATTTCTCTTTTCTCTCCCTTTCCCTCCCACCTCATTTCTCTGCTTAATGTTAATCTTTTCTTCATGCTCTTCCTCTCTGCTCTGTTCTTAGTTGCTCTCATTATATCAAATAAGTCATTTGGTATTTGTTTTTTTTGGGATTGGCTAGCTTCACTAAGCATAATCTGCTCTAGTGCCATGCATTTCCCTGCAAATTCCATTATTTTGTCATTTTTTAATGCGGTGTAATCCTCCATAGTATATAAAAAAATTTTTTTTTTATCCATTCATCTATTGAAGGGAATCTGGGTTGGTTCCACAGTGTAGCAATTGTGAATTGTGCTGCTATGAACATCGATTGGCAGTATCCCTGTAGTACGCTCTTTTAAGGTCTTCAGGGAATATTCCGAGAAGGGCAATAGCTGGGTCAAATGGTGCTTCCATTCCCTGCTTTCCCAGGAATCTCCATACTGCTTTCCAAATTGGCTGCACCAGTTTCAGTCCCATCAGCAATGTACAAGAGTACCCTTTTCCCCACATCGTCGCCAGCACTTGTTGTTGTTTGACTTCATAATGGCTGCCAATCTCACTGGATTGAGATGGTATTTTAGGGTGGTTTTGATTTGCATTCCTCTGACTGCAAGAAATGGAGCGCATTTTTTCATGTACTTGTTGATTGATTCTATGTCCTTCTCTGAGAAGTGTCTGTTCAGGTCCTTGGCCCATTGGGTTATTTGTTATCTTATTGTCTAATTATTTGAGTTCTTTGTATACTTTGTATACTCTGGATATTAGGGCTCCATCTCAGGGTAAGGAGTAAAAATTTGTTCCCATGATCTAGGCTCCATATTTACGTCTCTTATTGTTTCTCTTTCTGAGAAAAAAAATTTTCAGTTTAAGTAACTCCCATTTGTTGATTCTTGTTATTAACTCTTGTGCTATGGGTGTCCTATTAAGGAATTTGGAGCCTGACCATTCAATATGTAGATCGGAACCAACTTTTACTTCTATCAGATGCAGAGTCTCTGATTTGAATCTAGCTCCTTGATCCACTTTGAGTTAACTTTTGTGCATGGCGAGAGAAAGGGATTCAGTTTCATTTTGTTGCATATGGATTTCCAGTTTTCCCAACACGATTGGTTGAAGATGCTATCCTTCCTCCATTGCATGCTTTTAGCTCCTTTATCAAATATAAGATAGTTGTAGCTTTTTGGATTAGTCTCTGTGTCCTCCACTCTGTACCATTGGTCCACCCGCCTGTTTTGGTACCAGTACCATGCTGTTTTTGTTATTATTGCTCTGTAATATAGTTTGAAATCTGGTATCGCTATACCGCCTGATTCACACTTCCTGGTTAGAATTGCTTTTGCTATTCTGGGTCGTTTATTTTTCCATATGAATTTCATGATTGGTTTATCTATTTCTACAAAAAATTTATTTGGGATTTAGATTGGCATTTCATTAAACCTATAGAGAACTTTTTAGTAATATCGCCATTTTGATGATGTTAGTTCTGCCTATCCATGAACAGAGTATATTTTTCCATCTTCTAAGATCTTATTCTACTTCTCTTTTTAGGGTTCTGTAGTTTGCATTGTATAAATCTTTCACCTCTTTTGTTAGGTTGATTCCCAAGTATTTAATTTTTTATGAGGATATTGTGAATGCAGTGTTTTTCCTCATTTTCATTTCAGAAGGTTTGTCGCTGATATACAGAAATGCCTTTGATTTATGCATGTTGATTTCATTTCCTGCCACATTGCTGAATTCATTTATTAGTTCTAGTAGTTTTTTCTGTAGACCCTTTTGGGTCTTCTATGTTTAGAATCATGTCATCTTCAAATAGTGATAATTTAAGTTCTTTTTTTCCTATTTTTATGCCTTTAATGTCTTTCATCTGTCTAATTGCTCTGGCCAGTTTTTCGAGAACTATATTGAATAGAAGTGGTGATAGAGGACATCACTGTCTTGTTCCAGATTTTAGAGGGAATGCCTTCAATTTTTCTCCATTCAGAATGATGCTAGCCTGAGGCTTAACATAGATAGCTTTTACAATGTCGAGGTATGTTCCTGTTATCCCTAGTTTTTCTAATGTTTTGAACATAAAGGAATGCTCTACTTTGTCTAATGGTTTTTCTGCATCTATCAAGATGATCTTATGGTTCTTATTTTTAAGTCTATTGATGTTGTGAATAACATTTATTAATTTCCATATATTGAACCCTCCTTGCATCCCAGGGATGAATCCTAGTTGATCATGGTGCACAATTTTTTTGATGTGCCTTTGTATCCAAATCACCAGAATTTTAATGAAATTTTTTGCATCTAGGTTCATCAGAGATATTGGTCTGTAGTTTTCTTCCATTGAGGTGTCTTAGTTTGGTTTCAGAATCAGGGTGATGTTGGCCTCATAGAATGAACTTGGCAGAGCTCCCTGTTTTTCTATTTCCTGAAAAACTTGAAAAGTATTGGTATTAATTCTTCTTTAAAGGTTTTGTAAAACTCCGCTGTATACCCATCCGGTCCTGGGCTTTTCTTGGTTGGTAGTCGTTTGATTGCTTCTTCTATTTCATCGATTGATATTGGTCTGTTCAAATTGTGTGTATCCTCCTTACTCAGTCTAGGAAAATCATATGACTTAACAAATGTATCTATGTCTTCACTATTTTCTATTTTATTGGAATATAGGTTTTCAAAATAATTTCTAATTGTCTTCTGTATTTATGTAGCATCTGTTGTGATATTGCCTTTTTCATCCCGTATGTTAGTAATTTGAGTTCTCTCTCTTCTCCTCGTTTGCATGGCTAAGGGTCTGTCCATCTTGTTTATTTTTTCGAAGAACCAACTTTTAGTTTTGTTAATTTTTTAATAGTTTCTTTTGTTTCAATTTCGTGATTTATGCTCTGATTTTAATTATTTCTTGCCTTCCGCTACATTTGCTGTTATTTTGCTCTTCCTTTTCTAGGGCTTTGAGATGAAGTGAGAGCTCATTTATTTGTTGTTTTTGTTTTTTTTCTTTTTTTGAGGAATGACTTTCAGGCGATGAATTTGCCTCTTGAATCTTGTTTCATTGTGTCCCATTGAATCTGATATGTTGTGTCTGTATTTTCATTTATCTCTAAGAATTTTTTGATTTCCTCCTTTATTTCTTCTGTAACCCATTGATCATTCAGTAACATATTGTTCATTTTCCATGTGATGTAGGATTTTTCCTTCCCTCTTTTACCGTTGGTTTCCAGTTTCATTCCATTGTGATCAGAAAAAAATTAATGGTATTATCTCCACCCCTTTATATTTACTGAGTGTTGCCCTATGGCATAATATATGGTCTATTTTTGAGAAGGATCCATGTGCTGGTGAGAAAAAAGTATATCCACTTGATGATGGTTGATATATTCTATATATGTCAGTTAAGTCTAGGGTGTTGATTGTGATATTGAATTCTATATTTTCTTTATTCAACTTTTGTTTGGAGGATCTGTCTAATTTTGAGAGAGGTGAGTTGAAGTCTCCCATAATTATTGTGTTGTGGTCTATTTGATTCTTGAACTTGAGGAGAATTTGTTTTTTAAATGTCGCAGCACCATTATTTGCTGCGTAAATATTGATAATTGTTATGTCTTGTTGGTGAATGGTTCCTTTTAACAGTATATAATGTCCTTCCTTATCCCTTTTGATTAAATTAGTCTTGAAGTCGATTTTATTCCATATGAGGATGGCCACCCCTGCTTGCTTACAAGGACTGTGTGCATGGTATAAATTTTACCAACCTTTCACCTTCAGCCTGTGTATGTCTTTTCCATTCAGATGTGTCTCCTGGAAGCAACATATTGTTGGATTTGTTTTTTTTTAATCCACGTTACAAGCCTATGTCACTTTATTGGAGAGTTTAAGCCATTAACGTTTAGAGTTAGTATTGATATATGGTTTGTATTGCCACCCGTCTTTGATTATTTATCTTTTTTTTTAAATTTAGTTTGTTTATCCATGATTAGCTTTTCCCCCGCCCTCTGTCATTAATGAGGCACTTCCCACTGATGATTTTCGTTGTTGATATTCATTTTTTCCTCGTGTAGTGTTTTCCTTAAGATGCTTTGCAATGCTGGTTTTCTGGCTACAAATTCTTTTAGCTTTTGTTTATCACGAAATATTTTTATTTCGTTTTCTTACCTGATGCTTAGTTTTGCTGAAAACAGATTTCTTGGTTGGCATCCTTTGTTTTTAAGTGTTTGAAATACATTGTTCCAGGATCTTCTCACTTTCAGCGTCTGTGATGAAAAATCTGTTGTTAACATTTTTGGTTTACCCCTGATTGTAATCTGCCTCCTTTCTCTTGTAGCTTTTAATATTTTCTCTTTGTTCTGTATATTGGATATCTTCATAACAATGTGTCTTGGCATTGGTCTACTGTGATTTTGTGTGCTCGGTGTCCTGTAAGCATCTACAATTTTTTTTAATCCATTTCCATTTTTATTTCTGGAAAGTTTTCTGTAATTATTTCATACAGCAGGTTACTCATTCCCTTGGTTTGAATCTCTGTACCTTCCTCTATTCAGATGACTCATAAGTTTTTTCTTGTTTTTTTTTATGTTATCCCATATCTCTTGGATGTTTTTCTCATGACTTTTTACCAGCATTTCTTTGTTGGCTAGACTTTTTTCAAGATGATATATTTTGTCTTCATTATCTGACATTCTGTCTTCTACTTGCTCCACTCTGTTAGTGATATTCTCAATTGAGTTTTTAATTTGGTTTATCATTTCCTTCATTTCTAGAATTATTGTTTGATTTTTTTTATAATCTCTATCTCCTAATAAAGATGCTTAATTTCTTTTTATATCTGTTTATGTAATTCATTTTCAATGTGTTCTTTCACTTTTTGGTTTTGATGTCTCGTATCCTCTTTAAGGTTCCATTCCATCTGTCTAAGGTACTCCTTGAGTTCTTTATATGACCATTTTTCTGATGACTCTAGGTCCTTCTGAATATTTAGGCTGTCCATCATTGTTTGTACTCCTTTTCTTCCTTGCTTTTTTTATGCTGCTCATGTTACTTCTTGTTTTGTTTGACTGCTGAGTTACTGCTTACTCTTATAAATTTATTTGATGCTTGGGAGGAAAGATATTAGAAGGGAAGGGAAGAAGTCACTAAAAAGAATGAGAGTAGGCAGGTAGAATTCAAGGAAGGGAGAATAAGAAAATTGAAAAGAAATGAAAAGACAAAAGAAAAAAATAGAAAATAAAGAAAGAAAAAAATTTAAATAATAATTATAGTTAAAAAATGAAAATTAAAATTTAAAATAACATTAATAATAATAATGATAAAATAAAAAAATAAAAACATTAAAAAAAGTTAAAGAACAACAACAACAAAAATGAAACTGAAAGAAATAGAAAAAATATAAATTAAAAAAGTAATAATAATACATGCAGTCAGAGAGTTCAATTAACTTCTCTTTCAGTAGGTGGAGCTATGTGCACTGGGCCAAGCGTCTCCTCTGAATAAGTGGGAACCAATCACTGTGCAGCAGCTCTTCCTCCCAGACTTGGCGGATCTCCAATCCTGAGTGCCTAGGGCCTTCTCTTGTGCTTCCTCAAGCCATGCCCTGCTCACCTGTGACGCTCACCACAATAGTGGTTACAAGCCAGAACTCTACTCCTGGCAGCCCTGTTTTCATGAACGCCTGTGCACACTCTCCCTGTTTGCCTCCCTCAGACCCTAAGTTTGTAGAGCTTGGGGCTGAGGACCCCCAGCGAATTTTCTTGCCCTCTGGGAGCCACGCCCCCGGTACGTGGTGTAAGAGACCTCAATTGTCAGCACTTGTGGGATCAGGAGCCGGGAATTCCATGCCGCTAGTCCCGAGGGAATCCTGATTCCCTAGGTCTGGCTATTGCGCTCACGGGAGAGCTGGGAGAGGCCCTTACGGCAGAGCTGGGAGGGGCCCTTAAGGTTTCCCCTCTGTGTTGAGAGAGATGGCTAGGGGATTACACACCTGTCACGCTGGTTTCAATGAAGTTATCTCCTCTGCCCGTGACGTCATTTCTATGCTATGGTGGTATCCCATGCAAATGGTTACCGTTTGTTCCCTTTGCAAGGTAACCAACGCAACGGGTGGGTCCTGACTGTCTCTCCCAAGTGCCATTTCAATCCTGTGGCCACTGCCTTTGAATGCTTGGTTGGCTTTTACCTCTGAAAGTTCAGAAGGGCCGAACAGTTATTTCAGCGGGATCTTAGTGCTGAGTCACGAGAACCAGGCAAACCGGAGGTTGAATGCAGCCGATCCAGGCTCGGTGTGTGTTCTCAGGGGCCCAGAATGTTCGCACCAGATCCACATCAGGTCAACATTGCCTAGTGATTCTGAGCAAACAGCATTTAGACATTTTACGACTCCCGATGCCCGCGTAGCTGAAGAGGTCAGAGACTTGATTTTTCCATGCCTGCCTTCATGATGGATCTCCTGTATTGCTACTTTTTTATATCTGTGCATGTGAGTGTGTATGTATGAGAGTGTATATATATATATACACTCTCCAGATTTTTTAAAATATGAAATATATGTGTCTTATTATACACTCCCTAAATTCATTCATACTCATATATGTGTATTTAAAATCAACATTCCACAATATTATTCTCAGAAATAATCATCCACCTGAAATACATATTTGTTTTCTAGTACTGAAAACTAAATTCAGTGAAAGGTGCAAACAAAACCTAATATTTCTACAGTTACTGAGCTAGTTTAACATCAATGCAAGTATATTCTTAGGGGACATGATGTGTATTTTGATTTTCATTTTTATTCAACACTTATACGTTACGATGTCTTCAGTTTATGCACATCATAGGATATATATTTCATTCAAAAGTTAGAAAATTTATAGGCATTTGTTTCACGATCAATCACTTCCTGATTCAGAACACATGATTCTTCTATGTTTCTTGATTGGTCTTTTCATGAGACTTCTTTCCAAACACATTATTTTCGTTTAACATCATCACTTATAAAGCAAAACTCAAACACCCTTCACGATAAACCATAATCCTAATATTACCATTAGATATATAACTGGTTGGAATGAATGATTATATATCAATATAAGATTTCTTATATATTTTCAGATTTCAATTCAATCCATTATTTAAAGTGGAACCAGATACATTATTTATTCATATTATCGTCTATTCATGCATTATCTCTATATTCATAGACACAGGGTACACCTCTTTGTACCCCTAATACTAATGTATATGTCTTCAAAATATTGCTCCCAGACATGGTGAAAGAAATACTCATGTTACCTGATCTACATATACATTTTACCACCGTAATATTCTGAACAAAAAAAATGTAAATGTCACACTTATGATTGTACCAAAGCCTAAAAGGAAAGTGAACATGGATAAGTAATAACAACCGTGTCCAGGTTGCCTAATGCTCTCAAATGTCAATCCCATTGGTGACAACATATTTGTTTTTTCCTATGATTATATATTCAAACTCAACCCTGTTGAAAATGTCTAATCCTATCACTCATTTATACTTTGCCTGATTTCGTTATGTCTCTATTGATACCTGCTTTTCTACATAATTTCCCCAGTTCATCATTGTGAATGACTCTTCACATGTACTGACATTTACATTCACTCTCTAAACGAAACCCTATTGCTAAAGAAGCTTTTTATTCCAAATCATATTCTCACTCTTCTTCCTAAACCTACCGACTATCTTTCTAATCCTACCGACTATCCCTTTTTTACTGGATGTTCTCTTCTACATTCAATCATCCAAGGTACAAGGTCCTATGCAATTGTATATCGATTTAACTGAGACAATTGTACAGAATGTAATTCAACACTATGTATCCCAATCAAGGGCCCAATGCCCTTCTGGGCTTCAAATCTTTCTTAGATTTCCGTTTTCATACATATATTTCACTTATATATTCTTTTAAATATCGCAGGTACCCAATCCCTTTATTCATCCTGCAGAATGATTCCTAACCCAAATCGAACATATAATTAACCCTAACCATACACTAACTTTACCGAAGAGCAGGGACAGAGTTGGTTTTAAAATACAGGAATGTAGGGTATCTTCACCTGCTGAGAACCTCAAATGTTCATGCAGAAAGGATCCCTGGTGAAGATGAAGGCAGCTATGAAATACCTCAGAAAGCAAAAGTCATCTTCCATGGCAATCATCCTGGTCGGGTTGAAGGGTTGTGTCTGAATCACTCTCTCTTCTTAATGTATACAAGATGGACCAAACCAGTTCTGTGTGGAGAGCTGTTCCGGGGTGCTTATGATTGATGTAACATTCTAACTTGTGAAAGTGTTACAGGAAAACAGGGGCAGCCTCCACCTAATGGGACTTTTGGAAGCAACTGTTAGGGCAAAGTGGTTGCCAAGGCAGTGACATAATTCAGATCCTGAAGAAAGTGACCTCACCTCACTTCCTTGGTGATGAAACTCTCTGAATTTGGGATCCAGGAAGCCAGGCACCCAGAGACAGTCCCTGTCCCAGTCCCAGTGGTCTCACATGTTTGGATTTACCTAGGACAGAGTCAGTCTTTCTTTGAACCTACAGATGTGAGGATGGCCAAATGCCAGGAAACCTTTGAAGAGGGGCTTTTCCTCAGAAAGCAGGTAGTGTCTCACCACTGGCTCTTGACAACTTCACAGAGTTGGCCAAGCAGACCAGAACTGAGACAGGAGAGGTCATTTTGGGGAAACATAGTATGGCCCACCAGTCAGAGGACACTCCGGAGAGTCACAGACCTACTTGGGGGAAGGAGGTGCCTTTGTGGGTGTGCGTGTGATTTTGTGGTTTTGTATCATGTTCTCAGAATAGGTGGGAAAGGCAGTTTGTTTGGTTTGGAGTGGACTATTTTTAGTAAGTCCTTTGACAAGGCGAGTGTCTGTGTATCCCACTGTGTTCATGATTGTAGACATTAGAAGAGAGAATGCATCAATGGATGTTTCCTGTCTACTAGAAAGCTTGCCAGCATTCATTGTGCCCAATATATGAGTCGACTCAGGCTTGCCTTATGGATGGGCAACACCTACTAGCTTCATAATTTCCTGTTTTCTCCTTCAATTCTGGCAACACTCCAGAATAGTATCATGGTTTTGTGTCCAAGATATGTACCACCTCCAATATCTGTGACATGGCCATGTACTAGATAGTTGAAGGGAATGGCTAGCATCTCAGAAATCTCAGATATCAGTTGACCAGGAAAGTCTCAGTGGAGAAACCCTGCTTTGGTCCTTTTGCTTACCTATTGTTCTGTTGCCCTGAATGTCAGGAAGAACTTTGCCTCAAGCCACCACTTTGTGAAGCCTGAAGAAAACAGTTTTCAAATGCAAATGAATGGGCATCACCTGTGGATCCATGCTTAATTGCTTTGAAAAGGGATATGTCTGAATCAGTTCTTGGCCCTGTGTGAGGCTGTGGCTTAGATTCTCAGCACCTGATGGATCTAAAGATACATCCCATGCATGCATCGAAAACCAAAATGGCAAAAAGATCAGATATTGTTGATTAACTCTCTTGCCTTCTTCTGGTAGGTTCCTGACATCCATCAAGTGAGAACAGGGATCCTTTGGGTCAAATGAGTTCTTCAAAACCCAGCAGAGGCTAGCCCATAGGTGCTTGTTTTTCTCATGACTCCAATTCACTTAAAGAATCTAAACCTCAAAGTCAGTAGGCCTCAAGTTGGAGAAGCTAAGCAGTATTAAAGGAAGGCCTATTTGATCACTCCTGGTTTACAGGAAGGGTGTCCACGCCACCCTGAATTTAGGTAAATGAGGGGCAGGAAGCTTATTTTGGACACTGACGTGGGCTGCTCCCCTCATGGAAACCTCCAGCCACAGGTTATGATGAGTGTCTATATGGAAGAAGCTTTGGGCCATGTGGGAGTGTTTTGGTTTTAATTGTGGACATTTGAATGGTGGTTTGAAGAGATGACTGGGTCCACGTGGGCTTGCACTCTGGTGTGATTCCCCTTACAGACTGAGTTGTGGTACTGATCTCAGAGAAGTATTGCCATGAATTGTGTTGGGATTTTAGATGGCCATGCATGAGTGTTTCCCTTGGAAAGTGACATCTAGGCCCAAGTTGACTTTCCACAGATCACAGGGAATCTCAGCCAGGATATCACATGATTTTATTCTTAAAGACTTGGCAGCCATTTTTGAGAGTCAAAACACACATGGACCTCACATTGTAGACCTCAATGGGCCTGGCTTAATCTGACATTTTGGCCACTCTTTGGGAAGCCTTGCCTGTGAGAATTCTCCAGAGTTTTTATTGAAATGAACTTACTCACCATTTAATGGTTCCTGAATAAATTAAAACCCACAGTGCCTCCAAATTCTTTCTTGAAAATTGGCTAGATAAATACCATAAAATTTTTTGAATTTCTCCTGACCGGGTGGCACTGGAGAACATTTGGATGTCCTGTTGCTGATCATGAGTATGTAAGACAGTGCCTTGATTGACTTAGTTTAATGAAAATGGTGTAGAACAGAGATGCCAGTAAGTTGGATCCTGTTGAGTAGTTGTCCTAGAGCAGTGGTTGGCAGGTGTGTGATAAAACATCTGTGGTGGGCCATGTGGATCTGCCATTGGCTTGCAAATGGATTGCGACTGACATTTTGAAGCCAGTAGACTCTTATATGTAAAAGCATATTGTTATATGGAGAGGTTTCAGGGCAATGTTCAGAATCAGGTTGCTATGGTCAATGGGGCAAGCAATGTGGGATAGAAGCCTGGTTGGTGCATTCTCCTGCAGAACCCGATGCACCACATTTGACAGAACTCACTTCAGCACTGTGTCCCTGTTGAAATCCTTGTATTTCTTGAAGAAAATTCCAAACTCCCAGTGCAGCAGCAAGAATCACCACGAATAGTGGAGGATGACCAAATGAATTTACAGTCCACACGGGGAGACACTTAGACCCCAGTGGGCACAAGATACATACAAATAGAAAACTCAGCACTGCTGTTTCATGTTCATTAAAAAATAAGAAACAATGTGATCCATGTCACATAGATGAAGACCCAGCTTTGATGGTCTCACTCCAAATGAAGCTAATGCTCCTGACAACAGCATGTATTTCATTGCCCAACCTTAGAGGCAGTTTCTCCAGATGTCAGGCTGGCAGAACTTCATGTTTGTGGAGTGTTTACCCTGTCCCTTACTTTTGGAAACTCCTCTACCACCTCCAAATTTGTGAACTCCTGAGCATTTTCCATTCCACATATGTATTCACAGATTTCCTAACTCCTCTCCTCTAATTGTGTCTTATGTGGGGCGAAGGTAATGTCAAGGCATTGTTCTGAATGAGAAAGGGAAGTTTTTTGTGTAGCACATATTTGCATACACATTGGATACATTTTCTAATTTTCCATTCGAAATACTGAATCCCTGACACTAACACATACCCTAATAGACTTTGACTTCTAATCCTAATATTATGGAGAAAAATAACCCAAACAGAATAGAAATACAAGAGGTTCACAGGAGGCATGGTGTATAGTTGGACTTGCCTTTCGTATGATAAATGGTAGGTGTTATAAATCTAGCGAATTTTAATTGAAATAGTTCTCCATGTGTTTTAAAAGTTAACAAATATGTGAATAACTGTCTCCCTTTCTCTGTAGCCTATTCATCACATGTATTTTTCTATGCACATATCGAATTCTACCTGGTATCACTCGTACATTTTGTGAGGTGGCTGGCTTGGCAGATACAAATTGTGAGAAGAGATCACTCCTACTAAATGCTGTTGGAACCGAAAATTCAAGATACGGGTGAGCTTCTTAGTTGAACAACATAAATCCATGTTCATTAAAATGAATATTTTTGGATCTGTGGATGATATATATTTCATGGTGAATTTCGATTGGCATACATAATGCTACTTTTTAATGTATCTGTGTGTGTATATATATATATATATATATATATATATATATATATATATATATTTCACTCTGCAGATTTTTCAAAATATGAAGTATATTTTTCTTATTATACACTTCCTCAATTCATTCATATTCATGTATGTGGATTTATAATCAACTTTTCAAAAGATTTTTCTCAGAAATATTCATCCACCTGAAATACTTATTTGTTTCCTAGTACTGAAAACTAACTTCAGGGGATCATATGATGGCTGCGAATGGAGTGCATCACCCCCATGTACCGCGTCACTGTGCGGGAGAATGATGAGTTAAAATGGCTAAAACCTATCTTGTTAGGAATTTCCAGCAAACTTGTGGTTCTCCAAAACCTAGTGTACATATTTCCATCTCACGAGGATCAGCTACGGGGGCTCAAACGCGAGTGATTTGTCCTCACAGAAGGTCATGTGGCTTATTCAGGAAATCGCTCCGTGGCTAGAGTCTGTGGCGCGTGCTGGGAAATGACGAGATACCAACACAAATATACAGCGGTGCAGATACTGTGGGCTCCTGCCAGGTATGCAATCACTGTGCTCAGTGCTGAATTCTGGGTTTGAGACAGGGAAGCATGCAGTCCAACTCGTTTCTCCACACCAGTCAGACCACGTTGGAACCCAGCGGCCACCATCTTGGAGAGGTGACGTCACCATCGCTGTTTTCAACTGATCGCAGCTTATTCAGCTATAGAACAGGTAATTTCAGGATGCCATTCACCTTTGTCTTGCAGACAAATTACTCAGGCTCAGTGCTAAAGAACCCGCAGAAACTGCATCTTGGAGTCTGCTTCTATTAGAACATACACCGAGCCCAGAGCGGCCGAATTCCGCCTCCCGGAACTGATCTGGCCTTGGGCTAAAGAATCCGCGGAAACTGCTTCTCGGTCCGGGTCTTGCTGAATACTGTGGAGGTAAATATCAACCGAGCCTTCATAGGCAGTGGCAACAGGATTGAGACGGGGCTTGTGAGTGCCGGTCAGGACTCACCCATTGCTTTAGTCACCCAGCAAAGGGAACGAAATGCTGCCTTTTGCATGGGATTCCAACATGGCAGAGATCTGATGTCATCAGAAAGCAGCAGAGGAGATAACTTCATTGATACCAGTGGTGACAGAAACAGTTGGTCTCCTGGTAAAGAAAGTGAGTCACAAACACCCGGGTCTCTCTCACTTTGTCATCAAATCAGAGGGGCAGAGCAGAGCCGCCGCCCACGCCCAGAACAGGCCCAGCGACACACCTGCATGGTAGTCACGTCACCCCAATTGGAATACAGGCAGAGCAGAGCCGCCGCCCTTGCCCAGAACAGGCCCAGTGACCCGCAGGCGTGGTAGTCAAATCACCCGAATTGGAGTAGTTGCAGAGCAGAGCCTTCTCCCGCACCTAGAACAATCCCAGTGGCCCGCCGGCATGGTAGTCAGGTCACCCCAATATTAGTAGGGGCAGAGCAGAACCTTCACCCGCACCCAGAACAGGCTCAGCAACCTGCCGCAATGGTAGTCACGACCCCCGAAATGGAGTAGGGGCAGAGCAGAGCCATCACCCGCACCCGCAAGGTAGGCACACCTGCACCCGACTGGCAGAAGAGGCCCATCGCCCTGCCGGCACTGCAGACACTTCTCCCCATTTGGAATTGGAGCAGAGCAGATCCATTGCCCGTGCCCGCAAGGTAGGCAGACCTGCGACAAACTGGCGAAACAGGCCCAGCAACACACCTGCATGGTAGTCACGTCACCCCAATTGGAGTAGGGACAGAGCAGAGCCGCCGCCAGCACCTACAAGGTACGCAGACCTGCGACCGATCGGCAGAACACCCCAGGGGTCCACAGGCCTGGTAGACACGTCACACAAATTGGAGGAGGGGCAGAGCAGAGCCGCCTCCCGCACCTGCATGGTAGGCAGACCTGCAACCGATCAGGAAAACAAACCCAGCGGCCCGTCAGCAAGGTAGTTAGATCACCTTAATTGGAGGAACAGCACAGCCCCCCCGTGCGCAAGCAAGGGAGACTTTGCAACTATACAAGAGCAATATAAATATATAGGAGGAAAATTTCAAAATCACAACAGTTTCACCAAGCAGAAAGAAAAGCGAGCAGTATGATAAGACAAGGAAAAAAGGACACAGCAATGCAGGTCAACACAACTTTAGAAGAGGTAATAGCTGCAGCAGATGGAATGTCACATAAAGAACTCAGGATATACATGCTTCAGATGATCTGGAGTCTCAAGGAAGACATTAGACAGCAAAATCAGACAATGAAAAATCACTTCGACAATGAATTACATAAACAAATCCAAGAAGCAAAAGATCAGCTATACAAGGAGATAGAGGTTGTAAAAAATAACAAACAGAAATCCTAGAAATGCAGAAAACAATAAACCAACTTAAAAACTCAATTGAGAATACTACCAGCATAGTAGAACACTTAGAAGATAGAACATCAGACAATGAAGACAAAGTATTCCAACTTGAAAAGAACATAGACAGCTCAGTAAGACTGTTAAGAAACCATGAACAGAATATCCAAGAAATACGGGATAACATAAAGAGACCAAACTTAAGAGTCATTGGAATACAGGAAGGTATAGAGGTCCAAACCAAAGCAATGAGCAATGTATTCAATGAAATAATACGAGAAAACTTCCCAGACTTGAAGATTCAGACTAACTCCCAAGTCTCAGAAGCCTACAGGACCCCGAATGTGCAAAATCATGAGATCCACACCTAGACACATTATAATAAAGATGTTCAACGTACACAATAAGGAGAGAATTTTAAATGCTACAAGAGAAAAAAAGCAGATTACATTTAGGGGTAAACCAATCAGGATAACAGCTGATCTTTCAACACAGACTCTGAAAGCTAGAAGATCCTGGATTAACATTTTTCAAACACTGAAAGAAAATGGATTCCAACCAAGAATTGTGTATCCAGCGAAATTAAGCTTCAGGATGGAAGATAAAATCATAACCTTCCATGTTAAAAAAAAGTTAAAATAAATTGTAGCTAGAAAACCATCTCTTCAAAACATCATCGGCAAAATATTACAGGAAGAGGAAATGGAAAATAACAATAAAAACCAACAGTGGGAGGTAGTACAGTAAAAGGGGGAAATAATCAAAGAAGAAACAATCCATGTTTAATAACATAAATAAACAAATAGGGCTGGAAGAACAACCATTATCTCAATAATAACCGTAAATGTTAATGGTTTAAACTCACCAATTGAGAGACACAGGCTAGTAGAATGGATCACAAAACAAGACCCAATAATATGCTGCCTACAGGAGACGCATTTGATAGGAAAAGACATACATAGACTGAAGGTGAAAGGTTGGGAAAAATCATATCACTTATATGGACTTCGGAAACAAGCAGGAGTGTCCATACTCATATCAAATAAAATAGATTTCAAGCCAAAGTTAATCAAAAGGGATAAAGAGGGACACTACATACTGCTCAAGAGAACCATACACCAACAAGACATAACCATTATAAATACATATATGCCCCAAACAATGGTGCAGCTATGTCCATCAAACAAACTTTTCTCAAGATCAAGAGTCTAATAGACCACCATACAATAATCATGGGAGACTTCAACCCACCTCTCTCACCACTGGACAGGTCTTCCAAACAAAAGTTGAAATAGAAAACTATAGAACTCAATAACACAATTAATAACCTAGACTTAATTGACATATATAGAATATACTCCACAACATCAAGCAGTTACATTTTTACTCAGCAGTACATGGATCCTTCTCAAAAATAGATCATATATTATGTCACAGGGCAATTCTTAGACAATATAAAGAAGTAGAGATAATACCATGCATCTAATGTGATCATAATGGAATATAAACTAAAAATCAATGATAAATGAAGGAAGGAAAAATCATGCATCACTTGGAGAATGAACAATAGGTTACTGAATGATCAATGGGTTATAGAAGACATCAAGGAGGAAATTAAAAAATTCTTAGAGATAAATGAAAACACAGGCACACCATATCAGAATCTATGGGACACACTGAAATCCGTTCTAAGAGGAAAATTCATTGCTTGGATTTCATTCCTTAAAAAAAGAAAAAAAAACAAATAAATGATCTCATACTTCATCTCAGAATCCTAGAAAAAGAAGAGGAAAACAACAGCAAAATAAGTAGAAGGTAAGATTTAATTAAAATCAAAGCTGAAATTAATGAAATCGAAACAAAAGAAACAATTGAAAAAATTGAGAAAACTAAAAGTTGGTTCTTTGAAAAAATAAATAAAATCGACAGACCCTTATCCATGCTAATGAAGAGAAGAGGAGAGAAAACTCAAATTACTAGCATACGGGATGAAAAAGGCAACATCACATGTTAAGGTCTATAAACAAGTCAGGATGGCACCTGGTATTTTTCCAGAGAAATGTTAGGGTCTGTAAACAAGTCTGGATGGCGCCTGGCCAAATGCCATAGGGAGTGGTTTGTGAAGTAACAAAAGCAAGCCATTAAGTGTGGAGATTCCTTATTGGTTGACTGCTGTATCTATTTTATGCTAATTAGATAAGCTATATAAAATGTATAAATATCGCTCAGATGCTACAATAAACGGCTTCCACTCCTGCTGTATCAATCTACACAAGTTATTTGTCACCCTCTGGCAATCACAGAGGATTTTCTGAAATACAGAAGATAATCAGAAATTAATTTGATTCGTTATACTCCAATATAATAGAAGATAGTGAAGGCATCGAAAAATTTCTTAAGTCATATGATCTGTCCAGATTGAGTCAGGAGGATATAGACAACCTAAACAGACCAGTATCAATTGAGGAAATAGAAGAAACCATCCAAAGATTACCAAGTAAGAAAAGACCAGGACAGTATGGGTATACAGCAGAGTTTTACAAACCCTTTAAATATGAACTAATACCAATACTTTTCAAGCTATTTCAGGAAATTGAAAAAGAGGGAGATCTTCCAAATTCATTCTACCAGGCCAATATCACCCTGATTTCTACACCAGACATGAACACTTCAAACAAAGAAAACTACAGACCAATATCCCTAAGGAACCTAAATGCAAAAATCCCTAATTAAATTCTGGCAAATCAGATACAAAAACATATTAAAAAAATTGTGCACCATGATCAAGTATGATTCATCCATGTAATGCAAAGCTTGTTCAATATACGAAAATCAATAAATGTTATTCACCACATAAATAGACTTAAAAATAAGAACCATATGATCATGTCGATAGATGCACAAAAAGCATTCGACAAAGTACAGCATCCCTTTATCTTCAAAACTCTAGAAATACTAGAAATAACAGAATCATACCTCACTATTGTAAAAGCAATCTATGCTAATCCTCAAGCTAGCATCATTCTGAATCTAGAAAAATTGAAGGCATTCCCTCTAAAATCTGGAATAAGAATGGGATGCCCTCTCTCACCACTTCTGTTCAATACAGTTCTCGAAACACTGGCCAGAGCAATTAGACAGATGGAAGAAATTAAAGGCATAAAAATAGGAAAAGAACAACTTAAATTATTACTATTGCAGATGACATGATTCTATACCTAGCAGACCCAAAAGGGTCTACAAAGAAACTAATAGAGCTAATAAATGAATGCAGCAAAGTGGCAGGATATAAAATCAACACGCATAAATCAAAGGCATTCCTCTATATCAGGGACAAATCCTCTGAAATGGAAATGAGAACAACCACTCCATTCACAATATCCTAAAAAAAAAAAAAAAAAAAAAAAAAAAAAAGATGGGAATCAACCTAACAAAAGAGGTGAAAGTCTTATACAATGAAAACTACAGAACCCTAAAGAGAGAAATATAAGAAGATCTTAGAAGATGTAAAAATATACCCTGTTCATGGAAAGACAGAACTAACATCATCAAAATGGTGATATTACCAAATTTCTCTATAGGTTTAATGCAATGCCAATCAAAATCCCAAAGGCATTTCTTGTAGAAATAAAGAAAGAAATCATGAAATACATATGGAAAAATAAAAGTCCCAGAATAGCAAAAACAATGCTAGGCAGGAAGTGTGAATCAGGCGGTAGAGCTATACCAGACTTCAAACTATACTACAGAGCAATAGTAACAACAATAGCATGGTACTGGTACCAAAACAGGCTTGTGGACCAATGGTACTGAATAGAGGACACAGAAACCAATCCACAAAACTACAACTATCTTATATTTGATAAAGGGCCTAAAAGCATGCAATGGAGGAAGGATAGCATCTTCAACAAATGGTGTTGGGAAAACTGGAAATCCATATGTAACAAATTGAAACTGAATCCCTTTCTCTTACCATGCACAAAAGTTAACTCAAAATGGATCAAGGAGCTTGATATCAAATCAGAGACACAGTGTCTGATAGAAGAAAAATTTGCTTACGATGTACATACTGTGGGGTCGGGCTCCAAATTCCTCAATAGGACACCCATAGCACAAGAGTTAATAACTAGAATCAACAAATGGGACTTACTCAAACTAAAAAGTTTTTTCTCAGCAAAAGAAACAATAAGAGAGGTAAATAGGGAGCCTACATCCTGTGAAGAAATTACTCCTCACACTTCAGATAGAGCCCTAATATCCAGAGTATACAAAAAACTCAAAAAATTAGACAATAAGATAACAAATAACCCAATCAACAAATGGGCTGAGGACCTCAACACTTATCAGATGAGGACTTACAATCAATCAACAAGTACATGAAAAAATGCTCACCATCCCCAGCAGTCAGAGAAATGCAAATCGAAACCACCCTAAGATACCATCTCACTCCAGTAAGATTGGCAGCCATTATGAAGTCAAACAACAACAAGTTCTGGCAAGGATGTGGGGAAACAGGTACACTTCTACATTGCTGGTGGGACTGCAAATTGGGGCAGCCAATTTGGAAAGCAGTATGAAGATTTCTTGGAAAGCTGGGAATGGAACCACCATTTGACCCAGCTATTCCCCTACTCAGTCTATTCACTAAAGACCTAAAAAGAGCATGCTACAGGGACACTGCTACATCGATGTTCATAGCAGAACAATTCACAACAGCAAAAGTGTGAAATCAACTTAGACGCCCTTCAATGAAAGAATGGATAAAACACTGTGGCATTTATACACAATGGAGTATTACTCTGCATTGAAAAATGAAAAAAATCATAGAATTTGGAGGGAAATGGATGGCATTAGAGCAGATTATGCTAAGTGAAGCTAACCAATCCTTAAAAAACAAATGCCAAATGTTATCTTTGATATACGGAGAGTAACTAAGAACAGAGGAGAGACGAAGAGCATGACAAGATGATTAACATTAAACCGGGATGAGAGGTGGAAAGGAAAGGGAGAGAGAAGGAGAATTGCATGCAATTGGAAGGAGACCCTCAGGGTTATACAAAATTACATACAAGAGAAAGTCAGGGGAAAGGGAAAAATAATACAAGGGGAACAAATTTATTACAGTAGAGGGGGTAGAGAGAGAAGAGGGGAGGGGCGGGGAGGGGAGGGGGAATAGTAGAGGATAGGAAATGCAGCAGAATTCAATAGACACTAGTATGGCAATATGTGAATCAATAGATGTGTAACTGATGTGATTCTGTAATCTGTACACGGGGAAAAAATGGGAGTTTATAACGCACTTGAATCAAAGTGTGAATGATTCTGTGCGATGAATAATGGTATTGGGAACCTGCAATATTTACAAGAATATAGAGGTGAAATATAAGTATGAAAAGCGAATCTAGGTATGATTTGATCCCAGACGGGTTTTGCCCTTGATTGGGATACTTATCTTTGAATTATGTTCTGCAAAGATGTCTCATATAATTTGATATACAATGGCATAGGACCTTGTACATTGGATGATTGAGAGAAGACAGGCCATTTCGGGGGAACATAGTATGGCCCACCAGTCAGAGGACACTCCGGATAGTCACAAACCTACTTGGAGGAAGGAGGTGCCTTTGTGGGAGTGGGTGTGGGTTTGTTGTTTTGTCTCATGTTCTGCGAATAGATAGGAAAGGCGGTTTGTTTGGTTTGGAATGGACAGTTTCTAGTAAGTCATTTGACACGGCGAGTGTTTCTGTTTCTGTGTATCCCACTTTGTCCGTTGTTGTAGACATTAGAAAAGAGAATGCATTAAAGGATGTGTCCTGTCTAGTATAAATCTTCCCATAATTCATCCTGCCCAATATATGAATGGACTGCAGCTTGTCTTATCGATGTGCAACACCTGCTATCTTTCTACGTTGTTGTTTTCTTCCTGAATTCTGGCCACTCTCCAGAATAGGCTCATGGATTTGTGTCCAAAATATGTACCACCTCCAAGCTCTGTGACATGGCCATGTACTGGATAGCTTGAGAGAATGGCGAGCATCTCAGAAAACTCAGATATCAGTGTGACCAGGAAAGTCTCAGTGCAGAAACCCTGCTTTGGGCCATTTGCTTACTTATTGTTGTGTTGCACTGAATGTCAGGAAGGTCTTTGCCTCAGGCCACCCCTTTGTGAAGCCTGAAGAAAACAGTTTTCAAATGGAAATAAATGGGCCTCACTTGTGGCTCTTAATTTAATTGCTTTGGAAAGGGATGTGTCTTTATCAGCCTCTTGGACCTGTGTGTGGCTGTGACTTAAATTCTGAGGACATGATGGATCTTAAGAATGATCCCATTTGAGCTTCCAAAACAAAAATGACAAAAAATATCATTCATTGTGGATGAAGTCTCTTGCCTTCCTCTGTTAGGTTCCTGTACTCCATCAAATGAGAATAGGGATTCTTTGGGTCAAATGAGTTCTTCAAAGCCCTGCAGAGGTGCTTGTGTTTTCGCATGACTCTAAATCACCTAAAGAATAAATACCTAAAATCAGTAGGCCTCAAATTGGAGAAACACAGAAGTATTAACGGCAGGCTTATTTGTTCACTCCTGGTTCACAGAAACGGTGTCCAGGCTACCCTGACTTTAGGCAAATGAGGGGCAAACGAGCTGATTTTGGACACTGTCTTGGGCTGCGCCCCTCATGGAAACCTCCAGCCAGAGGTTAAGATGATTGACTATATGGAATAAGATGAGGGCCATGTGGGAGAGTTTTGGTTTTAATTTTGGTCATTTGTGTGGCATTGGAAGAAATGACTGGGTGTACGTGGGCTTGAACTCTGGTGTGTTTCCCCTTAGAGACTGGGTTTTGGAACTGAACTCAGAGAAGCATTTCCATGAATTTTGTTGGGATTTTAAGAAGCCACGCATGAAAGTCACTCTTGGAAACTGAGACCTAGGCCACGGGTGGATTTCCACACAGGCCTGGGAATCTCAGCAAGGATATAACATGATTTTATTCTTAAAGAAATGGCAGCCATAGTTGAGAGTCAAAACACACATGGACCTCACATTGTAGACCTCAATGGGCCTGGCCTAATGTGACCTTTTGTCCACTCTTTGGGAAGCCTTGCCTTTGAGAGTTCTCCAGAGATTTCATTGAAATGAGCTTCCTCACCATTTAATGTTTGCTGAATGAATTGAAACCCACAGTGCCTCCAACTTCATGCTTGAGAAATGGCTAGATAAATACCATGAAATTTTTGAAATTCCTATGACCAGGTGGCAGTGGAGAAACATTGGATGTCCTGTTGCTGATCATGAGTATAACAGACAGTGCTTTGATTTACTGAGTTTCATGAAAATGGTGTAGAACAGAGATGCCAGTAAGTTGGAGCCTGCTGAGTAGTGGGTCTAGAGCAGTGGTGGGGAGGTGTTTGATAAAACATGCGTAGTAGGGCCATGTGGATCTACCATTGGATTCCAAATGGCTTGTAACTGACATGGTGCAGCCAGCAGACCCTTATATGTAAAGGCATCTTGTTATATGGAGAGTTTTCAAAGGAAAATTAAAAATCAGGTTGATATGGACAAGGGGGCAATGGGGCAAGCTGTGAGAGATAGAAGCCTGGTTGGTGCATTCTCTTGCAGACCCTGAACCACCACACGTGACAGAACTCCCTCCAGCACTGTGTCCCAGTTTAGCTCCTAGTATTTCGTGAAACCAATCCAAACTCACAGTGCAGAAGCAAAAACACCACAAAATGTGGAGGAGGACCAAATGGCTTCAGTGTCCACACGTTGAGACACTTAGTCCCCAGTGGCTTCAGTTTCCTACAAAGAGAGGATTCAGCAATGCTTCATCTTGTTCATTGGAAAATAAGAAACCATGTCCTCCAGGTCACATAGATGCAGACCCAGATTTGATGGTCTCACTACAAAGGAAGCCAAATCTCCTGAAAACAACATATATTTCAAGTACGGAAGCTCAGAGGCAGTTTCTCAAAAAAGTATTTAGGCCAGCAGAGCTCCATGTTTGTGGAGTGTTTACCCTGTCCCTTAGTTTTGGAAACTCCTCTACCACCTCCAAGGTTGTGAACTCCTGAGCATTTTCCATTCCAGATATGTATTCACTGATTTTGTAACTCTTCTCCTCTAATTGTGTCTTACTTGGGATGAAGGTAATGTGAAGGCATTCTTCTGGATGAGAGCGGAAGGATATTTGTGCAGCATATATTTACATACACATTGGATTCATTTTCCAATTTTGCATTCGAAGTACTGAATCCCTGACACTAACTCATACCTAGTAGACTCAAACTATTCATCCTAATATAATGGGGAAAATTAACCCAACACAATAGAAATACAAGCACTTCAGAAGAGACATGTTGTATAGTTGGACTTGACATTTTCATTATATAAGGTAGGAGTTATAAATCTAGTCAAATTTTAATGGAAATATTCTCCATGTCTTTTTAAACTTAACAAATATGTGAATTCTTGTTTCCCTTTTCTGTAGCCTATTCACACATGTATATTTATATGCATATATAGAATCCTACCAGGTATCACACGTACATTTTTGTGAGGTGGCTGTCTTGGCAGATACAAATTGTGAGAAGAGTTCACTCCTCCTAAATGCTGTTGGAAATAAAAATTCAACCTTTTGGAGAGCGTCTGAGTAGAACAACATTATACATAAACTCATGTTCAGTAAAATAAATATTTTTGCATCTGTGGATGATGTATAGTTACTGATGAAATTCGATTGGCATTTATATTGGTACTTTTTAATGTCTGTGAGTGTTGTGTGTGTGTGTGTGTGTGTGTGTGTGTGTGTGTGTTTGTGTATAGATATAGTTATAGATATACTCTCCAAATTTTTCAAAATTGAAATGTATGTGTCTAATATATACTCTCTAAATTCATTCATGTTCATGTATGTGGATTTATAATCAAATTTTCACAAGATTATAATCAGAAATATTCTTCCACCTGAAATACATATTTGTTTCCTAGCACTGAAAACTAACTTTAGTGAATGGTGCATACAAATCCTAATTATTCTACAGTAAGTGACCCAGTCTAACATCAATGCAAGTAGACTCCTATGGGACATGATATATAATTTGTCATTCATTTGTATTCGACACTGGTACATTATTGTTTCTTCAGTTTTTGCACATCATAGGATATACATTTCATCCACAAGTTCACAAATTAATAGGCATTTGTTTCAACTTTAATCACTTCTTGCTTCAGAACACATGTATTGTCAGGAATTCTTGACTGGTCTTTTCATGAGACTTCTTTCCAAACACATTATTTTGAATTTCCATAATCATTTTGAAGCAAAACTCACATACTCTTCATGATAAACCAAAACACTAATATTTCCATTAGATATATAACTGGTTGGAATGAATGATTGTATATCAATATACGATTTCCTTTAATTTTTCAGATATCAGTTCAATTCATTCTTCAAAGTTCAAAAAAGTTATATTATTTATTCACAATATGGTCTATTCATGCCTTTTCTCTATATTCATAGAAACAGGGTACACCTCTTTCTACCCCCAATTCTAATTTTACATCTTCAATATATTGCTCCCAGAAATGGTGAAAGAAATACTCATGTCACCTCATTATCACAGTAATTATCTGGTCAAAAAATGGAAAGGTCACACTTATGATTGTACCAAAACCTAAATGGAAGGTGAACATGGATTTCTAAAAACATCCATGTACAGGTTGCCTAATGCTATCAATTGTCAATCCTATTGGTGACTACATATTTGTTTTTTCCTAATTTGTATATTCAAACTCAACCCTGTTGAAAATGTCTAATTCTATCACTCACTTTATACATTGCCTGATTTCGTAATGTTTCTATTGATATCTGCTTTTCTACAAATTTTCCCCAGTTCACCATAGTGACTGACTCTTCATATGAGCTGACATTTACATTCACTCTATAACCGAAAGTGTATTGCTAAAGAACTTTTGGTCCAAATCCTATACTCACTCTTCTTCCTAAACCTACCGACTATCTTCCTAATCCTACTGAATATCCCTTTTTTACTGGATGTTCTCTTCTAAATTCAATCATCCAATGTGCAAGGTCCTATGCCATTGTATATCGAATTATCTGAGACAACTTTGTAGAACGTAATTCAAAGCTAAGTATCCCAATCAAGGGCAAAACCCATCTGGGATCAAATCATACCTAGATTCTCTTTTCATACTTATATTTCACCTCTATATTCTTGTAAATATTGCAGGTTCCCAATACCATTATTCATCGCACAGAAGCATTCGTAACCCAAATCAAACCTGTTTTTAACCCCAAGTATAAACTGTTCCCTCAATCATTTTATAGAAGAGCAGGGAGAGAGTGGTTCTTACAATACAGGAAAGTTGGGGACCTTCCACCTGATGAGAACCTCAAATGTCCATGCACAAATGATACCTGGAGAAGTTGTAGGCAGGTATGAAGCACCTGAGAGAGCAAAAGTCATCTTCCATGGCAAACAGCCTGGTCAGGATGAAGGGATGTGTCTGAATCTGCCTCTCTCTTCTTATTGTAGAGAAGAGGGACCAAACCAGGCCTGAGTGGAGAGCTGTTCCCGGGTGCCAATGGTTGATATACATTCTAACTTATGAAAGTGTCACAGGAAGTACGGGCAACCTCCATCTTATGTTACCCTTGGAAGCAACTGTTAGGACAAAGTGGTTGCCAAGGCAGTGACCTCATTCAGTTCCAAAGAATGTGACAAACCTCATTTCCTTGGTGATGGAACTCTCTGAACTTGGTATCCAAGGAGCCAGGCAACGAGAGGCAGTCCCAGTCCCAGTCCCAGTGGGCTCACTTGTTTGGATTTACCAAGGACAGAGTCAGGTTTCTTGGTATCTAATGATGTGAGAATGGTAAAATGCCAGGAGAGTTCTGAAGATGGACCTTTCCTGAGAAAACACGTAGTGGCTAACCACTTTTTCCTGACATCTTCACAGAGTTGGTCAAGGAAACAAGATCTGAGAGAAGACAGGCCATTTCGGGGGAACATAGTATGGCCCACCAGTCAGAGGACACTCCGGATAGTCACAGACCTACTTGGCGGAAGGAGGTGCCTTTGTGGGAGTGGGTGTGGGTTTGTTGTTTTGTCTCATGTTCTGAGAATAGATAAAAAAGACGGTTTGTTTGGTTTGGAGTGGACAGTTTCTAGTAAGTCATTTGACACGGCGAGTGTTTCTGTTTCTGTGTATCCCACTGTGTCCATTGTTTTTGACATTAGAAAAGAGAATGCATTAATGGATGTGTCCCATCTAGTATAAATCTTCCCATAATTCATCCTGCGCAATATGTGAATTGACTGGAGCTTGTCTTATCGATGTGCAACACCTGCTATCTTTCTAAGTTGTTGTTTTCTTCCTGAATTCTGGCCACTCTCCAGAATAGGCTCATGAATTTTTGTTCAAAATATGTACCACCGCCAAGCTCTGTGACATGGCCATGTACTGGATAGCTGAAGAGAATGGGGAGCATGTCAGAAAATCAGATATCAGTGTGACCAGGAAAGTCTCAGTGCAGAAACCCTGCTTTGGGCCTTTTGCTTACTTATTGTTGTGTTGCACTGATTGTCAGGAAGGTCTTTGCCTCAGGCCACCTTTTTGTGAAGCCTGAAGAAAACAGTTTTCAAATGGAAATGAATGGGCCTCACCTGTGGCTCTTTGCTTAATTGCTTTGGAAAGGGATGTGTTTTATCAGCCTCTTGGACCTGTGTGTGGCTGTGACTTTGATTCTCAGGACCTGATGGATCTTAAGAATGATCCCATGTGAGCTTCCAAAACCAAAATGGCAAAAAAATATCATTCATTGTGGATGAAGTCTCTTGCCTTCTTCTGTTAGGTTCCTGCACTCCATCAAATGAGAATAGGGATTCTTTGGTTCAAATGAGTTCTTCAAAGCCCTGCAGAAGTGCTTGTGTTTTCGCATGACTCTAAATCACCTAAAGAATAGATACCTAAAATCAGTAGGCCTCAAATTGGTGAAACACAGAAGTATTAACGGCAGGCTTATTTGTTCACTCCTGGTTCACAGAAACGGTGTCCAGGCTACCCTGACTTTAGGCAAATGAGGGGCAAACGAACTGATTTTGGACACTGTCTTGGGCTGCGCCCCTCATGGAAACCTCCAGCCAGAGGTTAAGATGATTGACTATATGGAATAAGATGAGGAACATGTGGGAGTGTTTTGGTTTTAATTTTGGTCATTTGTGTGGCATTGGAAAAAATGACTGGGTGTACGTGGGCTTGAACTCTGGTGTGATTCCCCTTAGAGACTGGGTTTTGGAACTGAACTCAGAGAAGCATTGCCATGAATTTTGCATGGATTTTAATAGGCCACACATGAAAGTCACTCTTGAAACTGAGACCAAGGACACGGGTGGATTTCCACAGATGCCTGGGAATCTCAGCAAGGATATCACATGCTTTTATTCTTAAAGAAATGGCATCCATAGTTGAGAGTCAAAACACACATGGACTTCACATTGTAGACCTCAATGGGCCTGGCCTAATGTGACCTTTTGTCCACTCTTTGGGAAGCCTTGCCTTTGAGAGTTCTCCAGAGATTTCATTGAAATGAGCTTCCTCAACATTTAATGTTTGCTGAATGAATTGAAACCCACAGTGCCTCCAACTTGATGCTTGAAAAATGGCTAGATAAATACCATGAAATTTTTGAAATTCCTATGACCAGGTGGCACTGGAGAAACATTGGTTGTCCTGTTGCTGATCATGAGTATACCAGACAGTGCCTTGATTTACTGAGTTTCATGAAAATGGTATAGAACAGAGATGCCAGTAGGTTGGAGCCTGCTGAGTAGTGGGTCTAGAGCAGTGGTGGGGAGGTGTTTGATAAAACATGCGTAGTAGGGCCATGTGGATCTACCATTGGATTCCAAATGGCTTGTAACTGACATGGTGCAGCCAGCAGACCCTTATATGTAAAGGCATCTTGTTATATGGAGAGTTTTCTGAGGAAAATTAAGAATCAGGTTGACATGGACAAGGGGGCAATGGGGCAAGCTGTGGGAGATAGAAGCGTAGTTGGTGCATTCTCTTGCAGACCCTGACCCACCACACGTGACAGAACTCCCTCCAGCACTGTGTCCCAGTTTAGCTCCTAGTAATTCGTGAAACAAATACCAAACTCAAAGTGCAGCAGCAAAAACACCACAAAATGTGGAGGAAGACAAATGGCTTCTGTGTCCACACGGGGAGACACTTTGTCCCCAGTGGCCTCAGTTTACCTACAAAGAGAGGATTCAGCACTGTTTCATCTTGTTCTTGGAAAATAAGAAACCATGTCCTCCAGGTCACATAGATGCAGACCCAGGTTTGATGGTCTCAGTACAAAGGAAGCCAAATCTCCTGAAAACAACAAATATTTCAAGTGCGGAAGCTCAGAGGCAGTTTCTCAAAAAGTTTTTAGGCCAGCAGAGCTCCAGAGTGTTTACTCTGTCCTTTACTTTTGGAAACTCCTCTACCACCTCCAAGGTTGTGAACTCCTGAGCATTTTCCATTCCAGATATGTATTCACTGATTTTGTAACTCTTCTCCTCTAATTGTGTCTTACTTGGGGTGAAGGTAATGTCAAGGCATTCTTCTAGATAAGAGCGGGAGGATATTTGTGCAGCATATATTTACATACACATTGGATTCATTTTCGAATTTTCCATTCGAAGTACTGAATCCCTGACACTAACCCATACCTAGTAGACTCAGACTATTCATCCTAATATAATTGGGAAAATTAACCCAACACAATAGAAATACAAGCACTTCAGAGGAGACATGTTGTATTGTTGGACTTGACATTTGCATTATATAAGGCAGGAGTTATAAATCTAGTCAAATTTTAATGAAATTATTCTCCATGTGTTTTTAAACTTAATAAATATGTGAATTCATGTTTCCCTTTTCTGTAGTCTATTCACACATGTATATTTATATGCATATATAGAGTCCTACCAGGTGTCACACGTACATTTTAGTGAGGTGGCTGTCTTGGCAAACACAAATTGTGAGAAGAGTTCACTCCTCCTAAATGGTGTTGGAAATGAAAATTCAACCTAGAGGAGAGCGTCCGAGTAGAACAACATTTTCCATAAACTCATGTTCAGTAAAATAAATATGTTTGCAACTGTGGATGATATATGTTTACTGATGAATTTCGATTCACATTTATATTGGTACTTTTTAATATCTGTGAGTGTTGTGTGTGTGTGTGTGTGTGTGTGTGTGTGTGTCTGTGTATAGATATACTCTCCAAATTTTTCAAAATAGGAAATATATGTGTCTAATATACACTCTCTAAATTCATTCATGTTCATGTATGTGGATTTATAATCCACTTTTCACAAGATTATAATCAGAAATATTCATCCACCTGAAATACATATTTGTTTCCTAGTACTGAAAACTAACTTCAGTGAATGGTGCATACAAATCCTAATTATTCTACAGTAAGTGACCCAGTCTAACATCAATGCAAGTAGACTCCTATGGGACATGATATATAATTTGTCATTCATTTGTATTCGACACTGGTACATTATTGTTTCTTCAGTTTTTGCACATCATAGGATATACATTTCATCCACAAGTTCACAAATTAATAGGCATTTGTTTCAACTTTAATCACTTCTTGCTTCAGAACACATGTATTGTCAGGATTTCTTGACTGGTCTTTTCATGAGACTTCTTTCCAAACACATTATTTTGAATTTCCATAATCATTTTGAAGCAAAACTCGCACACTCTTCATGATAAACCAAAACATTAATATTTCCATTAGATATATAACTGGTTGGAATGAATGATTGTATATCAATATACGATTTCCTTTAATTTTTCAGATATCAGTTCAATTCATTATTTAAAGTTCAAAAAGTTATAATATTTATTCACAGTATGGTCTATTCATGCTTTTTCTCTATGTTCATAGAAACAGGGTACACCTCTTTGTATCCCCGATTCTAATTTTACATCTTCAATATATTGCTCCTATAAATGGTGAAAGAAATACTCATGTCACCTCATTATCACAGTAATATTCTGGAAAAAAAAATGGAAATGTCACACTTATGATTGTACCAAAACCTAAATGGAAGGTGAACATGGATTTCTAAAAACATCCATGTACAGGTTGCCTAATGCTGTCAATTGTCAATCCCATTTGTGACTACATATTTGTTTTTTCCTAATTTATATATTCAAACTCAACCCTGTTGAAAATGTCTAATTCTATCACTCACTTTATACTTTGCCTGATTTCGTAATGTTTCTATTGATATCTGCTTTTCTACATATTTTCCCCAGTTCAACATAGTGATTGACTCTTCATATGAGCTGACATTTACATTCACTCTATAACCGAAAGTGTATTGCTAAAGAACTTGTGGTCCAAATCCTATACTCACTCTTCTTTCTAAACCTACCGACTATCTTCCTAATCCTACTGAATATCCCTTTTTTACTGGATGTTCTCTTCTAAATTCAATCATCCAATGTACAAGGTCCTATGCCATTGTATATCGAATTATCTGAGACAACTTTGCAGAACGTAATTCAAAGCTAAGTATCCCAATCAAGGGCAAAACCCTTCTGGGCTTCAAATCATACCTAGATTTCTCTTTTCATACTTATATATCACCTCTAGATTCTTGTCAATATTGCAGGTTACCAATACCATTATTCATCGCACAGAATCATTCGTAACCCAAATCAAACCTGTTTTTAATCCCAAGTATACACTGTTCCCTCAATCATTTTACAGAAGAGCAGGGACAGAGTGGTTCTTACAATACAGGAAAGTTGGGGACCTTTCACCTGATGAGAACCTCAAATGTCCATGCACAAATGAAGCCTGGAGATGTTGTAGGAAGGTATGAAGCACCTGAGAGAGCAAAAGTCATCTTCCATGGCAAACATCCTGGTCAGAATGAAGGGATGTGTCTGAATCTGCCTCTCTCTTTTTATTGTAGAGAAGAGGGACCAAACCAGGCCTGAGTGGAGAGCTGTTCCCGGGGGCCAATGGTTGATATACATTCTAACTTATGAAAGTGTCACAGGAAGTATGGGCAACCTCCATCTTATGTTACCCTTGGAAGCAACTGTTAGGACAAAGTGGTTGCCAAGGCAGTGACCTCATTCAGTTCCAAAGAATGTGACACACCTCATTTCCTTGGTGATGGAACTCTCTGAACTTCGTATCCACGAAGCCAGGCACTCAGAGGCAGTCCCAGTCCCAGTCCGAGTGGGCTCACTTGTTTGGATTTACCAAGGACAGAGTCAGTTTTCTTGGTACCTAATGATGTGAGAATGGCCAAATTACAGGAGAGTTCTGAAGGTGGACATTTCCTGAAGAAACAGGTAGTGGCTAACCACTTTTTCCTGACATCTTCACAGAGTTGGTCAAGGAAACAAGATCTGAGAGAAGACAGGCCATTTCGGGGGAACATAGTATGGCCCACCAGTCAGAGGACACTCCGGATAGTCACAGACCTACTTGGGGGAAGGAGGTGCCTTTGTGGGAGTGGGTGTGGGTTTGTTGTTTTGTCTCATGTTCTCAGAATAGATAGGAAAGGCGGTTTGTTTGGTTTGGAGTGGACAGTTTCTAGTAAGTCATTTGACACGGCGAGTGTTTCTGTTTCTGTGTATCCCACTGTGTCCGTTGTTGTAGACATTAGAAAAGAGAATGCATTAATGGATGTGTCCCGTCTAGTATAAATCTTCCCATAATTCATCCTGCCCAATATATGAATGGACTTCAGCTTATCTTATCAATGTGCAACACCTGCTATCTTTCTAAGTTGTTGTTTTCTTCCTGAATTCTGGCCACTCTCCAGAATAGGCTCATGGATTTGTGTTCAAAATATGTACCACCTCCAAGCTCTGTGACATGGCCATGTACTGGATAGCTGAAGAGAATGGCGAGCATCTCAGAAAACTCAGATATCAGTGTGACCAGGAAAGTCTCAGTGCAGAAACCCTGCTTTGGGCCTTTTGCTTACTTATTGTTGTGTTGCACTGAATGTCAGGAAGGTCTTTGCTCAGGCCACCCCTTTGTGAAGCCTGAAGAAAACAGTTTTCAAATGGAAATAAATGGGCCTCACCTGTGGCTCTTGGTTAATAGCTTTGGAAAGGGATGTGTCTTTATCAGCCTCTTGGACCTGTGTGTGGCTGTGACTTAGATTCTCAGCACCTGATGGATCTTAAGAATGATCCCATGTGAGCATCCAAAACCAAAATGGCAAAAAATATCATTCATTGTGGATGAAGTCTCTTGCCTTCCTCTGTTATGTTCCTGCACTCCATCAAATGAGAATAGGGATTCTTTGGGTCAAATGAGTTCTTCAAAGCCCTGCAGAGGTGCTTGTGTTTTCGCATGACTCTAAATCACCTAAAGAATCGATACCTAAAATCAGTAGGCCTCAAATTGGAGAAACACAGAAGTATTAACGGCAGGCTTATTTGTTCACTCCTGGTTCACAGAAACGGTGTCCAGGCTACCCCGAGTTTAGGCAAATGAGGGGTAAACCAGCCTATTTTGGACACTGTCTTGGGCTGTGCCCCTCATGGAAACCTCCAGCCAGAGATTAAGATGATTGACTATATGGAATAAGATGAGGGCCATGTGGGAGTGTTTTGGTTTTAATTTTGGTCATTTGTGTGGCATTGGAAAAAATGACTGGGTGTATGTGGGCTTGAACTCTGTTGTGATTCCCCTTAGAGACTGGGTTTTGGAACTGAAGTCAGAAGCATTGCCATGAATTTTGTTGGGATTTTAAGAGGCCACGCATGAAAGTCACTCTTGGAAACTGAGACCTAGGCCCCTTGTGGATTTCCACAGATGCCTGGGAATCTCAGCAAGGATATCACATGATTTTATTCTTAAAGAAATGGCAGCCATAGTTGAGAGTCAAAAACACACATGGACCTCACATTGTAGACCTCAATGGGCCTGGCATAATGTCACCATTTTCCACTCTTTGGGAAGCCTTGCCTGTCAGAGTTATCCAGAGATTTTTTGAAATGAGCTTCCTCATCATTTAATGTTTGCTGAATAAATTGAAACCCACAGTGCCTCCAACTTCATGCTTGAAAAATGGCTAGATAATTACCATGAAGTTTTTGAAATTTTTATGACCAGGTGGCACTGGAGAAACATTGGATGTCCTGTTGCTGATCATGAGTATACCAGACAGTGCCTTGATTTACTGAGTTTCATGAAAATGGTGTAGAACAAAGATGCCAGTAAATTGGAGCCTGCTGAGTAGTGGGTCTAGAGCAGTGGTGGGGAGGTGTTTGATAAAACATCCGTGGTAGGGCCATGTGGATCTACCATTGGATTCCAATTGGCTTGTAACTGACATGGTGCAGCCAGCAGACCCTTATATGTAAAGGCATCTTGTTATATGGAGATTTTTCAGAGAAAAATTAAGAATCAGGTTGATATGGACAAGGGGGCAATGGGGCACGCTGTGAGAGATAGAAGCCTAGTTGGTGCATTCTCTTGCAGACCCTGACCCACCACACGTGACAGAACTCCCTCCAGCACTGTGTCCCAGTTTAGCTCCTAGTATTTCGTGAAACAAAAACCAAACTCACAGTGCAGCAGCAAAAACACCACAAAAAGTTGTGGAGGACCAAATGGCTTCGCAGTCCACATGGGGAGAAACTTAGTCCCCAGTGGCCTCAGTTTACCTACAGAGAGAGGATTCAGCACTGCTTCATCTTGTTCATTGGAAAGTAAGATACCATGTCCTCCAGGTCACATAGATGCAGACCCACCTTTGATGGTCACACTACAAAGGAAGCCAAATCTCCTGAAAACAACATATATTTCAAGTGCGGAAGCTCAGAGGCAGTTTCTCAAAAAAGTTTTTAGGCCAGCAGAGCTCCATGTTTGTGTTTACCCTGTCCATTAGTTTTGGAAACTCCTCTACCACTTTCAAGGTTGTGAACTCCTGAACATTTTCCATTCCAGATATGTATTCACTGATTTTGTAACTGTTCTCCTCTAATTGTGTGTTACTTGGGGTAAGGAAATGTCAAGGCATTGTTCTGGATGAGACCGGGAGGATATTTGTGCAGCATATATTTACATACACATTGGATTCATTTTCCAATTTTCCATTCGAAATACTGAATCCCTGACACTAAGCCATACCTAGAAGACACAGACTATTCATCCTAATGTAATGGGGAAAATTAACCCAACAAAATAGAAATACAAGCACTTCAGAGGAGACATGTTGTATAGTTGGACTTGACATTTGCATTATATAAGGTAGGAGTTATAAATCTAGTCAAATTTTATTGGAAATATTCTCCATGTGTTTTTAAACTTAACAAATATGTGAATTCTTGTTTCCCTTTTCTGTAGCCTATTCACACATGTATACATATATGCATACATAGAATCCTACCAGGTATCACACGTACATTTTTGTGAGGTGGCTGTCTTGGCAGATACAAATTGTGAGAAGGGTTTACTCCTCCTAAATGCTGTTGGAAATAAAAATTCAACCTATAGGAGAGCCTCCTAGTAGAACAACATTATACATAAAGTCATGTTCAGTAAAATAAATATGTTTGCATCTGTGCATGATATATATTTACTGATGAATTTCGATTGGCATTTATATTGGTACTTTTAATGTCTGTGAGTGTTGTGTGTGTGTGTGTGTGTGTGTGTGTGTGTATAGATATAGATATACTCTCCAAATTTTTCAAAATATGAAAAATATGTGTCTAATATACACTCTCTAAATTCATTCATGTTCATGTATGTGGATATATAATCCACTTTTCACAAGATTATAATCAGAAGTATTCATCCACCTGAAAAACATATTCGTTTCCTAGTACTGAAAACTAACTTCAGTGAATGGTGCAAACAAATCCTAATTATTCTACAGTAACTGACCCAGTTTATCATGAATGCAAGTAGACTCCTATGCGACATGATATGTAATTTGTCATTCATTTGTATTCGACACTGGTATATTATTGTTTCTTCAGTTTTTGCACATCATAGAATATACATTTCATCCACAAGTTCACAAATTAATAGGCATTTGTTTCACCTTTAATCACTTCTTGCTTCAGAACACATGTATTGTCAGGGTTTCTTGACTAGTCTTTTCATGAGACTTCTTTCCAAACACATTATTTTGAATTTCCATAATCATTTTGAAGCAAAACTCACACACTCTTCATGATAAACCAAAACACTAATATTTCCATTAGATATATAACTGGTTGGAATGAATGATTTTATATCAATATACGATTTACTTTAATTTTTCAGATATCAGTTCAATTCATTCTTTAAAGTTCAAAAAAGTTATATTATTTATTCACAGTGTGGTCTATTCTTGCTTTTTCTCTATGTTCATAGAAACAGGGTACACCTCTTTGTACCCCCGTTTCTAATTTTACATCTTCAATATATTGCTCCCAGAAATGGTGAAAGAAATACTCATGTCACCTCATTATCACAGTAATATTCTGGACAAAAAATGGAAAGGTCACACTTATGATTGTACCAAAGCCTAAATGGAAGGTGAACATGGATTTCTAAAAACATCCATGTCTAGGTTGCCTAATGCTGTCAATTGTCAATCCTATTTGTGACTACATATTTGTTTTTTCCTAATTTATATATTCAAACTCAACCCTGTTGAAAATGTCTAATTCTATCACTCACTTTATACTTTGCCTGATTTCGTAATGTTTCTATTGATATCTGCTTTTCTACATATTTTCCCCAGTTCAACATAGTGACTGACTCTTCATATGTGCTGACATTTACATTCACTCTATAACCGAATGTCTATTGCTAAAGAACTTTTGGTCCAAATACTATACTCACTCTTCTTCCTAAACCTACCGACTATCTTCCTAATCCTACTGAATATCCCTTTTTTACTGGATGTTCTCTTCTAAATTCAATCATCCAATGTACAAGGTCCTATGCCATTGTATATCGAATTATCTGAGACATCTTTGCAGAACATAATTCAAAGCTAAGTATCCCAATCAAGGGCAAAACCCTTCTGGGCTTCAAATCATACCTAGATTTCTGTTTTCATACTTATATTTCACCTCTATATTCTTGTAAATATTGCAGATTCCCAATACCATTATTCATCGCACAGAATCATTCGTAACCCAAATCAAACCTGTTTTTAACCCCAAGTAAACACTGTTCCCTCAATCATTTTACAGAAGAGCAGGGACAGGGTGGTTCTTACAATACAGGAAAGTTGGGGACCTTCCACCTGTTGAGAACCTCAAATGACCATGCACAAATGATACCTGGAGAAGTTGTAGGCAGGTATGAAGCACCTGAGAGAGCAAAAGTCATCTTCCATGGCAAACAGCCTGGTCAGGATGAAGGGATGTGTCTGAATCTGCCTCTCTCTTTTTATTGTAGAGAAGAGGGACCAAACCAGGCCTGAGTGGAGAGCTGTTCCCAGGTACCAATGGTTGATATACATTCTACCTTATGAAAGTGTCACAGGAAGTAGGGGCAACCTCCATCTTATGTTACCCTTGGAAGCAACTGTTAGGACAAAGTGGTTGCTAAGGCAGTGACCTCATTCAGTTCCAAAGAATGTGACAAACCTCATTTCCTTGGTGATGGAACTCTCTGAACTTGGTATCCAAGAAGCCAGGCACCCAGAGGCTGTCCCACTCCCAGTCCCAGTGGGCCCACTTGTTTGGATTTACAAAGGACAGAGTCAGTTTACTTGGTACCTAATGATGTGAGAATGGCCAAATGCCAGGAGAGCTCTGAAGATGGACCTTTCCTGAGAAAACAGGTAGTTGGTAACCACTTTTTCCTGACATCTTCACAGAGTTGGTCAAGGAAACAAGATCTGAGAGAAGACAGGCCATTTCGGGGGAACATAGTATGGCCCACCAGTCAGAGCACACTCCGGATAGTCACAGACCTACTTGGGGGAAGCAGGTGCCTTTGTGGGAGTGGGTGTGGGTTTGTTGTTTTGTCTCATGCTCTGAGAATAGATAGGAAAGGCGGTTTGTTCGGCTTGGAGTGGACAGTTTCTAGTAAGTCATTTGACACGGCGAGTGTTTCTGTTTCTGTGTATCCCACTGTGTCCGTTGTTGTAGACATTAGAAAAGACAATGCATTAATGGATGTGTCCCGTCCAGTATAAATCTTCCCATAATTCATCCTGCCGAATATATGAATGGACTGCAGCTTGTCTTATTGATGTGCAACACCTGCTATCTTTCTAAGTTGTTGTTTTCTTCCTGAATTCTGGCCACTCTCCAGAATAGGCTCATGGATTTGTGTCCAAAATATGTACCACCTCCAAGCTCTGTGACATGGCCATGTACTGGATAGCTGAAGAGAATGGCGAGCATCTCAGAAAACTCAGATATCAGTGTGACCAGGAAAGTCTCAGTGCAGAAACCCTGCTTTGGGCCTTTTGCTTACTTATTGTTGTGTTGCACTGAATGTCAGGAAGGTCTTTGCCTCAGGCCACCCCTTTGTGAAACCTGAAGAAAACAGTTTTCAAATGGAAATGAATGGGCCTCACCTGTGGCTCTTTGCTCAATTGCTTTGGAAAGGGATGTGTCTTTATCAGCCTCTTGGACCTGTGTGTGGTTGTGACTTATATTCTCAGCACCTGATGGATCTTAAGAATGATCCCATGTGAGCTTCCAAAACCAAAATGGCAAAAAATATCATTCATTGTGGATGAAGTCTCTTGCCTTCCTCTGTTATGTTCCTGCACTCCATCAAATGAGAATAGGGATTCTTTGGGTCAAATGAGTTCTTCAAAGCCCTGCAGAGGTGCTTGTGTTTTCGCATGACTCTAAATCACCTAAAGAATCGATACCTAAAATCAGTAGGCCTCAAATTGGAGAAACACAGAAGTATTAACGGCAGGCTTATTTGTTCACTCCTGGTTCACAGAAACGGTGTCCAGGCTACCCTGACTTTAGGCAAATGAGGGGCAAACGAGCTGATTTTGGACACTGTCTTGGGCTGCGCCACTTATGGAAACCTCCAGCCAGAGATTAAGATGATTGACTATATGGAATAAGATGAGGGCCATGTGGGAGTGTTTTGGTTTTAATTTTGGTCATTTGTGTGGCTTTGAAAAAATGACTGGGTCCACGTGGGCTTGAACTCTGGTGTGATTCTCCTTAGAGACTGGGTTTTGTAACTGAACTCAGAGAAGCATTGCCATGAATTTTGTTGAGATTTTAAGAGGGCACGCATGAAAGTTGCTCTTGGAAACTGAGACCTAGGCCCCGGGTGGATTTCCACAGAGGCCTGGGAAACTCAGCAAAGATATCACATGATTTTATTCTTAAAAAAATGGCAGCCATTTTTGAGAGTCAAAACACACATGGACCTCACATTGTAGACCTCAATGGGCCTGGCCTAATGTGACCTTTTGTCCACTCTTTGGGAAGCCTTGCCTGTGAGAGTTCTCCAGAGATTACATTGAAATGAGCTTCCTCACCATTTAATGTTTGCTGAATGAATTGAAACCCACAGTGTCTACAACTTCATGCTTCAAAAATGGCTAGATAAATACCATGAAATTTTTGAAATTCCTATGACCAGGTTTCACTGGAGAAACATTGGATGTCCTGTTGCTGATCATCAGTATACCAGACAGTGCCTTGATTTACTGAGTTTCATGAAAATGGTGTAGAACAGAGATGCCAGTAAGTTGGAGCCTGCTGAGTAGTGGGTCTAGAGCAGTGGTGGGGACGTGTTTGATAAAACATCCATTGTTGGGCCATGCGGATCTACAATTGGATTCCAAAAGGCTAGTAACTGACATTTTGCAGCCAGCAGACCCTTATATGTAAAGGCATCTTGTTATATGGAGAGTTTTCAGAGGAAAATTAAGAATCAGGTTGACATGGAAAAGGGGGCAATGGGGCAAGCTGTGAGAGATAGAAGCCTAGTTGGTGCATTCTCTTGGAGACCCTGACCCACCACACGTGACAGAACTCCCTCCAGCACTGTGTCCCAGTTAAGCTCCTAGTATTTCGTGAAACAAATACCAAACTCACAGTGCAGCAGCAAAAACACCACAAAAAGTGGTGGAGGACCAAATGGCTTCACAGTCCACACGGGGAGACACTTAGTCCCCAGTGGCCTCAGTTTACCTACAAAGAGAGGATTCAGCACTGCTTCATGTTGTTCATTGGAAAATAAGAAACCATGTCCTCCAGGTCACATAGATGCAGACCCAGCTTTGATGGTCTCACTACAAAGAAGCTAAATCTCCTGAAAACAACATATATTTCAAGTGCGGAAGCTCAGAGGCAGTTTCTCAAAAATTTTTTAGGCCAGCAGAGCTCCATGTTTGTGGAGTGTTTACACTGTCCCTTAGTTTTGGAAACTCCTCTACCACCTCCAAGGTTGTGAACTCCTGAACATTTTCCATTCCAGATATGTATTCACTGATTTTGTAACTATTCTCCTCTAACTGTGTCTTACTTGGGGTGAAGGTAATGTCAAGGCATTGTTCTGAATGAGAGCGGGAGCATATTTGTGCAGCATATATTTACATACACATTGGATTCATTTTCCAATTTTCCATTCGAAATACTGAATCCCTGAAACTAACCCATACCTAGTAGACTCAGACTATTCATCCTAATATAATGGGGAAAATTAACCCAACACAATAGAAATACAAGCACTTCTGAGGAGACATGTTGTATAGTTGGACTTTACATTTGCATTATATAAGGTAGGAGTTATAAATCTAGTCAAATTTTAATTGAAATATTCTCCACGTGTTTTTAAACTTAACAAATATGTGAATTCTTGTTTCCCTTTTCTGTAGCCTATTCAAACATGTATATTTATATGCATATATAGAATCCTACCAGGTATCACATGTACATTTTTGTGAGGTGGCTGTCTTGGCAGATACAAATTGTGAGAAGAGTTCACTCCTCCTAAATGCTGTTGGAAATGAAAATTCAACCTATAGGAGAGCGTCCTAGTAGAACAACATTATACATAAACTCATGTTCAGTAAAATAAATATTTTTGCATCTGTGGATGATATATATTTACTGATGAATTTCTATTGGCATTTATATTGGTACTTTTTAATGTCTGTGAGTGTTGTGTGTGTGTGTGTGTGTGTGTGTGTATATAGATATAGATATAGATATAGATATAGATATACTCTCCAAATTTTTGAAAATATGAAATATATGTGTCTTATTTTGCACTTCCTAAATTTTTCTTATTCAGGAATGTGTATTTATAATCATCTTTTCTCAAGATTATTCTCAGAAACATTCGTATACCCTACTAGACTCTGACTACTAATACTAATATAATGGAGAAAAATATCCCAAACAGAATAGAAATACAAGCATTTCAGAAGAGACATGGTGTATAGTTGGACTTGCCTTTTGCATGATATAAGGTAGGAGTTATAAATCTATTCAATTTGTTGAAATAATTTTCCATGTGTTATTTTTTTTGACACAACACAAAATTTAATCTTCGAAAAATAAATAAAATTGACACATCCTTAACCAAGCTAATGAAGAAAAAAGAAACCTCAAATTACTAAAATTAAGGATCGTAAAAGAACTTTTACAGAGTACACAACTAAAATACAGAGAATAATTGAAAACTAATTTGAAAATTTATACTCTAATAAATTAAAATACCATGATGACATCAATAAAATTTTAGAGATATACCCAAACTGAATTAGTAGGACATGAACAATTTAAACAAATCAATTTCAAGCAATGAAATAGAAGTTGCTGTCAACAGCCTACCAATCAAGCAAAGCCCAGGAACAGACAGATTCTCAGCCATGTTCTACAAGACCTTCAAAGAAGCATTCTTCACAATACTTCTCAAATTATTCCATAAAATAGAAAAGGATGGAACTCCTCCAAACTCATTTCATGAGGCTAGTATCACTCACATACCAAAATCAGACAAAGACACATCAAGGAAAGAAAACTTCAGAGCAATATTCCTGACAATCATATATACAACAATTCTCAATAAAATTCTTTTTTTTTAAGCCAAAGTTAATCAAAAGGGATAAAGAGGGACACTACACACTATTCCATGTGTTTTTAAAGTTAAGAAATATATGAATTCCTGTCTCCCTTTCTCTGTAGCCTATTAAGCACATGTATTTTTATATGCACAAATAGAATCCTACCTGGTTTCACACGTACATTCTTGTGAGGTAGCTGACTTGGCAGATACTATTTGTGAGAAGAGATTACTCCTCCTAAATGCTGTTGGTAGAGAAAATTCAACCCATGGGTGAGCTTCCTAGATGAACAACATTCTACATACATCCATGTTCAGTAAAATGAATATTTTGGGATATGCGGATGAGTTATTTTTCATGATGAATTTCGAGTGACATATATATTGTGACATTATAATGTGTGTGTGTTTGTGTGTCTATATATATATATATATATATATATATATATATATATATAGTCTCCAGATTTTCCAAAATATGAAATATATGTCTTCTTATACACCGCCTGAATTCATTCATATTCATATATGTGGATTTATAATCAACTTTTAACAAGTTTATTCTCAGAAATATACATCCACTGACATACATATTTGTTTCCTAGTACTGAAAACTAACTTCAGGGAAGGGTTCTTACAAATCCTAATATTTCTAGAGTAACTGACCAAGTTTAACATCAATGCAAACACATTCCTATTGGATATGATGTGTTTGTTAAAGTTCATTTTTATTCAAACTTGGTACGTTATAATTTATTCATTTTATGGACATCATAAAATATATCCTTTCATTCACAAGTTCACAAATTTATAAATATTTGGTTCACTTTCAATCACTTCCTCCTTCAGAACACATATATTCCTCCATGTTTCTTGACTGGTCTTTTCACTAGACTTCTTTCTAAACACATTATTTTCAATTCCATAATCATTTTTGAAGCAAAACTCACACACTATTCATGATAAACGGTAACCCTAATAATACCATTAGATATATAACTGGTTGGAATGAATGTACGTATATCAATATATGATTTCCTCTATATTTTCAGATATTAAAACAATCCATTATTTAAATTTGGAACCAGTCATATAATTTTTTCACAGTATGGTCTATTAATGCATCATCTCTATATTCATCAACACAGGGTAAACCTATTAGTATCCCCAGTACTAATTAATATGTTTTCAAAATATTGCTCCCAGAAAAGGTGGAAGAAATACTCATGTCACCTGATCTACATATACATATTATCACAGTAATACTCTGGACACAAAATGCAAAGGTCACCGTTATGATTACAATAAAGCCTCAATGGAATGTGAACATGGATTACTAAAAACATCCATGTATAGTTTGCCTAATGCTCTCAAATGTCAATCCAATTGGTGACTACATTTTTGTTTCTTTTTAAGATTATGTATTCAACCTCAACCCTGTTGAAAATGTCTAATCCTATCACTCACGTTATACTTTGCCTGATTTCCTAATGTCTCTATTGATGTCTGCTTTCCTACATTTTTTTTTTCCCAGTTCATCATTGTGCCCGACTTTTCACATAGGGTGCCATTAATATTCACTCTCTAACCGAAACCTATTGCTAAAGAACTTTTGGTCCAAATCCTAGACTCACTCTTCCTCCTAAACCTACTGACTATCTTTCTAATCCTACACACTATCCCTTTTTCACTGGATGTTCTCTTCTACATTCAATCATCTGAGGTACAGGGTCTTATGCCATTGTATATTGATTTAACTGAGACCTCGGTGCAAAACATTACTCAAGCTAAGGATCCCAATCAAGGGCCCAAATACTTCTGGGCTTCAAATATTACCTAGATTTCTGTTTTCATACTTATATTTTACCTCTATATTCTTATAAATATCGCTGGTTCCCAATACCATTATTCATCCAGCAGAATGATTCCTAAGCCAAATGGAACATGCTATTAACCCTAACCATACAATGTTCCCTCAATCTCACTTTACAGAAGAGGAGGGATAAAGTTGATATTACAATACAGGAAGTTAGGAGATCTTCCACCTGCTGAGTACCTCAAAATCCATGCAGAAATAATCCCTGGAGAAGATGTTGGCAGCTATGAAAGACCTGAGAGAACAAAAGTCATATTCCACGGCAAACAACATGGTCAGGATGAAAGGATGTGTCTGAGTCAGCCTCTCTATTCTTAATGCAGGGAAGATGGACCAAAGCAGGCCTGTGTGGAGAGCTGTTCCCAGGTGACTATGGTTTCTATACCATTCTAACATGTGAATGTATCACAGGAAGTAGGGCAGCCTCCATGTCAGGAGACAATAGGACACAACTGTTAGGACAAAGTGGTGGCCAAGACAGGGACCTCATTTATTTCCTGAAGGTAGTGACCTCACCTCATTTCCTTGGTCATGGAACTCTCTGAATTTTGTGATCCAGGAAGCCAGGCACCCAGAGCCATTTCCAGTCCCAGTCGCAGTGGGCTCATTTGTTTGGATTTACTAAGGACAGATTCAGTCTTTCTTGGTACCTACTGATGTAAGGGTTGCCAATTACCAAGAAAGCTCTGAAGAGGGGTCTTTCCTGAGAGGACGGAATTGGCTCACCACTGCCTCCTGACAACTTCACAGAGTTGATCAAGGAGACCAGATCTGAGACAGAAAGGCCATTTCTGGGGAACATCGTATGGCCTACCAGTCAGAGGACACTCCAGATAGTGACAGACCTACTTGGGGGAAGGATTTGCATTTGTGGGTGTTGGTTTGTGTTTGTGGTTTTTTTCTCATGTTCTGAGAATAGGTAAAAAAGGAGGTTTGTTTGGTTTGGAGTGGACTGTTTCCATTGAGTCATTTGACAAGGAGACTGTTTCTATGTCCGTGTATCCCACTGTGTTTTTCTTTGTAGATATTAGAAAAAAATAGCTCATTGGTTGTGTCCTGTCTAGTAGAAAGCTTCCCAGCATGCATCCTTTCCAATTAATGAATGGACTGAGGCTTGCCTTATCCATGGGCAACACCTGCTATCTACCTAATTTTCCATTTTTTCATGAATTCTGGCCACTCTCAAGATTAGTATCATGTATTTTTGTACAAGATATGTACCACCTCCAAGCTCTGTGACATGGCCATGTACTGGATAGCTGAAGGGAATGGCGAGCATCTCAGAAAACTCACATATCAGAGTAACCAGGAAAGTCTCCGTGGAGAAACCCTGCTTGGGGCCTTTTGATTACCTATTGTTCTGTTGCTCTGAATGTCAGAAAGGTCTTTGCCTCAGGCCACCCCTTTGTGAAGCCTGAAGAAAACAGTTTTCAAATGGAAATGAATGGGCATCACCTGTGGCTCTTTGCTTCATAGCTTTGGAAATGGATGTGTCTGAATCAGCCTCTTGGCCCTGTGTGAGCCTGTGGTTTAGATTTTCAGCACCTGATAAATCTAAAGAAAGATCCCATGTGGGCATCCAAAACCTAAATGGAAAAAAGACCAGTCATTGTTGATGAAGCCTTGAGCCTTTCTCTGTAAGATCCCTGACCTCCATCAAGTGAGAATAGGGATCATTTGTGTCAAATAAGTTCTTCAAAGGGCTGCAGAGGGGAGACAATAGGTGCTTGGGTTTTCTTATAACTCCAATTCACACTAAAAATCTATACCCCACAGTCAGAAGGCCTCAAATTTGAGAAGTGGAGTAGTATTAACGGCAGGCCTATTTGATCACTTCTGGTTCACAATAACGTTGTCCAGGCCACCCTGACTTTAGGCAAATGAGGGGCAAGGGAGATTATTTTTGACACTGTCTTGGGCTGTGCCCCTCATGGAAACCTCCAGCTAGAGGTTATGATTAGTGTCTATATAAAAGATGAAGAGGGCCGTGTGAGAGTGTTTTGGTTTTAATTGTCATCATTTGTGTAGCAATTGGAAGAGATGCCTGGGTCCACCTGGGCTTGAACTCTGTTGTGATTCCACTTATAGACTGAGTTGTGTAACTGACCTCAGAGAAGTATTGCCATGAATTGTGTTGGGATTTCAGGAGGCCACACATGAGATTCACCTTTGGAATCTGAGATCTTGGCCCAGGGTGACTTTACACAGAGCACTGGGAATCTAAGCCAGGATATCACAAGATTTTATTCTGAAAGATTCCAGCCATAGTTGAGAGTCAAAACACACATGCAAATCACATTGTAGACCTCAATGGGCCTGGCTTCATGAGACCTTTTGCCCACTCTTTGGGAAGCCTTGCCTGTGAGAGTTCACCAGAGCTTTCATTGAAATGAGATTCCTCACCATTTATTGGTTCCTGTATAAATTGAATCCCACAGTGCCTCCAACTTCATTATTGAAAAATGTCTAGATATATACCATGAATTTTTTGAAATTACCATGACAAGGTGGCACTGGAGAACATTTGGATGTCCTGTTGCTAATCATGATTGTACCAGACAGTGCCTTAATTGACTGGGTTTCATGAAAATGCTGTAGAACATAGATGCCAGTAAGTTGGAGCCTGCAGACTAGTGGGCATAAAGCAGTGGAGTGTAGGTGTGTGAAAAAACATCAGTTGTGGGTCCACGTGGATCTGGCATTGGCTTAGAAATGACTTGTCACTGACATGGTACAGCCAGCAGACCCTTCTATGTAAAGGCATCTTGTTATATGGAGAGGATTCCTGCCAATGATCAGAATAAGGGGGCTATTGTCGAGTTGAAAAGCTATGTGGGATTGAAGCCTCATTGGTGCATTTTACTGCAGACCCTCACCCACCACATATGAGAGTACATCCTCCAGCACTGTGTCCAAGTGGAACTCCTTGTATTTCGTGAAGCCAATAGCAAACTCACAGTGCAGCAGTAAGCAACACCACGAAAGTGGAGCATGACCAAATGGCTTTACAGACAACACGGTTAGATACTTAGACCCCAGTGGCCAAAGTTTACCTACAAAGAGAGAATTCAGCACTGCTGCCTCATGTCCACTAGAAAATAAGAAACCATGTCATCCAGGTCACATAGTTGGAGACCCAGCATTGATGGTCTCACTACAAAGGAAGCAAAAGCTCCTGACAAAAACATATATTTCAACTGCCCAACCTCAGAGGCATTTTCTCAAAAAGTCCTTAGGCCAGCAGAGCTCCATGTTTGTGAAGTGTTTACCCTCTCCCTTTTTGTAAACTGTTCTACCTCCTACAAGTTTGTGAACTTCTGAGCATTTTCCTTTCCACATATGTATTCACAGATTTTCTAACTCTTCTCCACTAATTGTGTCTTATTTGGGGCGAAGTTAATGTCAAAGCATTGTTCTGGATGAGAGTGGGAAGATTTTTGTGTAGCACATATTTGCATACATATTAGATTCATTTTCCTATTTTCTATTTGAAATACTAAATCCCTGACACTAACCCATACCCTACTAGACTCTGACTACTAAACCTAATATGATGGAGAAAAAGAAACCTAACAGAATAGAAATACAGGCCTTTCATAGGAGGCATGGTGTATACTTGGACTTGCCTTCTGCTTTATCAATGGTATGTGTTATAAATCTAGTCAACTTTTCATTGTAATACTTCTCCATGAGTTTTTAAAGTTAACACATATGTAAATTTCTGTCTCCCTTTCTCTGTAGCCTATTCATCATATGTATTTTTTTATGCATTTTTAGAATTCTACCTGGTATCACATGTACATTCTTGTGAGATCGCTTATTTTGGAAAATACAAATTGTGAGAAGAGATCGCTCCCTCTAAATACAGATGGAACTGGAATTTCAACCTATGGGTGAATTTCCTAGATGAACAATATTATGCATAAATAAATGTTCAGTAAAATGAATATTTTTGGATACGTGGATGATATATATTTCATGATGAATTTCGAATGGCATATATATTGCTACATTTTAATGTCTGTGTATGTGTGTATCTATCTATTTATCTATCTATCTATATAGATATAGATATCTACTCTTAAGATTTTCAAAATATGAAATATATGTGTCTTATTATACACTCCCTAAATAAACTCATGTGTGTGTATGTATATTTATAATCAACTTTTCACAAAATTATTCTTAGAAATATTCATCCACCTTAAATACATATTTTTTTCTAGTACTGAAAAGTAAATTAAGTGAATGGTGTATAAAATTCGTAATATTTCTACAGTGACTGAACCAGTTTCACATCAATGTAAGTAGACACCTATGGGACCATGATGTGTATTTTGAAGTTCATTTTTATTCAGACACTGGTACATTACTATTTCTGCAGTTTATGGACATTATAGGATATATCTTTCATCCACAGTTTCACAAATTTATAGGCATTTGGTTCACTTTCAATCACTTCCTACTTCAGAACACATGTATTCCTCCATGTTTCTTCACTGTTCTTTTCATGAGATTCTTTCCAAACACAGTATTATTGATTTCCATAATCACTTTTGAAGCAAAACTCACACACTCTTCATGATAAACCATAACGCTAATATTACCATTAGATGTATAACTGGTTGGAATGAATGTATGTATATCAATATAAGATTTTCTATATATTTTCAGATATCAATTCAATCCATTATTTAACGTTTGAACCAGTTATATTATTTATTCACAGTATGGTTTATTAAGGCATCATCTCTATATTCATAGACCGATGGTATACCTATTTGTTTCCCCAATACTAATTTTTAAGTCTTTAAAATATTGCTTTCAGAAATGGTGGAAGAAATACTGTAGTCACCTGATATACATATACATTTCATCACAGTAATATTCCTGACACAAAATGCAAGGGTCACACTTATGATTGTGTCAAAGCCTATATTGAAAGTGAGCATGTATTACTAACAACATCCATGCCCTGATTAACTAATGATCTCAAATATCATTCCTATTGGTGACTACATATTTGTTTCTTCCTAAGATTATATATTGAAACTGAACCCTGTTAAAAATGTCTTATCCTATCACTCACTTTGTACTTTGCCTGATTTCCTAATGTCTCTATTGATATCTGCTTTCCTACACATTTTCCCCAGTTCATCACTGTGACTGACTGTTCACATATGCTGACATTTACACTCACTCTCTAATCAAAACTCTATATCTAAAGAACATTTGGTCCAACTCCTCGACTCACTCAAATGGATTCTTCAAAGCCCTGCAGAGGGTAGCCCATAGTTGCTTGAGTTTTCTCATGACCCCAATTCACATAAAGAATCTGTACCCCACAGAGAGTAGGCCTCAAATTGGAGAAGTAGAGCAGTATTAATGGCAGGCCTATTTGATCACTCCTGGTTCACAGGAAGAGTTTCCATGCCACCCTGACTTTAGGCAAATGAGGGGCATGTGAGCTTATATTGGACACTGTCTTAAGCTGCGCCCTTCATGGAAACCTCCAGCCAGAGGTTATGATGAGTCTCTAAATTGAAGAAGATGAGGGTCATGTGGGAGTGTTTTGGTTTAATTGTGGTCATTTGTGTGGTGGTTGGAAGAGATGACTGGGTCCACCTGTGCTTGAACTCTGGAGTGATTCCCCTTAGAGACTGAGTTCTGGAACAGATCTCAGAGAAGTATTGGCATGAATTGTGTTGGGATTTTAGGAGGCCACACATGAGAATTGCCCTTGGAGACTGAGATCTAGGCCCAGGATAGCTTTCAAAGAGCACTGGGAATCTCAGCCAAGATATCACATGACTTTATTCAGAAAGACTTGGCAGCCATAGTTGAGAGTCAAAACAAACATGGCCCTCAATTGTAGACCTCAATGGGCCTGGCTTAATGTGACCTTTTGGCCACTCTTTGGGAAGCCTTGCCTCTGAGAGTTCTCCCGAGCTTTAATTGAAATGAGCTTCCTCACCATTTCATGGTTCCTGAATGAATTGAATGCCACAGTGCCTCCAACTTTATCTTTGAAAATTGGCTAGATAAATACCATGAAATTTTTTAAATTCCTATGAACAGATGGCACTGGAGAACCTTTGGATGTCTATTGCTGATCATGAGTGTTCCAGACATTGCATTGATTGACTGGGTTTCATGAAAACGGTGAGAACAGAGATGCCAGAATGTTGAGGCCTGCTGACTAGTTGGCCTAGAGCAGTGGTGGGCAGGTGTATGATAAAACATCTGTCGTGGGGCCATGTGGATCTGCCATTGGCTTCCAAATGCCTTGTGACTGACATGGTGCAGCCAGCAGACCCATACAAGTAAAGGGACCTTATTATATGGAGAGGTTTCAGGGCAATATTCAGAATCAGGTTGATATGGACATGGGTGCAAGCTTTTGGGGATAGAAACCTGGTTGGTGCATTCTCCTGCAGACCCTCACCCACTACACGTGAGAGTACTCTCTATAGCACTGTGTCCCAGTTTTTCTTTTTGTATTTCGTGAAGCCAATACCAAACTCCCAGTGCAGCAGTAAGAAACACCACGAAAAGTGAAGTATGACCAAATGGCTTCACAGACCACATGGTTAGACACTTAGACCCCAGTGGCCTCAGTTTACCTACAAAGAGAGAATTCAGAACTGCTGCCTCATGTTCTATTGCAAATAAGGAACCATGCCATCCAGGTCACATAGATGCCGACCCAGCTTTGATGGTCTCACTACAAAGGAAGCTAAAGCTCCTGACAACAACAAATATTTCAAGGGCCCAAACTCAGAGGCAGTTTCTCAGAAATTAATTAGGCCACCAGAGCTCCATGTTTGTGGAGTGTTTACCCTTTACCTTACTTTTGGAAATTCCTCTACCACCTCCAAGGTTGTGAACTCCTGAGCATTTTCCTTTCCAGATATATATTCACAGATTTTCAAACTCTTCTCCACTAATTGTGTATTACTTGTGGTGAAGGAAATATCAAGGCATTTTTCTGGATGACAGTAGGAAGATTTTTTTCTAACAAATATGCACATACACATTAGATTCATTTTCCTATTTTCCATTTGAAATACTGAATCCCTGACACTAACCCATACCCTACTAGACTCTGACTACTAATCCTAATATGATGGAGAAAAAGAAACCTAACAGAATAGAAATACAGGCCACTCATAGGTGGCATGGTGTATACTAGGACTTGCCTTCTGCTTTATCAAGTGTATGTGTTATAAATCTAGTCAACTTTTCATTGTAGTACTTCTCCATGAGTTTTAAAGTTAACACATATGTAAATTTCTGTCTCCCTTTCTCTGTAGCCTATTCATCTCATGTATTTTATTATGCATATTTAGAATCCTACCTGGTATCACACGTACATTCTTGTGAGCTCGCTGTTTTTGGATGATACAAATTGTGAGAAGAGATCACTCCCCCTAAATACTGATGGAACTGAAAATTCAACACACTGGTGAATTTCCTAGATGAACAACATTATACATAAATCCATGCTCAGTAAAAAGAATATTTTTGGATATGAGGATGATATATATTTCATGATGAATTTTGATTGGCATATATATTGCTACATTTTAATGTCTGTGTTTTTATCTTTATTAATATATATATATATATATATATATATATATATATATATATATACTCTCCAGATTTTCACAATATTGAATATATGTGTCTTATTATTCACTCCCTAAATACATTCATATTCATGTATGTGGATTTGTAATCAAATTTGCACAAGATTATTCTCAGAAAAATTCATCCACATAAAATACATATTTATTTCCCAGTACTGAAAACAAACTTCGGTGAATGGTGCTTACAAATCCTAATATTTGCACGGTAACTGACCCAGTTTAACATTAATGCAAGTATAATCTTATGGGACATGATGTGTATTTTGAAGTTCATTTTTATTCAACAGTGGTACATTACTATTTCTTCAGTTGATGGATGTCATAGGATATAACTTTTCATCCACAAGTTCACAAATCTGTAGGCATTTGGTTCACTTTCAATTACTTCCTGCTTCAGAACATATGTATTCCTCCATGTTTCTTGACTGTTCTTTTCATGAGATTCTTTCCAAACACATTATTTTCGATTTCCATAATCATTTTTGAAGGAAGGAGGCGCCTTACTTACCCCCAGAAAGGTTCGATGAGGTCTCCTTGTCCTGCGCTGCGTGATTCCCGGCCAATGCACCAAATGTAAGGTTTCGGCGAACGTTGGAGGAATAGACCACCAAGAGACTACGGCTCATGCAACAGTAAAAGGCGTTTATTGAGGATCCAATCCAGCATGCTGGGGCTACGTGCTCACTCAAGAAGGGAGAGCATCCCAGAGCCCTGAGCAGGGGTTGAGCAGTGCTTAAGTACACTTTTTGGGCATGGCGGGACTTTACATATATTACAGTCTCCTTTAAGAAATCATCATACACCACGGGAAAATCAAACAACAATTCCTAAACATGATTAGTTCATTTATTGGTGGGAACATGTAAGGCGGGAGTGATAGGTCAGTTCTAAAGCGGGGTACACATTCAAAATGATTGGTTTAGGCCCTGCAATGCCTCTGTGCCAGGCCTCACAGGGTCCTAGGTTATTAAACAACCAGGCGGTCAGGGGGAATATTTACTGGGTAGTCCGGGAATTGTCCTACAAGCTACAGGAATTTCAGGTTTTGCGTGTAGCATAGGAACTTAACAATACCTGGTCCTTTACATTTTAACTCAAGCCTTGCTGCTTAAAAACTTTACAACACCCGGTCTTTTACACTTTGACTTTTACACTTTAATTTCAATTTCTTTTACGCTTACAGATCACTCCCGGTGCACAAGAAGGGTGTCCAAGCCACCCTGACTTTAGGCAAATGAGGGCCAAGGGAGCTTATTTTGGACACTGTCTTGGACTGTGCCCCTCATGGAAACCTCCAGCCAGATGTTATAATGAGTGCCTTTATGGAAGAAGAGGAGGTCAATGTGGGATTGTTTTGGTATTAATTGTGGTCATTTGTGTGACGGTTGGAAGAGATGACAGGGTCCACCTGGGCTTGAAGTCTGGTGTGAATCCCCTTAGAGACTGAGTTCTGGAACTGACCTCAGAGAAGTATTGCATGAATTGTGTTGAAATTTTAGGAGGCCACGCATGAGAGTCGCTCTTAAAAACTGAGATCAAGGCCCAGGGTGGCTTTCCACAGAGCACTGAGAATATCAGCCAAGATATCCCATGTTTTTATTCTTAAAGACTTGGTAACCATAGTTGAGAGTCAAAACACACATGGAACTCACAACGTATACCTCAATGGGCCTGGCTATATTTGACCTTTTGGCCACTCTTTGGGAAGCCTTGCCTATGAGAGTTCTCCAAAGTTTCATTGAAATGAGCTTCCTCAACATTTAGTGGTTCTTGAAACCCACAGTGCCTCCAACTTCATCCTTGAAAAATGGCTAGATAAATACCATGAAATTTTTGAAAATCCCATGAGCAGGTGAAACTGGAGAATCTTTGGGTGTCCTGTTGCTGATCATGAGTATACTAGAGGGTGCCTTGATTGACTGGGTTTCATAAAAATAATGTAGAAAAAAGATGCCAGTAAGTTGGAGCCTGCTGAGTAGTGGGCCTAGAGCAGTGGTGGGCATGTTTGTGATAAAATATCTGTGGTAGGTCCATGTGGTTTGGCCATTGGCTACCAAATGGCTTGTGAAGGACATGGTGCAGCCAGAAGACACTTATTTGTAAAGGCATTTTGATATATGGAGAGGTTTCATGGCAATGTTAAGAATCAGGTTGATATGGTCAATGGTGCAAGCTATGTGGGAAAGAAGCCTGGTTGGTGCATTCTCCTGCAGACCGTGACCCACCACAAGTGACAGAACTCTCTCCAGCACTGTGTCCCAGTTGAAATTGTTGTATTTTGTGAAGCAAATACCAAAGTCCCAGTGTAGCAGCAAGAACCACAAGGGAAAGTGGAAGAGGACCAAATGGCTTCACAGTCCACACGGGGTGACACTTAGCCCCCAGTGGCCACAGTTTACCTACAAAGAGAGAATTCAGCACTGCTGCCTCAGGTTCATTGGAAAATAAGAAACCATGTCCTCCAGGTCACATAGATCCAGACCAAGCTTTGATGGGCTCACTATAAAGGAAGCTAAACCTCCTGACAACAACATATATTTCAAGTGCCCAACCTCAGAGGCAGTTTCTCAAGAAGTATTTAGGCCAGCAGAGCTCCATGTTTGTGGAGTGTTTACCAAGTCCCTTACTTTTGGAAACTGCTCTATCACCTCCAAGGTTGGGAACTCCTGAGCGTATTCCATTCCAGATATGCATTCACATATTTTCTAACTCTTCTCCTCTAATTGTGTCTTACTTGTGGCAAAGGTAATGTCAAGGCATTGTTGTGGATGAAAGTGGGAAGATTTTTGTGTAGCACATATTTGCATACACATTGGATTCATTTTCCAATTTTCCATTCAAAATACTGAATCCCTGACACGAAACTATACCCTACTAGACTCTGACTACTATTCCTAATATGATGGAGAAAAATAACTCAAACAGAATAGAAATACAAGCAGTTCAGAAGAGGCATGGTGTATGGTTGGACTTGCTGTTTGCATTATGTAGGTTAGGTGTTATAAATCTAGTTAATTTTTAATTGAAATAGTTCTCCATGTGTTTTTAAAGTTAATGAATATGTGAATTCCTGTATCCCTTTCTCTGTAGCCTATTCAGCACATGTATTTTTATATGCACATATAGAATCCTACCTGGTATCACATATACATTCTTGTGAGGTGGCTGACTTGGAGATACAAATTATGAGAAGAGATCACTCCTGCTAAACGCTGTTGGATCTTAAAATTCAACCTATGGGTGACCTTCGTAGTTGAACAACATTATTCATAAATCCATGTTCAGTAAAATTAATATTTCGGGATCTATGGATGATATATATTTCACCATAAATTTCGATTGGCATATATATTGCCACTTTATAATATCTGTGTGTGTTTTGTATATATATATATATATATATATATATATATATATATATATATATACTCTCCAGATTTTTCACAATATGAAATATATGTGTCCTATTATTCACTCCCTAAATACATTCATATTCATGTATGTGGATTTGTAATCAACTTTGCACAAGATTATTCTCAGAAATATTCATCCATCTGAAATACTTATTTGTTTCCTAGTACTGAAAACAAACTTCAGTGAAAGGTGCATACAAATCCTAATATTTCTACAGTAACTTACCCAGTTTAACATCAATGCAAGTAGATTCCTATGGGACATGATGTGTATTTTGACGTTCATTTTTATTTAAAACTGGTACAGTACTATTTCTTCAGTTTACGCACATCCATGGATAAATTTTTCACCCAAAATTTCAAAATTAAAGACATTTGTTTCACTTTCAATCACTTCCTGCTTCCGATCACATGTAGTCCTCCAGGTTTTTCGACTGGTCGTTTCATGAGACTTCTTAACAAACACATTATTTTCGATTTCCATAATCACTTTTGAAGGAAAACTCACACACCCTCTTCATGATAAACTGTAACCCTAATGTTACCATTAGACTTATAATTGGTTGTAATGAATGTATGTATACCAATATCAATATAAGATTTCCTGTATATTTTCAGATATCAATTTATTCTAATTCCAATTTCTAAAGTTTGATCCAGTTATATTATTTATTCACAGTAAGATCTATTCATGCATCATCTCTATATTCATTGACACAGGGTACACCTATTTGTATACCCACTACTAATTTATGGGTTTTAAAAATATTGCTTCCCATAATGGTGGAAGAAATACTCATGTCACCTGATCTACATATACATTTTATCACAGTAATATTCTGGACAAAAATGCAAAGGTCACACTTAAGATTGTACCAAAGCCTAAATTGAAAGTGAGTATATATTACTAAAAACATCCTTGTCCAGGATGCCTAATTCTCCCAAGTGTCAATATTGTTGGGGACTATATATTTGTTTCTTCCTATGATTATATATTCCACCTCAACCCTGTTGAAAATGTCTAATCCTATCACGCATTTTATAATTTGTCTGATTTCCTAATGTCTCTATTGAGACCTGCTTTCCTCCATATTTTCCCCAGTTCATCATTGTGACTGACTCTTCACATATGCTGACATTTACATTCACTCTCTAAACAAAACCCTATTGCTAAAGAACTATTGGCCCAACTCGAAGACTCACTCTTCTTCCTAAACCTACTATCTTCCAAATCCTACCGACTATCCATTTTTGACTGGATGTTCTCTTCTACATTCAGGCATCTGAGGTGCAAGGTTTTATTCCATTGTGTATAGATTTATCTGAGACTACAATGCAGAATGTAATTCAAAGCTAAATATCCCAAAGAAGGGCCCAATGCCCTTTCTGGCTTCAAATCTTAACTAGATTTATGTTTTCATACTTATATTTCAAATATATATTCTTATAAATATTGTAGGTTCCCAATACCTTTATTCATCCAGCAGAATGATTCCTAACACAAGTCAAATATGTTATTAACCCTAACCATACACTGTTCCCTCATTCTAAATTTACAGAGAGGAGGGACAGAGTTGGTCTTAAAATACAGGAAAGTAGGGGATCTTCCACCTGCTGAGAAGCTCAAAGTTCCATGCAGTAATGTTCACTGAAGAAGATGTAGGCAGCGATGAAGGACCTGAGAGAACAAAAGTCATGTTCAATGGCAAACAACCTGGTCAGGATGAAGGGTTCTGTCTGAATCAGCCTCTCACATCTTAATTTAGAGAAGATGGACCAAACCAGGCCTATGTGGGTAGCTGTTTCTGGGTGCCTATGGTTGTATACCATTCTAAATTGTGAAAGTGTCACAGGAAGTAGGGGCATCCTCCTTCTCATGTGACACTTGGAAGCCACTGGTAAAACAAAGTGGTTGCCAATTCAGTGACCTCATTCAGTTCCTAAAGGAAGTGACCTCACCTCACTTCCTTGGTGATGGAAATCTCTGAACTTGGGATTCATGAAGCCAGGCACCCAGAGCCAGTCCCAGTCCCAGTCCCAGTGGTCTCACTTGTTTGGATTTACCAAGGACAGTGTCAGTCTTTCTTGGTACCTAATAATGTGAGGATGGCCAAATGCCAGGAAAGCTCTGAAGAGGGGTCATTCCTGAGAAAGCAGGTAGTTGCTCAACTCTGGGTCCTGACACCTGCACAGAGTTGGCCAAGGAGACCAGATCTGAGACAGATCAGGCCATTCCGTGGAAATATAGTATGGCTCACCAGTCAGAGGACACTCCGGATAGTCACAGAACTTCTTGGGGGAAGGAGGTGCCTTTGTGGGTGTGGGGGTGGGTTTCTGGTTTTGTCTCATGTTCGGAAAATAGGTAGGCAAGGCGCTTTTTTGGTGTGGAATGAACTGTTTCTAGTAAGTCATTTGACAGGGCGAGTGTTTCTATGTCTGTCTATCACACTGTGTCCGTGGTTGCAGATATTAGAAAAGAAAATGCATCAATGGATGTGTCCTGTCTAGTAGAAAGCTTCCCAGCATTCATCCTGTCCAATTTATGAATGGATTTCAGATTGCCTTTTCGATGGGTAACACCTGCAATCTTCCTAAGTTTCAGTTTTCTTCTCGACTTCAGCCCCTCTCCAGAATAGGCTCATGGTTTTATGTCTAAGGTAGGTACCACTTCCAAGCTCTGTGCCATGACCATGTACTGGATAGCTCAAAGGAATGGGGAGCATCTCTGAAAAATCAGATATCAGTGTGACCATTAAATCTCAGTGGAGAAACCCTGCTTTGGGCCTTTTGCTTACCTATTGTTCTGTTGCCCTGAATGTCAGGAAGTTCTTTGCCTCAGGCCACCCCTTTGTGAAGCCTGAAGAAAACAGTTTTCAAATGGAAATGAATGGGCAACACCTGTGGCTCTTTGCTTAATTGCTTTGGAAAGGGATGTGTCTGAATCAGCCTCTTGGCCCTGTGTGAGGCTGTAGCTTAGATTCTCAGCACCTGATGGATCTAAAGAAAGATCCCATGGGTGCATTCAAAACCAAAATGGCCAAAAGAGCAGTCATTGTTTATGAAGACTCTCGCCTTCCTCTCTAAGGTTCCTGACATCCATCAAGTGAGAATAGGGATCCTTTGTTTCAAAAGAGTTCTTCAAAGCCCTGCAGAGGCTATCCCATAGGTGCTTGGGTTTTCTCATGATCCCAATTTACATGAAGAATCTAAACCCTACAGTCAGTAGGCCTCAGATTGGAGAAGCCAAGCTGTATTAACGGCAGGCCGATTTGATCACTCCTGTTTCACAGTCAGGATTTCCAGGCCACACTGACTTTAGGCAAATGACGGGCAAGGGAGGTTATTTTGGACACTTTCCTGTCCTGCGCCCCTCATGGAAACCTCCATCCAGAGGTTATGATGAGTGTCTATATGGAAGAAGAAAAGGGTTATGTGGGAGCGTTTTGTTTGGAATTGTGGTAATTTGTGTGTGGCACTTAGAAGAAAAGACTGGGTCCACCTGGGCTTGAACTCTGGTGTGATTCCTCTTAGAGAATGAATTCTGGAACTGATCTCAGAGAAGTATTTTCATGAATTGTGTTTGGTTTTTACTAGGCCATGCATGAGAGTCGCCCTTGGAACCTGAGATCTAGGCACAGGGTGGCTTTCCCCAGAGCACTGGGAATCTCAGCCAGGATATCACATGATTATATTCTGAAAGACTTTGCAGCCACAGTTGAGAGTCAAAACACACATGGACCTCACATTGTAGACCTCAATGGGCCTGGCTTCATGTGACCTTTTGGCCACACTTTGGGAAGTCTTGCCTGTGAGTGTTCTCTAGAGCTTTCATTGAAATGAGCTTCCTCAACATTTAATGGTTCCTGAATAAATTGAAACCCAAAGAGCCTCCAACTTCATCCTCGACAAATGGCTTGATAAATACCATGAAATTTTTGAAATTCCCATGACCAGGTGGCACTGGAGAATTTTTGGATATCATGTTGCTGACCATCAGTGTACCAGACAGTGCCTTGACTGACTTTGTTTCATGAAAATTGTGTAGAACAGTGATGCGAGTAAGTTGGAGCCTGCTCATTAGTGGGCCTAGAGCAGTGGTGTGAAGGTGTGTGATAAAACATGTGTGGTGGGGCCATGTTGATCTGCCATTGGCTTCCAAATGCCTTGTGACTGACAGGGTACAGCAAGCAGACCCTTATATGTAAAGGCATCTTCTTATATGGATAGGTTTATGGGCAATGTTCAGAATCAGGTTGCCCTACCTGGTACCACACGTACATTCTTGTGAGGTGGCTGACTTGGCAGATACAAATTGTGAGAAAAGATCACTCCTACTAAACCTCGTTGAAACTGAATATTCAACATATGGGTGAGCTTTCTAGTTGAACAACATTATACATAAATCCATGTTCAGTAAAATGAATATTTTTAGATCTGTGGATAACATATATTATATGATGAATTTTGATTGACATATATATTGCTACTTTTTTGTCTATGTGTGTTTTGTGTGTGTGTATATATATATATATATATATATATATATATATATATATATATACACACTCTCCAGATATTTCAAAAAATGAAATATATGTGTCTCATATACACTCCCTAAATTCATTCATGTTCATGTATCTGGATTTATAATCAACTATTCACAAGATTATTCTCAGAAATATTCATGCACCTGAAATTTGCCTAATGCTCTCAAATATCAATCTTATTGGTGTCTACATATTTGTTTCTTCCTAAGATTATATATTCAAACTCAATCCTTTTCAAAATATCTAGTCGTGTCACTCACTTTATAATTTCCCTGATTTCATAATGTCTCTATTGATATCTGCTTTACTACACTTTTTCCCCAGTTCATCATTGTGACTGACTCTTCAACTGTGCTCACATTTACATTCACTCTCTAACTGAAACCCTATTGCTAAAGAACTTTTGTTCTAAATTCTATACTCACCATTCTTCCTAAACCTACTGACTATCTTCCTAATCCTACCAACTATACCTTTTTCACTGGATGTTCTCTTCTACATTCAATCATCCAAGTAAATGTCGGGCAAGCTTCGGAGAAGGAGACGACCAACAGAGTACTCATAAAACAGCAAAAGGTTTATTGGGTTTCCAGCATGCTGGGGCTCAGAGCTCACTTTAATAGAGCAGATAGCCCTGAGAATAGCTTAAGTAGAGTTTGTATACTTTCCCTGGAGAAGGCACGGAGGGAAGTTTATTGATGGGTCACGACGAGTCTGCAGTTTGCATGCAACTGGGTGAGGGAGTACATTCTGCAGTTTGGCAGTTGGGGACAGCACATTTGGGGAACAAGTTTTGCAAGCATTTCTCAAGATTTCAACAGTGTTTTGTTAAGCATAGGGAAATACAGGAAGTGACAAGTACTTATTTTATTAACCTTTCATTCCCCACTTCTTTTTCTGGCTACTTTTAATCATAAAAAATTATCATTGGGGGGTTTCACATTCTATGTCTGCTAGTGGGGTATTACCATAAGTTTAACTCGTCCAATTTGAGCCTGGAGAAAAGAAATTACACGGTTGAGAAAACAGGGTTTTATAGTTAGCAATAATATGAGTATTATTTTTGGACTGGCCAAGGTAGATGAAAACGTAGTTAACCAGGGGCACTGTGTGAACCAAGACTCAAACAACCCCTTTTTGGGTCTCTCTCTCTCTGGTTGATGCTCTTTAAGGTGTCTTTTTAATTTACTCATAGATTTTATTACAACTCCAGTATGGTCGGCATAAAAACAACATTCTTCCCTCAATGCAGCACAAAGGCCCCCTTCTTTAATGAAGAGGAGGTCCAAACCTCAACTGTTCTGTAAAACAACTTCAGAGAGAGAGGTTAAAGTTTCATGCAAAGCTCTGATGGTGGTTTCTAATATCTTAGTTTTGGTCTATTGCTGCTTCTAATTGGGTCATTTATTGTGTCACATGGACAAGGGCAGTGGTTCCTGGGCCCACCCGTGCAGCAAATCCTATTCCTAATATGATGGCTAAAGTGAGGGATATATGCTCCCAGTGGAACCTGGTTGTATGTCCCCCTATTTGATCTTCAAATGAACCTGCTTCATAATAGAGCACTCTGGGAAACATCTGCACCATTACACGATTAATCACATCTGTTGACCATTTCATGAAAAAATAAACAAGGTTTAAGTATATAGAATTATTCTGTTCTAAGGACGGACAAGGCAAGGCACCTAAGATAGCACTAAAGACAGGGAAACAGTCCTATTTGGTTGCAACCGGATTCAGAGGGCATTGCTTCTGTTGTAATCAATTAATCCCCTGAAACTCAAGTTTAGGTAGTTTCAGAATTTTGTACCCAACATGTAAGGGAAGGTGCTCAGAAGCTCACAGTCTGCAGAAGTTCAAAAACGCAGTATTTGTTTCTGTTTTTCCCCTGTTCTGGGCAAGTTAACTTTTAAAGGACACTTGGGAGGGGGAGAGCTTTTTCTTCCCTTTCTTATTTTACCCCTGCCAGCTGTTACCATGGAGACCAGTTGGTAACTTCTTTATCTTAGAAATGTAGCCATCTCTGTGAATCCCCAGCTCAAGGACAGAGGCCTTGTTCACATATTTTGTGAAAAACTAGTAAAAGGGTGTCTACCTGAGAAGTGCTGATTTTTTTAGCCAGTGGCCAAGTAGAACAGGGCAACACGAAAAGAGGAAGTTTATCTACATTGAACTCTTTTATAGGGACTCTTTTGCTGAAAGTCCTAAAGTCAGCCATGGTGAAGACTTCTGGAGAAGGTCAGTTAAGACTTTTCTGTGGGCCTAGTGCAGAGGGGGAAGACGGGGAAGGCGGGCTGAGATCAGCTCCGCGGATCTGAGAATGAGGAAGGAGAGATGTAAAAGAATAATGGGAAACGGGTTTGAGATTTTCCTAGCAACAAAAACTTGAGCAGTAGAACAGGTAGAGCAGAGAGGATGATGGGATTGAGTATCTCAAAACGCATATGAGGGACGTTTAATTATTAGTAATTAAACGTGATGACAAACCAACTTTAAAGGCCATTTTTATTACATCTTAGGGGACTGAGGGCTCTCCTCAGCTGGTTTGAGCTTTGGTTTAGCTGGTAAGAAGACCTGGCGGGACCCGGTGCGGGCACTGACAGGACAAGAGAGGAGTGAGTTGGTGGAGGGGTACTTCAGTAACTGCTGCCTCAGCAAGGAGGCAATGGTCTGAGAACCGGCATAGGTTTGGGTTTTTGATCTAGTAATTGGAGGGGAGAAATCAGGTTGCTGAGGTGGGAGTGACAGCAGAGTGTCTGGAGCAGAAGGCTGAGGGTGAGGATCTATTGGAGAAGCATAGTTCAGGATGTGAGTGAAGGAGGGAAAAGGTGACGCAAAATTTGAGGATCTAGAGACCCCTCTGGGGGCCATCGGTTCTTCTTATCTAATTGGTAATATGGCCAATGCTGTGTACTGAATTTGATGAGGAGTTTGGGTTCCATCAGGCAGCCCCTGTTTGCTCACATCCCCATGACTTACAGAAGAAGTCGGCTTTCCCCCCACACAGCCGTGACTGTGGCTTTGAGAGTCTGCCCGGCAAACATAGTAATCTAGGCTAGCCAACCTGCATCTGGCTTGCATGTCCCTACATCCATAATGTTTGTTTCCATTATCTATGGTACAGAAGTAATTTAATGGAATTTTAGTGGTATCCTCTTCATCAGGGATATCCCAATAGGTAAGACCTATAGCCAGCTGACAAATGTCTGGGAGGAGTGATGGCCACCAGGTCCCTCAGGGGGCTGTATGCGAGATAGATTATACTTCTTTTCCAGTAGGATTTGTTATCAGCCATCACTGCTGAATGGGCTGATGTGGCTTAGGACTACTTGTGGCCAAGGAGAGAGTCCAAAGACTTATCCACATGGCGAATACGCAATTTGAAGGTTTTACCAGTCTTTTCCAGTTTCCAGCCAGAGTCTGGACAGGGCGCAGGCTTGAGATGAGAGGCATGGATCCAGAAATTGATTCCATCTACCTTTACCACTGTAGGTGTTATAAGTAGCACCGGCTATGGTCCTTTCCAGCGGGGTTCCAAGGATGATACCTGATGTTGTCTTACGTAGATGAAGTCTCTTACTTGATATTGATGTGGAGTCCCTTTGTCCCCAGTTTGGTAGGCAGTGGCCAGCTGTTTACAAAGGTATCACTGAGTTCTTTTTAGAGCTTTAAGTCTGTCAAGCAAGGGGTGTGGATGGAATGGTTAGGTCTTTGAGTCGGGCTTAGGTCCCTTACTGCAGGAGGGCAACAATAGAGAATTTCACAGATGCTAAGGTTACTCAAAGAAACAGAGGGAGTATTTTTTGCATGAAACATTGCATAAGGCAGGAGCATAGTCCAATCTTTTATGCTGTTCTCTAAGTTTAATTTTCTTAAGGTCTCTTTAATGGTTCAATTTATTCTATCTGCCTGTCCTGAAATCGGGTGTCTATAAGCACAATATAACTTCCAATTAATTCCCTGGTTCCTGGCTAACCCCTGACTTACCTGGGCCATGAACACCGGTCCATTATCAGACGCTATTACCGGCTTAGCTTCCTCCAATGGTAAAGAGGCTGAGTCAGCAGCAGGGAAATCCATTTGAGGGTGTTGTGGGTTAGGGGATGAGAGCAGGGGATTAGTAGGGAAAGAAGAGTCCAGTAGAGTCAAATCTGTGACTCAGGGAGAACAGAGGGTGGAGGAGGAGGAGGTTGAGAGGGTTTGAGAGATCATGGGGGAAGGAGTAGGAGCAGAGGCAGGGGCAAGGAAAGGCTTCACCCATGGATGAGGAGATTTGAGGATGTTCTGCCAAGTTAAGATATATGGCTGTTGATCCAGATGGCTATGTGTCCCCGGCTGAGATAATATCTATGACTTTTTAAATTAGTGCGAAGTAGAAAGACCCTTCTACGGGCCATCCGAATTCAAAGGTGGGCCATTCTGAGGCACAGAGATTCTGCCAGGTCCAGCATTTTACTAAAAAAAGAAAGATTCTGAGCTCTTAAGCGGACTTTGTTCCAGTGATCAAGGGTCAGGGACAGAGGCATTGAACTGCTCTGTCCCATAATGAAAGGTACACAAACAGCAAAAGCAAGGACACATGACACAGATAAGACAAGACCATAAACACAGGCAATGGACGTCAAACACTGAGACCAGGAATGAGTAGCCGGCAAAACCCAATGGGATGACAATACTGAATCTAAAACAAAATATCACTGAGTCGAGGAGACTATTGTTCCTTGATTTCCCAAGTTTTCTGCGGCGTCCCCCAGGGAGGTGCCCTGTGTCTCTGTGACACGTCTCTCAGCCACCTTCGGAGGGAGCTCAGGCTCTTCATCACCAGAGATTTTGCCAAGCCCTAACATGAAACCTGAAACCAGAAAGAGGCGCCTTACTTGCTCCGAGAGGAGCCCATTGGGGTCTCTCGTCCGCCACTGCCAGAACTTGGTGGAACCTCAATATGTAAAGGTCGGGTGAGTGTCGAAGGAAAAGACCACCAAGAGTCTGTCTCATGCAACAGCAATGGGTTTATTTGGGGTTCAGCATGCTGTGGCTCAGAGCTCACTTAAATAGAGCAGAGAGCCCTGAGAACAGCTTAAGCAAAGCTTATATACTTTCCTTGGAGAGGGAAGAGAGGGAAGTTTACTAATGGGTGAGGGCAAGTGGGTGGTTTGCGTGACACCGAGTGAGGGAGTACATTCTGCAGTTTGGCAGTTGGGAACAGTACATTCTGGAAACAAGATTAGCAAACATTTCTCAAGATTTCAACAGTGTTTTGTTAAGCATACAGAAAAACAGGAAGTGACAAGTACCTATTTTATTAACCTTTCACTACAGACTATCCCTTTTCGACTAGATGTTCCTTCTACATTAATTCATCCAAGGTACAAGGTCCTATGGCATTGTATATCAATTTAATTGAGACACCTCTGCAGAACGTAATTCAAAGCTGCATATCCCAATCAAGAGTCCAATGCCCTTCTGGACTTCAAATCATACTTAGATTTCTGTTTTCATACATATATTTCACCTATATATTCTTATACCCATAGCAAGTTCCCAATACCATTATTTATCCAGCAGAATGATTTCTAACCCAAACTGAACATGTTATTAACCATAACCATACACTGTTCCCTCAATCTAACTTTACAGAAGAGCAGGGAAAGAGTTGATCTTACAATACTGAAATGTAGGGAATCTTCCACCTGCTGAGAACCTCAAAGGTCCATGCAGAAATGATCCCTGGAGAAGAGGTAGGCAGCTATGAAGGACCTGAGAGACCAAAAGTCATCTTCCATGGCAAACAACCTGGTCAGGATAAAAGGTTGTGTATGAATCAGCTTCTCTTCTTAACGTAGAGAAGTTGGACCAAACTAGGCCTGTGTGGAGATCTATTTCTGGGTGCCTATTGTTGATATACCATTCTAACTTGTGAAAGTGTCACAGAAAGTAGGGGCAGCCTCCGTGTCATGGGACCCTTGAAAGCAACAGTTAGGACAAAGTGGTTGCCAAGACAGTGACGTCATTCAATTTCTGAAGGAAGGGACCTCACTTAACTTCCTTGGTGATGGAACTCTCTGAATTTGGGATCCAGGAAGCCAGGCACCCAGAGCCAGTCCCTGTCTCAGTCCCAGTGGTCTCACTTTTTGTTTGGATTTAGCAAGGACAGAGTCAGTCTTAGTTGGTACCTACAGATGTGAGGAAGGCCAAATGAGAGGAAATCTCTGAAGCGGGGCTTTTCCTGAGAAAGCAGGTAGTGGCTCACCGCTGGCTACTGAGAACTTCACAGAGTTGGCCAAGGAGACCAGATCTGAGACAGGACAGGCCAATTTGGGGGAACATATTATGGCCCACAAGTCAGAGGACACTCTGGATACTCACAGACCTAGTTGGGGGAAGGAGGTGCCTTTGTGGGTGTGGTTGTGGGTTTGTGGTTTTGTCTCATTTTCCTAGAATAGGTAGGAAAGTCGGTTTGTTTGGTTTGAAGTTTAGTGTTTCTAGTAAGTCTTTTGACATGGCGAGTGTTTCTATGTCTGAGTATTTCACTGTGTCCGTGGTTGTATGCATTAGAAAAGAGAATGCATCAATGGATGTGTCCTGTCTAGTAGAAAGCTTCTCAGCATTCAAATTGCCCCATTTATGAATGGACTGTAGCTTGCCCTATTGATGCGCAACACCTGCTATCTTCCTAAGTTCCTGTTTTCTTTTTGAATTCTGGCCACTCTACAGAATAGGACCATGGTTTTTTGTTCACAATATGTACCACCTTCAAGCTCTATGACTGGCTATGTACTGGATAGCTGAAAGGAATGGCAAGCATCTCAGAAAACTCAAGTATCAGTGTGACCAGGAAATTCTCAGTGGAGCAACCCTGCTTTGGGCCATTTGCTTACCTATTGTTCTGTTTTTCTGAATTTCAGGAAGGTCGTTGACTCAGGCCACCCTTTTATGAAGCCTGAAGAAAACAGTTTTCAAATGGAAATGATTGGGCATACATGTGGCTCTTTCCTTAACTGCTTTGAAAAGGGATGTGTCTGAATCAGCCCCTTGGCTCTGTATGAGACAGTGGCTTAGATTCTCAGCACCTGATGGATCTAAAGAAATTTCCCATGCGTGCATCCAAAACCAAAATGGCCAAAAGAGCAGTCATTGGCATGAAGTCTCTCGCCTTCCTCTGTAAGGTTCCTGACCTCCATCAAGTGAGAATAGGAATCCTTTGGATCAAATGAGTTCTTCAAAACCTGCAGAGGCTAGCCCATAGGTGCTTGGGTTTTCTCATGACTCCAATTCACATAAAGAATTAATATCTGACAGTCAGTAGGCCTCAAATTGGACAAGCAGAACAGTATTAACACCAGGCCTATTTGATCATTCCTGGTTAACAGGAAGCGTGTCCAGGCCACCCTGACTTTAGGCAAATGAGGGGCAAGGTAGATTATTGTGGATACTGTCTTGGTCTGCGCCCCTCATGGAAACCTCCAGCCAGAGGTTATGATGAGTGTCTATATGGAAGAAGATGAGGGCCACATGGGAGTGTTTTGGTTTTAATTGTGGTCAATTGTGTGGTAGTTGGAAGAGATGACTGTGCCCACCGGAGCTTGAACTCTGGTGTGATTCCCCTTAGAGACTGAGTTCTGGAACTGACCTCAGAGAAGTATTGCAAAAAATAGTGTTGGGATTTTAGGAGGTCACGCATGAGAATCACCTTTGTAATCTGAGATCTAGGCCCAGGATGGCTTTCCACAGTACTCGGGGATTCTGAGCCAGTATATCACATGATTTAATTCTTAAAGACTTGGGACCCTTAGTTGAGAATACAAACACACATGGATCTCACTTTGTATACCTCAATGGGCCTGGATTCATGTGACCTTTTGGCCACTCTTTGGGAAGGCTTGCCTGTGAGTGATCTCCAGAGCTTTCATTGAAATGAGCTTCCTCACCATTTAATGGTTCCTGAATTAATTGAAACCCACAGTGCCTCCAACTTCATCCTTGAAAAATGGCTAGATAAATACCATGAAATTTTTGAAATTTCCAAGACCAGGTGGCACTGGATAAACTTTGAATGTCCTGTTGCTGATCATGATGGTACCAAACTGTGCCTTGATTGACTGGGTTTCGTGAAAATGTTGTAGAACAGAGATGCCAGTAAGTTGGAGCCTGCTGAGTAGTGGGCATAGAGCAGTGGACTGTAGGTGTGTAAACAAATATTTTTGGTAGGATCATCTGGATCTTCCATTGGCTTCCAAAAGACTTGCGACTTACATGGTGCAGACACCAACCCTTATATGTAAAGGCATCTTTTTTATATGGAGAGGTTTCAGGGCAATGTTCAGAATCAGGTTGCTATAGTCAAGTGGGAAAGCTATGTGGGATTAAAGCCTGGTTCGTACATTCTCTTGTCGACCATGACAAACCACACGTGACAGAACTCCCTCTAGCATTGTGTCCCAGTTGAACTCCTTGTATTTCATGAATCTAATACGAAACTCCCAGTTCAGGAGTAAGAAACACCCTGAAAATTGGAGCATGACCAAATGGCTTCACAGACCACACGGGAAGACACTTAGCTCCTAGTGGCCACAGTTTACCTACAAAGAGAGAATTCAGAACTGCTGCCTCATGTTCATTAGAAAATAAGAAACCATGTCCTCCAGGTCACACAGATGCAGACCCAGATTTCATGGTGTCACTATAAACGAAACTAAATTTTCTGACAATTACAAATATTTCATGTGCCCAACCACAGAGGAAGTTTCTCAAGAAGTCTTTAGGTCAGCAGAGCTCCATGTTTGTGAAGTGTTTACCCTCTCCCTTACTTTTGGAAACTGTTCTTCTACTTCCAGTGTTGTGAACTCCTGAGCATTTTACATTTCTCATATGTATTCACAGATTTTCTAACTCCTCTCCTCTTATTGTGTCTTACTTGGAGCGATGGTTATGTCAAGCCATTGTTCTGGAAGAGAGTGGGAAGTTGTTCCTGTAGTACATGTTTGCATACACATTAGATTAATTTTTCTATTTTCTATTTGAAATACTGAATCCCTGACACCAACCCATACCCTACTAGAATCTGACTACTAATCCTAATATGATGGAGAAAAAGAAACCTAACTGAATAGAAATACAGTCCTTTCATAGGAAGCATGGTGTATACTTGTATTTGCCTTCTGCTTTATCAAGAGAATGTGTTTTAAATCTAGTCAACTTTTTATTATAATATTTCTTCATGAGTTTTTAAAGTTTCACATATGTAAATTCCTGTCTCCCTTTCTCTGTATCCTATTCAGCACATGTATTTTTTATGCACATATACTATCCTACCTGGTATCACACGTACATTCTTGTGAGCTCACTGACTTTGGAATATAAAAATTGTGAAAAGAGATGACTCCCCCTAAATACTGATTGAACTGAAAATTCAACCTATGGGTGAGCTTCCTAGTAAAAAACAGTATACATAAATCCATGTTCAGTAAAATGAATATTTTTGGATATGTGGATGAATTATATTTCATGATGAATTTCAATTGGCATATATATTTCTACATATTAATGTGTGTGTGCTTGTGTGTGTATTTGTGTATATATAAATATATATATATATATATATATATATATATATATATATATATATATATATATATATTCTCCAGAATTTCTAAAATATGAAATATATGTATCTTATTATACACTCCCTAAATTCATTCGTATTCATGTATGTGGATGTATAATCAACTTTACACAAGATTATTCTAAAAAATACTCAACCACCTGAAATACATATTGGTTTCCTACTACTGAAAACTAAGTTCAGTGAATGGTGCTTACAAATCCTAATATTTCTACTGTAACTGACCCAGTTTAACATCAATGCAAGTAGATTTCTATGGGACATGATGTGTATTTTGAAGTTCATTTTTATTAAACACTGGTACATTAAAATTTCTTCAGTTTATGTACATCATAGGATATATTTTTTTTTCATTCACAACTTCACAAATTTATAGGCATTTTGTTCACTTTCAATTACTTACTATTTCAGAACACATGTATTCCTCCATATTTCTCTACTGGTCTTTTCACTTGACTTCATTCTAAACACATTATTTTCGATTCCATTATCATTGTTCAAGCAAAACTCACTCTTCATGATAAACTGTAACCCTAATATTACCATTAGATATATAACAGGTTGGAATGAATGTATGTATATCAATATAAGATTTCATATATTTTATTCAGATGCAAATTCAATCCATTATTTAAAGTTGGAACCAGTTATATACTTTATTCACCATATGGTCTATTCATGCGTCATCTGAATAATCATCAACACAGGGTACACCTTTTCGTATCCCTAGTACTAATTTATAAGTTTTCAGGATATTGCTCCCCATAATGGTGGAAGAAAGACTCATGTCACCTGATCTACATATACATTTACCACAGTAGTACTCTGGACACAAAATTCAAAGGTCACACTTATGATTGTACCAAAGCCTAAATGGAAAGTGAGCATGGATTATTAAAAACATCTGTCCAGGTTGAATAATGCTCTCAAATGTCAATCCTATTGGTTACTACATATTTGTTTTTTCCTAAGATTATATATTCAACCTCAAGCCTTTTGAAAATATCTAATCCTATCACTCACTTTATACTATGCCTGATTTCCTAACGTCCCTATTGATATCTGCTTTTCTACATATTGTCCCCAGTTCATCATTGTGACTGTAACTTCAAATGTGCTGACATTTACATTCACTCTCTATCTGAAACCCTATTGCTAAAGAACTTTTGGTCCAACTCCTATACTAACTATTCTTCCTAAACCTACTGACTATCTTCCTAATCCTGCAGACTATCCCTTTTTGACTGCATGTTCTCTTCTACATTCAAACATCTGAGGTACACGGTCCTATGCCATTGTATATTGATTTATCTGAGACCTCGGTGCAGAACATAATTCAAGCTAAGTATACCAATCGTGCTTTCAATTCCTATCTGGGCTTCAAATCTTTCCTAGATCTCTGTTCTCATACATATATTTCATGTCTATATTCTTTTAAATATCACAGGTTCCCAATACCATTATTCATCCAGCATAATTATTCCTAACCCAAATCGAACATGCTATTAACCCTAACCATACACTGTTCCCTCAATCTCATTTACAGAAGAGCAGGAACAGAGTTGGTCTTACAATACAGGAAATTAGGGGATCTTCCACCAGCTGACAACCTCAAAAGTCCATGCAGAAATAATCCCTGGAGAAGATGTAGGCAGCTATGAGGGACCTGAGAGAGCAAAAGTCATCTTACATGGAAAACATCCTGGTCATGATGAAAGGATGTGTCTGAATCAGCCTCTCTTTTCTAAATGTAGTGAAGATGGACCAAACCAGGCCTGTGTGGAGAGTTGATCCCGGGTGCCTATGGTTGATATACCATTCTAACTTGTGAAAATGTCAGAGCAAGTAGGTGCAGCCTCCATCTGATGGGACCCTCAGAAGGAACTGTTAGGAACATGTGGTTGCCAGGGTAGTGACCTCATTCAGTTCCTGAAGGAAATGAACTCAACTTACTTCCTTGGTGATGAAACTCTCTGAACATGGGATCCAGGAAGCCAGGCACCCAAAGCCAGTCCCAGTGCAAGTCCCAGTGGTCAAACTTGTTTGGATTTACCAAGGACAGAGTCAGTCTTTCTTGGTACATACTGATGTGAGGTTGGCCAAATGCCAGGAAGGTCTGAAGAGGGGCCTTTCCTGAGAAGGCAGGTAGTGGCTCATCGCTGGCTTCTGACAGCATCACTGAGTTGGCCACGGAGACCAGATCAGAGACAGGACACCCCAATATGGGGGAATATATTATGGCCCACCAGTCAGAGGACACTCTGGATAGTCAGAGACCTACTGGGGGAAGGAGGTGCCTTTGTGGGTGTGGTTGTGGGTTTGTTGTTTTGTCTCCTGTTCTCAGAATAGGTAAGAAAGGTGGTTTGTTAGTTTTGGAGTGGACTGTTTCTAGTAAGTCATTTGAAAAGGCGAGTGTTTCTGTGTCTATATATCCCATTGTGTCCGTGGTTGTAGACATTAGAAAAGAAAATGCATCAAGGGATTTGTCCAGTCTACTAGAAAGCTTCCCAGCATTCATCCTGTGCAATTTATGAATGAACTGCAGCTTGCCTTATAAATGGGCAACACTCGCCATCTTCCTAAGTTCCTGTTTTCTTCCTGAATTCTGGCCACTCTCTAGAATACGCTCATGGTTTTGTGTCCAAGATATGTACCACCCCAAGCACTGTGACATGGCAATGTACTGGATAGCTGAAGGGAATGGCGAGTATCTCAGAAAACTCAGATATCATTGTGACCAAGAAAGTCTCAGTGGAGAAACCCTGCTTTGGGCCTTTTGCTTCCCTGTCTGTTGCCCTGAATGTCAGGAAGGTCTTTGCCTCCGGCAACCCCTTTGTGAAGACTGAAGAAAACAGTTTTCAAATGGAAATAAATGGGCATCACCTGTGGCTCCTTGCTTAATTGCTTTGGAAAGGGATGTTTCTGAATCTGCATCTTGGCCCTGTGTGAGCCTGTGGCTTAGATTCTCAGCACCTGATGGATCTAAAGAAAGATCCCATGTGTGCATCCAAAACTAAAATGGCAAAAAGGGCAGTCATAGTGGATGAAGTCTCTTGCCTTCCTCCAGGCAAAAGCTGAATAAAGATACTGTAGAACTCAATAGCACAATCAATAACCTAGACGTAACCAACATATATAAAATATATCAACCATCATCAAGTGGATACACGTTCTTCTCAGCAGCACATTGATCCTACTCCAATATAGACCATATATTATGCAATACTGAAACTCTTAGTAAATATAAAGGTATGGAGATAATACCATGCACCATATCTGATCATAATGGATTGAAACTTTAAATCAATGAAAAAAAAAGGAAGGAAAAATTCTACATCACATGGAAAATGCACAATATGTTACTGAATGATCAGTGGGTTACAGAAGACATAAAGGAGGAGATAAAAAAATTCTTAGAGACAAATGACAATAGAAACACAACATACCGGATTGTATGGGACACAATGAAAGCCGTTTTAAGAGGGAAATTCATTTCTTGTAATTCTTTCCTCAAAAAAAGAAAAAAACAACAACAAATAAATGAACTCACACTACACCTCAAAAACCTAGAAAAGGAAGAGCAAAACAACATCAAATGTAGTAGAAGACAAGAAATAATTGAAATTAGAGGAGAAATCAATGAAATTGAAACAAAAAATCTACATTGTAAAAATTGAAATAAATAAGAGTTGGTTCTTTGAAAAAATAAATATGTTCGACAGGCCCTTAGCCATGCTAACGAAGAGAAGAAGAGAGAGAACTCAAATTACTAACATATGGAATAAAGATGTAAATATCACAACACACACTACAGAAACACAGAAGATAATTATAAAGTATTTTGAAACCCTATATTCCAATAAAATAGAAGATAAAGAAGATATCGATAAATTTCTTAAGTCATATGATCTGCCCAGATTGAGTCAGGAAGACACCCACAATTTAAATAGACCAATAAAAAAGGAAGAAAAATAAGAAACCATCAAAAGACAACCAACCAAAAAGAGCCCTGGAACGGATAGGTATACAGTGGAGTTCTACAAAACCCTCAAAGAAGAATTAATACCAATACTTTTCAAGCAATTTCAAAAAATAGAAAAAGAAGGAGTTCCTCCAAATTCATTCTATGAGGCCAACATCACCCTGATTCCAAAACCAGACAAAGACACTTCAAAGAAAGAAAACTACAGACCAATACCTCTAATAAACTTGGATGCAAAAATTCTCAATAAAATCATGGTGAATTGAATACAAAAGCATATCAAAATAATTGTGCTTCATGATCAAGTAGGATTCATCCCTGGGATGCAAGCCTGGATCAATTTATGGAAATCAATAAATGTAATCCACCACATCAATAGACTTAAAGACAAAAACCATATGATCATCTCGATAGATGTAGATAAAGCGTTTGACAATGTACAGCATTCCTTTATGTTCAAAACACTATAAAAATTAGGGATAACAAGAACTTACCTCAACATGGTAAAAGCTATATATGCTAAACCTCAGGCTAGCATCATCCTAAATGGAGAAAAACTGAAGGCATTCCCTCTAAAATCTGGAACAAGACAGAGATGCCCTCTATCACCACTTCTATTCAGTTTAGTTCTTGAAATACTAGCCAGAGCAATTAGACAGACAAAAGAAATTAAAGGCATAAAAATAGAAAAAGAAGAACTTAAATATTCGCTATTTGAGGATGACATGATAATATATTTAACAAACCCTAAAGGGTATGCAAAGAAACTGCTAGAGTTAATAAATGAATTCAGCAAAGTGCCAGCATATAAAATCAACAAGAAAAAATCAAAGGCATTCCTGTATATCAGCAACAAAACTTCTGAAATTGAAATGAGGAAAACCACTCCATTCACAATATCCTCATAGAAAATAAGATACTTGGGAATCAACCTAAAAAAAGAGGTGAAAGATTTATACAATGAAAGTTACATAACTCTAAAGAAAGAGATAGAAGAAGATGTTAGAAGATGGAAAAATGTACCCTGTTCATGTATAGGCAGAACTAACATCATCAAAACTGCGATATTACCCAAAGTTCTCTACAGGTTTAATGCAATGCCAATCAAAATCCCAATGGCATTTCTTGTAGAAATATATAAAGCAATCATGAATTTCATAGGGAAAAACAATAGACACAGAATAGCAATAGCAATTCTAAGCAGGAAGTGTGAATCAGGATGTATAGCGATAACAGAGTTCAAACTGTACTACAAAGCAATAGTAACAAAAACAGCGTGGTACTGGTATCACAAAAGTCAGCTGGACCAATGGTACAGAATAGAGGACACAGAAACCAATCCACAAAAGTACAACTTTCTTATATTTGAAAAAGGGCCTAAAAGCATGCAATGGAGGAAGGATAGCATCTTCAACAAGTGGTCCAGGGAAAATTGGAAATCCATATGCAACAAAATGAAAATGAATCCCTTTCTCTCGCCATGCACAAAAGTTAACTCTAAATGGATCAAGGAGCAAGATATAAAATCAGAGACACTGCATCTAATAGAAGAAAAATTTGGCTACGATGTACATACTGTGGGGTTGGGCTCCAAATTTTTTAATAGGACAGCCATAGCACAAGAGTTAATAACAAGAATCAACAAATGGGACTTACTTAAACTAAAAAGTTTTTTTTCGAAACAAGAGAAACAATAAGAGAGGTAAATAGAGAGCCTACATCTTGGGAACAAATTTTTACCCCTCACAGTTCAGATAGAGCCCTAATATCTAGAATATACAAAGAACTCAAAAATTAAACAATAAGATAACAAATAAACCAATCCACAAATGGGCCAAGGACCTGAACAGAAACTTCACAGAGGAGGACATACAATCCATGAACAAGAACATGAAAAAATGCCCACCATCTCTAGCAGTTAGGGAAATTCAAGTCAAAACCACCCTAAGATACCATCTCACTCCAGTAAGATTGGCAGCCATTATGAAATCAAACAACAATAAGTGTTGGCGAGGATGTGGGGAAAAGGGTACACTTGTACACTGCTGGTGGGACTGCAAAATGTTGAGGCCAATTTGGAAAGCAGTATGGAGATACCTGGGAAAGCAGGGAAAGGATCCACCATTTGACCCAGCTATCTCACTTCTCGGACTATTCCCTGAGGATCTTAAAAGAGCGCACTATAGGGATACTGCCACATCACTGATCATAGCGGCACAATTCATAATAGCTAAACTGTGGAACCAAACTAGATGACCTTCAATAGGCGAATGGATAATAAAAGGGGCATCTATACACAATGGAGTATTATGCAGCATTAAAAAATGACAAAAATCATTGAATTTGAAGGGAAATGGATGGCATTAGAACATATAATGCTAAGCAAAGCTAGCCAATCCTTAAAAAACAAATGCCAAATGTTTTCTTTGATATAAAGAGAGCAAATAAGAACAGAACAGGGAAGAAGAGCATGAGGAAAATATTAACACTAAATGGAGATGAGTGGGGGGAGAGAAAGGGAGAGAGAATGAAAAGCATATGGAAATGGTAGGAGACACGAAATGTTACACAAAATTCCATATAAGAGGTTGTGAGGGGAAAGGGGGTGAAACAAGGGAGAGAATTGAACAATAGCAGATGAGGTATAGAGGGTAGATGGTTGGGGAGGGGAGGGGGATAGTAGGGGATAGGAAAGGTAGCAGAATACAACAATCACTAATATGCCATTATGTAAAAACGTGAGTGTGTAACTGATGTGATTCTGTGATTTGTATTCGGGTAAAAATGGGAGTTCATAACCCAAATGAGTCAAATGTATGAAAGATGATATAGCATGAGCTTTTGAACAACCAAAAAAAAAGGAAAAAAAAGGAATTTAATTTCCAATATTTGAGACATTTTACAACTTTATTTTTTAATACAATTGGCTTTTATTTGTTATCTTACTTGCTGTTATCTGCCTTTCAGTTTGAAAAAACGATGTGCTGTAGCCATTCATCCATGTAGTATGTAACAGAAAATTTTCAGTGTCTCCATATAACCAGATTGGCAAGGCATCAAGGTTTCCCTCACAAACAAGATAAAGGCTTTTGCATAAGAAATTTAATATTCTGCAATACAATTTTTTTTAACTTTCCAATTAAATTTCAAATTTTTTTAAAAAAAGAAGAAACTAAACCCCACAGTAAGAAGGCCTCAAAGTGGAGAAGTGGAGCAGTATTAATGGCAGGCCTATTTAATCACTCCTGGTTCACAGGAAGGGTGTCCAGGCCACCCTGACTTTAGGCAAATGAGGGGCAAGAAAGCTTATTTGGGGCACTGTCTTGGGCTGCGCCCCTCATGAAAAACTCCAGCTAGAGGTTATGAGGAGTGTCTATGTTGAAGAAGATGAGGACAATGTGGGAGTGTTTTGGTTTTAATTGTGGTCATTTGTGTGGCAGATGGAATAGATGACTGGGTCCAACTGGGCTTGAACACTGGTGTGATTCCCCTTAGAGAATGAGTTCTGGAACTGACCTCAGATAAGTATTGCCATGAATTGTGTTGCGATTTCAGGAGGCCACACATGAGAGTCGCCCTTTGAAACTGAGATCTAGACCCAGGGTGGCTTTCCCAAGAGTACTGGGAATCTCAGCCAGGATATCACATGATTTTATTCTGAAAGACTTGGCAGCCATAGTTTAGAGTCAAAACACACATGGACCTCACATTGTAGACCTCAATGGGCCTGGCTTCATGTGACCTTTTGGCCACTCTTTGGGAAGCCTTGCCTGTGAGTGTTCTCCAGATCTTTCATTGAAATGAGCTTCCTCAACATTTAATGATTCCTGAATGAATTGAAACCCACAGTGCCTCCACCTTCATACTTGAAATTTGTCTAGATCAATTCCATGAATGTTTAGAAATTTTCATGACCAGATAGCACTGGAGAACCTTTTGATGTACTTTTGCTGATCATGAGTATACCAGACAGTGCCTTGATTGACTGGGTTTCATGAAAATGTTTAGAACAGAGATTCCAGAAAGTTGGAGACTGCAGCGTAGTGGGCCTAGAGCAGTGGTGGGAAGGTGTGTGATAAAACATCTGTGGTGGGGCCATGTGGATCTGCCATTGACTTTCAATTGTCTTGAGACAGACATGGTGCAGCCATCAGACCATTGTATATAAAGACATCTTGTTATATGGAGAAGTTTCAGAGTAATGTTTAGAATCAGGTTGCTATGATCAAGGGGGCAAGCTATGTGGGATAGAAGCCTGGTTGGTGCATTCTACTGTAGACCAGGGTACACCTACCACACGTGACAGAACCCCCTCAAGCACTGTGTCCCAGTTGAACTCCTTGTATTTCGTGATGCCAATACCAAACTACCAGTGCAGCAGCAAGAAACACCATGAAAAGTGGAAGATGACCAAATGGCTTCACAGTCCACACGGGGAGACACTTAGCCCCCAGTGGCAACAGTTTACCTACAAAGAGAGAATTCAGCACTGCTGCCTCATGTTGATTGGAAAATAAGATGCCATGTCCTCCAGGTCACATAGATGCAGACCCAGCTTAGATGGTCTCACTATAAAGGAAGCGAAAGCTCCTGAAAACAACATATATTTCAAGTGCCCAACCTCAAAGGCAGTTTCTCAAGAAGTGTTTAGGCCAGCAGATCTTCATGTCTGTGGAGTATTTCCCATGTCACTTACTTTTGTAAACTTCTCTACAACCTCCAAGGTTGTGCACTCCTGAGCATTTTTCATTGCAGATATGTATTTACAGATTTTCTAACTCTTCTCCTCTAATTGTGACTTACTTGGGGCAATGGTAATTTCAAGTCATTGTTCTATATGAGAGAAGGAAGATTTTTTTGTAGCACATATTTGCATACACATTGGATTCATTTTTCAATTTTTCATTCGAAATACTGAATCCTTGACACTAGCCCATGCCCTTATAGACTCTGACTACTAATACTAATATGATGAGAAAAATAACCGAAACAGAATAGAAATACAAGCAGTTCAGAAGAGGCATGGTGTGTAGTTTTACTTGCCTTTTGCATGATATAAGGTAGAAGTTATAAATCTAGTCAATTATTTGTTGAAATAATTCTCCATGTGTTTTTAAAGTTAAGAAATATGTGATTTCCTGTCTCTCTTTCTCTGTAGCCTATTAAGCACATGTATTTTTTATGCACAAATAGAATCCTACCTGGTTTCACATGTACATTCTTGTGAGGTGGCTGACTTGGCAGATACAAATTGTGAGAAGAGATCACTTCTCCTAAAGTCTGTTGGAACTAAAAATTCAACCCATGGGTGACCTTCCTAGATGAACAACATTATACATAATCCATGTTCAGTATAATGAATATTTTTTGATATGCAGATGAGTTATTTTTCATGATGAATTTCAATTGGCATATATATTGCTACATTATAATGTGTGTGTGTTTGTGTCTATATATATATATATATATATATATATATATATATATAGTGTACAGATTTTCAAAATATGAAATATATGTGTCTTACTATACACTGCCTAAATTCTTTCATGTTCCTGTATGGGGATATATAATCAATTTTTCACAAGATTATTCTTAGAAATACACATCCACTGAAATACATATTCGTTTCCTAGTACTGAAAACTAACTTCAGGGAATGGTGCTAAGAAATCCTAATATTTCTACAGTGACTCACCCAGTTTAACATCAATGCAAGTAGACACCTATGGGACATGATGTGTATTTTGAAGTTCATTTTTATTCAACACTGGTACATTACTATTCTGCAGTTTATGCAATCTGTATTTGGGGTAAAAATGGAAATGCATAACTCATTTAAATCAAATGTATGGAAGATGAAAAAATAAAAAAAAAATAAAAAAAAGACATTATAGGATATATCATTTCATCCACAATTTTACAAATTTATAGGCATTTGGTTCAATTTCAATCACTTCCTACTTGAGAAGACATGTATTCCTCCATGTTTCTTGACTGTTCTTTTCATGAGATTCTTTCCAAACACATTATTTTCGATTTCCATAATCACTTTTGAAACAAAACTCACACACTCTTCATAATAAACCGTAACACTAATATTATCATTAGATGTATAACTGGTTGGAATGAATGTATGTATATCAATGTAAGATTTCTTGTATATTTTCAGATATCAATTCAATACATTATTTAAAGTTTGAACCAGTTATATTATTTATTCACAGTATGGTCTATTAAAGAATCATCTCTATATTCATAGACCCAGGGTATACCTATTTGTATCCCCAATACTAATTTATAAGCCTTTAAAATATTGCTTTCAAAAATGGTGGAAGAAATATTCTAGTCACCTGATATACATATGCATTTCATCACAGTAATATTCCTGACAAAAAATGCAAGTGTCACACTTATGATTGTACCAAAGCCTATATTGAAAGTGAGCATGTATTACTAACAACATCCATGTCCTGATTCACTAATGATCTCGAATATCATTCCTATTGGTGACTACATATTTGTTTCTTCCTAGGATTGTATATTCAAACTCAACCCTGTTAAAAATGTCTTATCCTATCACTCACTTTGTACTTTGCCTGATTTCCTAATGTCTCTATTGATATCTGCTTTCCTACACATTTTCCCCAGTTCATCACTGTGGCTGACTCTTCATATATGCTGAAATTTACATTCACTCTCTAACCAAAACCCTATATCTAAAGTCTTTTGATCCAACTCCTTGGTTCACTCAAATGGGTTCTTCAAATCCCTTCAGAGGGTAGCCCATAGGTGCTTGGGTTTTCTCATGACCCCAATTCTCATAAAGAATCTATACCCCACAGAGAGTAGGCCTCAAATTGGAGAAGTAGAGCAGTATTAATGGCAGGCCTATTTGATCACCCCTCGTTCACAGGAAGGGTTTCCATGCCACCCTGACTTTAGGCAAATGAGTGGCAAGTGAGCTTATTTTGAACACTGTCTTGGGCTGTGCCCCTCATGGAAACCTCCAACCAGAGTTTATTATGACTGTCTATATGGAAGAAGATGAGGGCCATGTTGGAGTGTTTTGGTTTAATTGTGGTCATTTGTGTTACGGTTGGAAAAGATTCCAGGGTCAACCTGGGCTTGAACTCTTGTGTGATTCCCTTTAGAGACTGAGTTCTGGAACAGATTTCAGAGACGTATTGGCATGAATTGTGTTTGGAATTTAGGAGGCCACACATGAGAGTTGCCCTTGGAGACTGAGATCTAGGCCCAGGTTGGCTTTCCAAAGAGCACTGGGATTCTCAGCCAGGATATCACATGACTTTATTCAGAAAGACTTGGCAGCCATAGTTGAGAGTCAAAACACACATGGACCTCAATTGTAAACCTCAATGGGCCTGGCTTCATGTGACCTTTTGGCCACTCTTTGGGAAGCCTTGCCTGTAAGAGTTGTCCCGAGCTTTCATTGAAATGAGCTTCCTCACTATTTCATGGTTCCTGAATGAATTGAAACCCACAGTGCCTCCAACTTCATCCTTGAAAATTGGCTAGATAAACACCATAAAATTTTTGATATTCCTATGAACAGGTGGCACTAGAGAATCTTTGGATGTCTGTTGCTGATCACGAGTATTCCAGACAGTGCCCTGATTGACTGGGTTTCATGAAAATGTTGTAGAACAGAGATGCCAGAAAGTTGGAGCCTGCTGATTAGTGGGCCTAGAGCAGTGGTTGGCAGGTGTATGATAAAACATCTGTCGTGGGGCCACATGGATCTTCCCTTGGCTTCCAAATGGCTTGTGACTGACATGGTGCAGCCAGCAGACCCTTACAAATAAAGGGATCTTGTTATATGGAGAGGTTTCAGGGCAATGTTCAGAATCAGGTTGCTATGGACATGGGTGCAAGCTTTTGGGGATAGAAGCCTGGTTGGTGCATTCTCCTGCAGACCCTCACTCACCACACATGAGAGTACTCCCTCTAGGACTGTGTACCAGTTTATCTCCTTGTACCTCATGAAGCCAATACCAAACTCAGAGTACTGCAGTAAATAACACCACAAAAATTCGAGTATGACCAAATGGTTTCACAGAGCACACGGTTAGACACTTAGACCCCAGTGGCCTCAGTTTACCTACAAAGAGAGAATTCAGAACTGCTGCCTCATGTTCAATAGAAAATAAGGAACCATGTCATCCAGGTCACATGGATGCTGACCCAGATTTGATGGTCTCACTACAAAGGAAGCTAAAGCTCCTGACAACAACAAATATTTCAACGGCCCAAACTCAGAGGCAGTTTCTCAAAAATTTATTAGGCCACCAGAGCTCCATGTTTGTGGAGTGTTTATCCTTTCTTTTACATTTGGAAATTCCTCTACCACCTCCAAGGTTGTGAACTCCATTCATTTTCCTTTCCAGATATATATTCACAGATTTTCAAACTCTTCTCCACTAATTGTGTCTTACTTGTGGTGAAGGAAATATCAAGGCATTGTTCTGGAAGACAGTGGGAAGATTTTTGTCTAGCATATATTTGTATACACATTAGATTCATTTTCCTATTTTCTATTTGAAATACTGAATTCCTGACACTAACCCATACCCTAGTAGACTCTGACTGTTCCCAGGTGCCTATGGTTGGCATACCATTCTAACTTGTGAATGTGACACAGTTAGTAGGGGCAGCCTCCATGTCATGGAGCCATTGGAAGCAAATGTTAGGACAAAGTGGTTGCCAAGGCAGTGACCTCATTCAATTCCTGAAGGAAGTGACCTACCTCACTTCCTTGGTGATGGAACCCTCTGAACTTGGGATCCAGGAAGCCAGGCACCAAGAGCCAGTCCCAGTCCCTTTCCCAGTGGGTTCACTTGTTTGGATTTACCAAGGACAGAGTCAATCTTTCTTGTGGATCACTAAATGCCAGGAAAGCTCTGAAGAGGGGCCTTTCCTGAGAAAGCAGGTAGTGACTCACTGATGGCTCCTGAAAACTTTAGAGAGTTGGTAAAGGAGACCAGATCTGAGACAGGACAGGCCATTTCGGGGGAACATAGTATGGCCTATCAGTCTGAGGATACTCTGGTTACTCACAGACCTACGTGGGTAAAAGATATGCCTTTGTGGGTGTAGATGTGAGTTTATGGTTTTGTCTCATGTTCTCAGAATAGGTAGGAAAGGCAGTTTGTTTGGTTTGGAGTGGACTGTTTTTAATAAGTCATTTGACATGGTGAGTGATTCTATGTCTGTGTATCCCACTTTGTCCCTGGTTGTAGACATGAGAAAAGTAAATGCATCAATGCATGTGTCCTGACAAGTAGAAAGCATCCCAGCACACATCCTGCCCAATTTATGAATGGACTGTCGCTTGCCTTATCGATGGGCAACACCTACTATTTTCCTTAGTTCCTGTTTTCTTCCTGAATTCTGGCCATTCTCCAGAATAGGCTCATTTTTTTTTTGTCCAAGATATGTACCACCTCCGAGCTCTGTGACATGGCCATTTACTTGGTACCTGAAATGAATGGGGAGGATCTCAGAAAACTCAGATATCAGTGTGACCAGTAAAGTCTCAGTAGAGAAACCCTGCTTTGTGCCTTTTGCTTACCTACTGTTCTGTTGACCTGAATGTCAGGTAGGTCTTTGCCTCAGACCACCAGTTTGTGAAGCCTGAAGAAAACTGCTTTCAAATGGAAATGAATGAGCATCGCCCGTGGCTCTTAGATTAATTGCTTTATAAAAGGATGTGTCTAAATCATCCTCTCGGCTCTGTGTGAGGCTGTGGCTTAGATTCTCAGCACCTGATGGATCTAAAGAAAGATCCCATGTGTGCATCCAAAACCAAAATGGCAAAAAGATCAGTCATTGTGGATGAAGTCTCTTGCTTCCTCTGTTAGGTTCCTCACCTCCATCAAGTACGAATAGGGATCCTTTGGGTCTAATGAGTTCTTCAAAGACGAGAAAAGGTGCTTGGGTTTCACATGACTCCAAATCACATAAAGAATCTATACCTCACGTTCAGTAGGCCTCAAAAGGGAGAAAAAGAGCATTATTAATGGCAGGCCTATTTGATCAATCCTGGTTCACAGGAAGGGTGTCCAGGAAACCCAGACTTTAGGCAAATGAGGGGCAAGGGAACTTATTTTGGACACTGTCTTGGGCTTCGCCCCTTATGGAAACCTCCAGCCAGAGGTAATGATGAGTGTCTATATGGAAGAATATAAGGGCCATGTGGTAGTGTTTTGGTTTTAATTGAACATGTTAATAACACTAACCATACATTGTTCCATCAACTTAAGTATTCAGAAGAGCAGGGACAGATTTGTTCTTACAATACAGGAATGTAGGGGATCTTCAACCTGCTGAAAACCTCAAAGGTCAATGCAGAAATTATCCCTGGAGAAGATGTAGGCAGCTATGAAGGACCGGAGAGAGCAAAAGTAATCTTCCATGGCAAACTACCTGGTCAGGATGAAGGGTTGAGTCTGAATCAGACTCTCTATCCTTCACGTAGAGGAGATGGAGCAAACCGGGCCTGTGTGGAGAGCTGTTCCTGGGTACCTATGGTTGGTATACCCTTCTAACTTTTGAAAGTGTCTCAGGAATTAGGGGCAGCCTCCATCTCATGGGACCCTTGGAAGCAAGTGTTAGGACAAAGTGGTTGCCACAGCAGTGACCTTATTCAGTTCCCGAAGAAATGACCTTCCTAACTTCCTTGGTGATGGAACTCTCTGAACTTGTGATTCAAGAAGCCAGGCACCCAGAGCCAGTCCCAGTCACAGTTCCAGTGGGCTCACTTGTTGGATTTACCAAGGACAGTGTCAGTCATTCTTGGTACCTACTGATGTGAGGATGGCCAAATGCCAGGAGTGCTCTGAAGAGGGGCCTTTCCTGAGAAAGCAGGTAGTGGCTCAACACTGGCTCCTGACAACTTCACAGAGTTGGCCAAGGTGACCAGATCTGAGTCAGGACAGGCCATTTCGGAAGAACACAGTATGGCCCACAAGTCAGAGGACACTCCGGATAGTCACAGACCTACTTGGGGGAAGGAGGTGCCTTTGTGGGTTTGGGTGGGGTTTGTGGTTTTGAATCATGTTCTCAGAATAGGTAGGAAAGGAGGTTTGTTTGGTTTGGAATTATCTGATTCTTCTAAGTCCTTTGACAATGCGAGTGTTTCTATGTCTGTGTATCCCACTGTGTTAGTGGTTGTAGACATTAGAAAAGAGAATGCATCAATGGATGTGTCCTGTCTAGTAGAAAGCTTTCCAGCATTCATCCTGCCCAATTTATGAATGGACTGTGGCTTGCCTTATGGATGGGCAACACCTGCAATCTTCCTAAGTTCCTGATTTCTTCCTCAATTCTGGTCACTCTCAAGAATAGATTCATGGTTGTGTGTCCAAGATATGTACCACCTCCAAGGTCTGTGACTTGGCCACGTACTGGATAGCTGAAGGGAATGGCGAGCATCTCAGAAAACTCAGATAGCAGTGTGACCAGGAATATCTCAGTGAAGAAACCCTGCTTTGCGCCTTATGCATACATATTTTTCTGTTGCCCTGAATGTCAGGAAGGTGTTTTCCTCAGGCCAACACTTTTGGAAGCCTTAACAAAAGACTTTTCAATTGGAAATAAATGTGCATCTCCTGTGGCTCTTTGCTTAATTGCTTTGGAAAGGGATGTGTTTGAATCAGCCTCTTGGCCCTGTGTGAGGCTGTGGCTTAGATTCTATGCACCTGATGGATCAAAAGAAAGATTCCATATGTGCATCCAAAACCAAAATGGCTAAAAGTACAGTCATTGTGGATGAAGTCTCTTGGCTTCCTCTGGTAGGGTACTTACTTCCATCAAGGAAGAATAGGGATCCTTTGTGTCAAATGGGTTCTTCAAAGCTCTGCAGTGGCTTGCCCATAGTTCTTGTGTTTTCTCATGCGTCCAATTGCCAAAAAGAATTTAAACCCCACAGTAGGTAGGCCTCAAATTGGAGAAGTGGAGCAGTATAAATGGCAGGCCTATTTGATCACTCCTGGTTCATAGGAAGGGTGTGCAGTCAAACCTGACTTTAGGCAAATGAGGGACAAGGAAGCTTATTTTGGACACTGTCTTGGGCTGTGCCCTCATGGAAACCTCCAGCCAGAGGTTATGGTGAGTGTCTATATGGAAGAAGATGAGGGTCATGTGGGAGTGATTAGGTTTTAATTGTGAGAGATGACTGTTTCAACCTGTGTTGAATTCTGGTGTGATTCCCCTTAGAGACTCAGTTCTTGAACTGACCTCAGAGAAGAATTGCCATGAATTGTGTTAAGATTTTCGGAGGCAACGCATGAGAGTCGCCCTTGGAAGCTGAGATCTAGTCCCAGGGGGGCTTTCCACAGTTCACTGGGAATCTCAGCCAGAGAATCACATGATTTTATTCTGAAAGACTTGGCAGCCACAATTGAGAGTCAAAACACACATGGACCTCACATTGTAGACCTCAATGGGCCTGGCTTCAAGTGACGTTTTGGCCACTAAGAGCTTTCATTAAAATGAGATTCCTCACCATTTAATGGTTTCTGAATAATTGAAACCCACAATGCCTCCAACTTCATCCTTGAAAATGGTTACATAAATATCATGAAATTTTTAAAATTACCATGACCAGGTGGCACTGGAGAACCTTTGGATGTCCTGTTGCTGATCATGAGTATACCAGAGAGTGCCTTGATTGACTGGGTTTCCTTAACATGGTGTAGAACACAGATGCCAGTAAGTTGGAGTCTGCTGAGAAGTGGACCTAGAGCAGTGGTGGGCAGGTGTGTGATAAAACATCAGTGGTACGGCCATGAGGATCTACCATTGGATTCCAAATGCCTTGTGACTGACATGGTGCAGGCAGCAGACGCTTCTATATAAAGGCATCTTGTTATATGCAGAGGTTTCAGGGCAATGTTCAGAATCAGGTTGCTATGGTCAAGGGGGAAAGCTATGTCGATAGAAGCTTGGTTGGTGCATTCTCCTGCAGACACTGACCCACCACACGTGACAGAACTCCCTCCAGCACTGTGTCCCAGATAAACTCCTTGTATTTCATGAAGCAAACACCAAACTCCCAGTGCAGCAGCAAGAAACACCATGAAAAGTGGATCATGACCAAATTGCTTCACAGTCCAATCGGGGAGACACTTAGCCCCCAGTGGCCACAGTTTACCTGCAAAGAGAGAAACCAGCACTGCTGCATCATGTTCATTGAAAAATAAGATGCCATGTCCTCCAGGTCACATAGATGCAGACCCAGCTTTGATGGTCTCACTAGAAAGAATCTAAAGCTCCTGAAAACAACATATATTTCAAGTGCCCAAACTCAGAGGCATTTCTCAAGAAGTCTTTAGGCCAGCAGAACTCCATGTTTGTGGAGTGTTTATCCTGCCCCTTACTTTTGGAAACTTCTCTACCACCTCCAAGGTTGTGAACTTCTGAGGATTTTTCATTGAATATATGTATTCACACATTTTCTAATTCTTCTCCTCTAATTGTGTCTTACTTGGGGCGAAGGTAATGTCAAGGCATTTTTCTGGATGAGAGTGGGAAGATTTTTGTGTAGCATATATTTACATACACATTGGATTCATTTTCCAAATTTCCATTAGAAATACTGAATCCATGACACTAACCACTACATTACTAGACTCTGACTACTAATCCTAATATGATGGAGAATAAAAACCCAAACAGAATAGAAATATAAGCAGTTCAGAGGATGCATGTTGTATAGTTGGACTTGCCTTTTGCATTATATAGGGTAGGAGTTATAAATCTATTCAATTTTCTGTTGAAATATTTCTCCATGTATTTCTAAAGTTAACAAATATGTGAATACCTGACTCCCTTTCTCTGCAGCCTATTCAGCACATGTAATTTTACATGCACATATAGAATCCTACCTGGAATCACACGTACATTCTTGTGAGATGGCTCACTTGGCAGATACAAATTGTTAGAATAGTTCACTCTTCCTAAATGATGCTGGAACTGAAAATTCAACCAATGGGTGAGCTTCCTGGTTGAACAACTTTACACAAAAACCCATATTCAGTAAAATAAATATTTCTGATCTGTGGATGATATATATTTCATGGTGAATTTCAATTGGCATATATATTCCTACTTTTTAAAGTCTGTTTGTGTGTGTGTGTGTATACATACTCTCCAGATTTTTCAAAATATGAAATATGTGTCTTATTATCCACTCCCTAAAATAATTCATATTCATGTATGTGGATTTTTAATAAACTTTTCCCGAGATTATTCCCAGGAATATTTACACACCTGAAAAACATATTTGTTTCCTCGTACTGAGAACTATCTTCAGTGAATGGTGCATACAAATCCTTGTATTTCTGCAGTAACTTACCCAGTTTAACATCAATGCAAATAGATTTCTATGGGACATGATGTGTATTTTGAAATTCATTTTTATTCAACACTGGTACATTGCAATTTCTTCCGTTAATGCACATCATAGGATATACATTTCATCTAGAAATTCGAAAATTAATAGGCATTTGTTGCATTTTTAATCACTTCCTGCTTCAGAACACATGTAAAACTCCATGTTTCTTGACTGGTCTTTTCATGAGGTTTGTTTTTCGATTTCCCTAATCACTTTTGAAGCAAAACTCACACACCCTTCATGTTGAACCATAACCCTAATATTACCATTAGATGTATATTTGGTTTTAATGAATGTATATATATCAATATAAGATTTCCTCTATATTTTCATTTATCAATTCAATCCATTATTCAAAGTTGGAACCAGTAATACTATTTATTCACAGTATGGTCTATTCATGCATTATCTCTATATTCATAGACACAGGGTACACATATTTGTACCCCCAGTAGTAACTTATACGTCTTCACAATATTGCTCCCAGAAATGGTGGAAGAAATACTCATGTCACCTGATCTACATGTACATGTTATCACAGCAATATTCTGGAAACAAAATGCAAAGGTCACACTTATGATTGTACCAATACCTAAATGAAAAGTGAGCATGGATTACTAAAAATATTCCTGTCCAGGTTGCTACCGCTCTCAAATGTCAATCCTATTGGTGACTATATATTTGTTTCCTCCTAAGATTATATATTCAACCTCAAGCCTGTTGAAAATGTGTAATCCTATCACTCACTTTATACTTTGCCTGATATCCTAATGTCTCTATTGATTTCTGCTTTCCTAAATATTTTCCCAGTTTATCATTGTGACTGACTCTTCACATGTGCTGACATTTAAATTCACTCTCTAACCGAAACCCAATTGCTAAAAACATTTCCTCCAAAACTTATAATCACTATTCTTTCTAAACCTACCGACACTCTTCCTAATCCTACCGACTATAGCTTTTTGACTGGATATTCTCGTGACATTCAATCATCCAAGGTACAAGGTCCTATGACATTGTATATGGATTTATTTAAGACATCTGTGCAGAACGTAAGTCAAAGCTAAGTATCCCAATTAAAGGCCCAATGCCCTTCTGGGCTTCAAATTTTACCTAGATTTCTGTTTTCATACTTATATTTCACCTAAATATTCTTGTAAATATCACACATTCCCAATACCATTATTCATCGCTCAGAATGATTTTTAATCCAAATCGAACCTGTTATTAAGCCTAAACAAACACTGTTCCCTCAATCTAACTGTACAGAAGAGCAGCGACAGAGTTGGTCTTACAATACAGGAATGTAGGGGATCTTCCAGCTGCTGAGATCCTCAAAGTTTTAAGCAGAAACGATCCCTGGAGAAGACATAGGCAGCTATGAAGGACCTGAGAGAGCAAAAGTCATCTTCCATGGCAAACAATGTACTCAGGATGAAGCATTGTGTCTGAATCAGCCTCTCTTTTCTTAATGTAGAGAAGAGGGACCAAACCAGGCCTGTGTGGAGAGCTGTTCCCGGATTCCTATGGTTGATATACCATTCTAACTGTTGAAACTGTCTCGGGAAGTAGGGGCAGCCTCCACCTCATGGGAACCTTGCAATCAACTGTTAGGACAAAGTGGTTGCAAAGGCAGTAAGCTCACTCAGTTCCTGAATGAAGCGACCTACCTCACTTACTTGGTGAAGAAACTCCCTGACCTTGGGCTCCTGGAAGACAGAGAAGACCAAGACCTGTCACAGTTCCAGTCCCAGTGGGCTCCATTGTTTGGAAAAACCAAGGATAGACTAAGTATTCCTTGGTACCTACTGATATGAGAATTTCAAATGCCAGGAGAGCTCTGAAGAGGGGCCTTTCCTGAGAAAACAGGTAGTGGTTCACCGCGACCAGATCTGAGACAGGACAGGCCTTTTGGGGGAACATAGTATGGCCCACCAGTCAGAGGACACTCCAGATAGTCACAGACCTACTTGATTGAAGGAGGTGCGTTTGTGGGTGTGTGTGTGATTTTGTGGTTTAGTCTCTTCTTATGAGAATAGGTAGGAAAGGCGGTTTGTTTGGTTTGGAGTGGACTGCTTCTAGTAAGTCCTTTGACAAGGCGATTTTTTGCATGTCTTTGTAACCCACTGTGTTCGTGGTTGTAGACATTAGAAAAAAGAATGCATCAATATGTCCTGTCTAGTAGAAATCTTCCCAGCATTCATCCTGCCCAATTTAGGAGTGGACTGCCCCTTGCCTTATGGATGGGCAACACCTGCAATCTTCCTAAGTTCCTGATTTCTTCCTCAATTCTGGTCACTCTCAAGAATAGGCTCATTGTTTTGTGTCCAAGATATGTACCACCTCCAATCTGAGTGACATGGCCATGTACAAGATAGCTGTAGGGAATGGCGAGCATCTCAGAAAACTCTAATATCAGTGTGTCCAGGAAAGTCTCAGTGGATAAACCCTGCTTTGGGCCTTTTGCTATTGTTCTGTTGCCCTGAATGTCAGGAAAGTCTTTGCCTCTGGCCAAACCTTTGTGAATCCTGAAGAAAACAGTTTTCAAATGGAAATAAATGGGCATCAACTGTGGCTCTGTGCTTAATTGCTTTGGAAAGGGATGCGTCTGAATCAGCCTCTTGGTCCTATGTGAGGCTATAGCTTAGATTCTCAGCACCTGATGGATCTAAAGAAAGATCCCATGTGTGCATTCAAAACCAAAATGGCAAAAAAGATCAGTAATTGTGGATGAAGTCTCTTGCCTTCCTCTGTAAGGTTCCTGACCTCCATCAAGTGAGATTAGGGATTCTTTGGTTCAAATGAGTTCTTCAAAGCCCTGTGGAGGCCATTAACAGGTGGCACTGGAGAACTCTTGAATGGTCTGTTGCTGATCATGAGTATACTAGACAGGGCCTTTATTGACTGAGTTTCATAAAAATTATCTAGAACAGAGATGCCAATAAGTTGGAGCCTGCTGAGTAGTGGACCTAGAGCAGTAGTGTGTGATAAAATATCTGTGGTGGGACCATGTGAATCTGCTATTGACTTCCAAATGGCTTGTGACTGACATGTTGCAGCCAGCAGACCCTTCTATATAAAGGCATCTTGTTATATGCAGAGGTTTTAGGTTAATGTTAAGAATCAGGTTGCTGAGGTTAAGGGGACAAGCTATCTGGTATTGAAGCCTGGTTGGTACATTCTCCTGCAGAACGTGACCCACAACACGTGACAGAACTTCCTCCAGCACTGTGTTCCAGTTGAACTCATTGTATTTCGTGAAGCAAATACCAATGTCCCAGTTCAGCAGCAAGAAACACCACAAAAGTTGGAGGATGAAAAAATGGCTTCAGAGACCACATGGGGCGACACTTATCCCCCAGTGGCCACAGTTTACATACAAAGAGAGAAATCAGCACTGCTGCCTCAGGATCATTGGAAAATAAGAAACCAAGATCTTCATGTCACATAGATGCAGACCCAGCTTTGATGGTCTCACTAGAAAGGAAGCTAAGGCTTCTGACAAACACATATATTTCAAGTGCCCACCCTCAGAGGCAGTTTCTCAAGAAATCTTTTGGCCAACAGAGCTCCATGTTTGTGGAGTGTTTACCCTGTCCCTTACTTTTGGAAACTGCTCTACCACCTCCAAAATTGTGAACTCCTGAGCATATTCCACTACAGATATATATTCACAGATTTTCTACGTCTTCTCTTCTAATTGTGTCTTAATTGGGGTGAAGGTAATTTCAAGGCATTATTGTGGATGAGAGTTGGAAGATTTTTTTGTAGCACATATTTGCATACACATTGGATTCATTTTCCAATTTTCCATTCAAAATACTGAATTCCTGACACTAACCCATAACCTACTAGACTCTGACTACTAATCCTAATATGATGGAGAACAATAACCAAAACAGAAAAGAAATCCAAGCAGTTCAGAGGAGGCATGGTGTATAGTTGGACTTGCCTTTTGCATTATATAGTGTAGGAGTTATAAATCTAATCAATATTTTGTTGACATAGTTGTCCATGTGTTTTTAAATTTAACAAGTATTTGAATTCCTGTCTCTGTTTGTCTGTAGCCTATTCAGCACATGCATTTTTATATGCACATATAGAATCCTACCTGGTATCAAATGTAAATTCTTGTGAGGTGGCTGACTTGGCAGATATAAATTATGAGAAGAGATCACTCCTCCTAAACGCTGTTGGAACTGAAAATTTAACCTAAGGGGGAGCTTCCTAGTTGAACAACATTATACACAAATCCATGTTCAGTAAATTAAATATTTTTGGATCTTTGGACCATATGTATTTCTACATCAATTTCAATTGGCATATATATTCCTACATTTCAATGTCTCTGTGTGTATATGTGTCTGTTTGTGTGTGTATATATATATATATATATATATATATATATATATATATATATATATATACACTCTCCAAATTTTTAAAAATATGAAATACTTCTGTCTTCTTTTACACACCCTAAATTCATTCATATTCATGTATGTGGATTTATAATAAACTTTTCACAAGATTATTCTCAGAATTATTCATCCACCTGAAATACATGTTTGTTTTCTAGTACTGACAACTAACATCAGTGAATGGTGCATACAAATCCTAATATTTCTACAGTAACTGACCCAGTTTAACATCAATCCAAGTAGATTACTATGGGACATAATGTACATTTTGACGTTCATTTTTATTCAACACTTGTACTTTACTATTTCTTCAGTTTATTCACATCATAGGATATGTATTTCATCCACAAGTTAGCAAAATTATTTGCATTTGTGTCACTTTCAATCACTTTCTACTTCAGAACACATGTATTACTCTATGTTTCTTGACTGGTCTTTTCATGAGACTTCTTTCCAAACACATTATTTTCCTTTTCCATTCTCACTTTTGAAGCAGAACTCACACACCTTTCATGATAGAATATAACCCTAATATTACCATTAGATGTATAACTCATTGGAATGAATGATTCTATATCAATATAAGATTTCTTATATATTTTCAGATATCAATTCTATCAATCCATTATTTAAGTGGAATCAGTTATATTATTTATTCACAGTATTGTCAATTCATGAATTACTTCTATATTCATAGACACAGGGTACACCTCTTTGTACCCCCAATACTAATTTATTTTTTTTTTTATTTTGCATTCTTTATTAAAGTATTTTTATATTATTTTCAACAACATTTGAAACAACAGGATTTTCTAAATAGACTTGTCTTTAGCATACCCAGATGAAAAAATATAATTCTATTTCATATCCCTTTGTGGGATAATGTGGATTTTTGTACTGAAAAAATGCTAGGAATATTAGAATATATGATCCGTTAGCCAACTTTGTTTGTTTGTTTGTTTGTTTTTGCAAAGCTAGGAATTGAACCCTAGTAGTAACTAGTAATTCTACTCATTCAGAAAAGTTAGCGTGTCATTTTATTGAAATAACCATACTGGATATAAAATAGATACACATGTGATACAATAGATTGCATGGTATATAAATTTGTATCTCAGTAAAGCTGTAATTAAAATAAAATTTAAAGTATTGAAATTCAGGCAAAGGATAAGAAAGATATTTGTGTCTATTTTTCAGAAGTTTATTGTCATCCATTTAAAAAATCTTTTAAAAGTGACTGCATTTGAACAAAAGGTATTGTTTAGTGTGCTTTCTCTGTATTCTTAGTGGTTCTTCAGTATTACTATTTTATACACACCCTCTTAATTTCTTATTGTTGAGCCAATTCTGCATCTAAATGTAGTGGCAAGATATATTCAGGAGTCTGGTGCAATAGTGCATGCCTGAAATCCCAGCTACTAAGACCCTTTCTCAAAACAACAAAAAAGTAGTGGGGGTGGGGAGCATGGATGTAGTTTAGCAGTCATGTGCTTTCCAAAGCATGTGGAGGCCTGGGTTCTATCTGCAGCACCGCAAAAGCAAAACAAACAAAAGATGTATTCCAGAGATTTTGATTATTTCTGCAGGAGACATGCAGTCAAGACTAAGTAATTTGAAACAGGAGTGGCACAAGAAGAGGAAGATAAAGTATCACTTTTTTTCCTTTTTTTTTGGTTAGAATTAGTTCACTTTGCAATCCTTGCGTATGCGCCTCTATCTTTGGAACCACATTGGTAAAAGTTTGTGTAAGAATTGTTTGTTGTCATATCCTAGAGTGCTCAATTTATACGTCTTCAAAATATTGCTCCCAGAAATTGTGGAAGAAATACTCATGTCACCTGATTTACATATACATTTTATCACAGTAATATTCGAAACACAAAATGCAAAAGTCACACTTATGATTGTACCAAAGGCTAAATAGAAAGTGAACCTGTATTACTAAAAACATCCATGTCCAGGTTGCCTAATACTCTCAAATGTCAATCCTATTGGTGACTACATATTTGTTTCTTCCTAAGATTATATATTGAAACTCAACCCTGTTGATAATGTCTAATCCTATCACTCACTTTATACTTTGCCTGATTTCCTAATGTCTCTATTGATATCTGCTTTCCTACATATTTTCCCCAGTTCATCATTGTGACTCATTCTTCACATGTGCTGACATTTACATTCATTCTCTAACCGAAACCCTATTGCTAAAGAACTTTTGGTGCAAATCCTATACTCACTCTTCTTCCTAAACCTACGGACGATATTCCTAATCCTACTGACTACCCCTTTTTGACTGGATGTTCTCTTCTACATTCAATCATCCAAGTAAAGGTCCGTCGAGTGTCGGAAGAGGAGACCACCAAGAGTCTATCTCATGTAACAGCAAAGGGTTTATTGGGGGTCCAGTATGCTGTGGCTCAGAGTTCACTTGAAAAGAGTAGAGAGCCCTGAGAACAGCTTAAGCAGAGGTTAAATACTTTCCCTTGCGAGTGCAGGGAGGGAAGTTTATTGATGTGTCAGGGCGAGTGGTCAGTTTGCATGCAACCTGGTGAAGGAGTACATTCTGCAGTTTGACAGTTGGGGACAGCACATTCTGGGAACAAGATTGGCAAACATTTCTCAAGATTTCAATAGTGTTTTGTTAAGCGTACAGAAAAACAGAAACTGACAACTACATATTTTGTTAACCTTTCATTCGACACTTCTTTTTCTGGCTACTTTTAATCATAAAAATGATCATTGGGGGGTGTCACATTCTATGTCTGCTAGTGGGGTATTACCATTAGTTTAACTTGTCCAATTTGAGCTTGGAGAAAATAAATTACATGGTTGAGCAAGCAGGGTTTAATAGTTAGCAATAACATGAGGATTATTATTGGACCGGCCAGGGTTGATAAATGCGTAGTTAACCAGGGGGAATTTGTGAACCAAGATTCAAAACACCCGTTTTTGGCCTCTCTCTGTCGTTGACTCTCTTCAAGTCATCTTTTTAATTTACTCATAGATTTTTTTTACAACTCCAATATGGTTGGCATAAAAACAACATTCTTCCATCAATGCAAAACAAAGGCCCTCTTCTCACATGAAGAGGAGTTACAATCCTCGACTGTTCTGTAAAACAACTTCAGAGAGATAGGTTAAAGATTCCTGCAATGCTGTTATGGAGGTTTCTAATATCTTTAAGTTTTGGTCTATAGCTGCTTCTATTTGGGTCATTTGTTTTGTCCCATGGACCAAGGCAGTGGTTCTTGTGCCCACCCTTGCAGCAACATGTATTCCTAATAGGATGGCAAAATTGAGGGATAAATGTTCCCAGTGGAACCAGTTTTATGCCCCCCCTATTTGATCTTCTAATGAACCTGTCTTGATAGAGCACTCTGGGAAACATTTGCACAACTACACAATTAATCACATCTGTTGACCACTTCATGAAAACATAAACAATGTTTTAAGTATATAGAATTATACTGTTGTAGGGACGGACACGGCAAGGCACCTAAGATAGTACCAAAGACAGGAAAACAGTCCTATTTGTTTGCAACCAGATTCAGAGGGCATTACTTCTGTTGTAATCAACTAAATCCCCGAACCCCAAGTTTAGGTAATTTCAGAATTTTGTACCCAACATATAAGGGAAGGGGCTCAGAAGTTCACAGTCTTAAGAAGTTCACAAAAAGCAGTTTGTATTCTGTTTTTTTCCTCTGTTGTGGGAAAGTTAACTTTTCAAGGACACCTGGGTGAGGGAGAGCATTATATTCCCTTTATTTTTTCCCCCTGCCAACTGTTACCATGGAGCCCAGTTGGTAACTTCTTTATCTTACAAATGTAGCCATCTCTGTGAAGCCTCAGCTCAAGGCCAAGGCCTTGTTCACATATTTTGTGAAAAACTAGTAAGGTGGTGTCTAGCTTAGGATTGCTGATTGTTTTAGCCAGTGGCCAAGTAGAATAGGCAACACGAAAAGAGGAAGTTTATGTACTTAGAAATTTTTTATAGGGACTCTTTTTCTGAAAGTCCTAAATTTATCTATGTTGAAGATTTCTGGAGAAGGTCAGTTAAGACATTTCTGTGGGCCTGGTACAGAGGGGGAAGACGGGGAAGGGGTGGCTGTGAGCAGCTCCGTGGATCTGAGAATGAGGTAGGAGAGATGTAAAAGAATAATGGGAAAGGGGTTTTGGATTTTTCTAGGAACAAATCTTGAACAGTACAACAGGTAGAGCAGAGGGTAAGATGGGAGTTAGTATCCCAAAAAGCCTTTGAGGGACTTTAAATACTTAGTAACCTGTTTTCAGTGATGACAAAGCAACTTTAAAGGCCATTTACATTACATCTTGGATAAGGGTCTGAGGGCTCTCCTCAGCTGGTTTGAGCTTTGTGTTAGCTAGTAAGAGGACCTGGTGGCACCCGGTGCGGGCAATGATAAGAGAAGAGAGGAGTGAGTGGGTTAAGGTGTACCTCAGTACCTGCTACCTTAACAAGGGGGTAATGGTCATAGAATGGGCGGAGGTTTGGGTTTTTGATCTAGTAATTGGAGGGGAGAAATCAGGTTGCTTAGGTGAGAGTAAGAGCAGAGAGTATGGAGCAGATGGCTGAGGGTGAGGATCTATTGGAGAAGCATAGTTCAGGATGTGAGCAAAGGAGGGAAAAGGCCTCCACATAGGGGAATCTCCTTTCACACTTTTGAGCACTTGCAAAAGTTAAAAAGGTCACGCAGAATTTGAGGATCTAGAGACCCCTCTGGGGGCTATCAATTTTGGTTATCTAATTGGATATGGCCAATGCTGTGTACAGAATTTGATGAGGAGTTTGGATTCCATCAAGCAGTCCCTGAATGCTCACATCCCCATGACTTACAGAAGAAGTCGGCTTCCCCCCAACACAGCCATGACTGTTTGTGGCTTTGATAGTCCGCCAGGCAAACATAGTAATCTAGGCTAGCCAAACTGCATCTGGCTTGCGTGTCCCTACATCCATAATATTTGTTTCCATTATCTATGGTAGAGAAGGGATTTAATGGAATTTTTGTGGGATCCACTTCATCAGGGATATCCCAATGGAAAAGACCTATAACCAGCTGACAAATGTCTCTGTGGAGAGATGGCGACCATGTTCTTAAGTGGGCGGTATGCGAGATAGACCATACTTCTTGTCCAGTAAGATTTGTGATCAGCCATTGCTGCGGAATGGGCTGATGAGGGTTATGACTACTGGTGGTCAAGGGGAGAGTCTATAGCCTTATCCACAAGGCAAATACACAATTTGAAAGGGTTACCTGTCTTTTACAGTTTCCAGCCAGAGTCTGGACAGGGCACAGGCTTGAGATGAGAGGTATGGATCCAGGAAGTGATTCTGTCTACCTTTACTTCTGTAGGTGTTATAAGTAGCACCTTCTATGGTCCCTTCCAGCGGGGTTCCATGGATGACACCTGATGTCGTCTAATGTAGAGAAAGTCTCTTTCTTGATATTGATGTTGATTCCCCTCGTCCCCGGGTTGGTAGGCAGTGGCCATCTGTCTTCACAGGTATCTATGTGGCCCTGGCTGAAAGACAATATCTCTGACTTTTTAAATTAGTGGGAAGTAGAAAGATCCTTCTAGGGTCCATCCAAATCCAATGCTGAGCCATTCTGAGGCACAGAGAGTCTGCCAGGTCCAGCGTTTTACTGAAAAAGAAAGATTCTGATCCCTTAAACAAACTTTGGTGCACTGATCAAGGGTCAGAGACAGAGGCATTGAAATGCTCTGTCCCATAATGAAAGATACACAAACAGTAAAAGCAACAACACACGACACAGACAAGACAAGACAATAAAGACAGGATATGGAAGTCAAACACTGAGACCAGGACTGAGTAGTTGGCAGAACCCGATCGGTTGGCAATAACGAATCTGAAACAAAATATCACTGAGTCATGGAGACTATTGTTCCTCAATTTTCTGAGTCCTCTATAACGTCCCCCAGGGACTTGGCCTGTGGCTCTGTGACATGACTGTCAGCCACCGTTGGAGAGAGCTCACGCTCTTCATCGACATCCATTTTGCCAAGCCCTGACCTGAAACCTGACCAGAAAGAGGCACCTTACTTACCCTGAGAGGAGTTCGTTGGGGTCTCTTGTCCACCGCTGCCGGATCTCAGTGGAACCTCCATATGTAAAGGTCCGGTGACAATTGGGGGAAGAGACCACCAAGAGACTGTCTCATGCAAAAGCAAAGGGTTTATTGGGGGTCCAGTATGCTGGGGCTCAGAGCTCACTTGAATAGAGCAGAGAGCCCAGAGAACAGCTTAAGCAGAGCTTATATATTTTCCTTGGAGAGGGCAGGGGGGTAAGTTTATTGATGGGTCCGGGCTAGTGAGCGGTTTGCGTGCAACCGGTTGAGGGAGTACATTCTGCAGTTTGGCAATTGGGGACAGCACATTCTGGGAATAAGATTAGCAAACAGTTCTCAATATTTCAACAGTGTTTTGTTAAGCATACCGAAAAACAGGAAGTGACAAGTACTTATTTTATTAACCTTTCACTGCAAACTATACTTTGCCAGAATTCCTAATGTCTCTATTGTGTTTGTTAAAGTTCATTTTTATTCAAACTTGGTACGTTATTATTTCTTCAGTTCATGGACATCATAAGATATTTCCTTTCATTCATAAGTTCACAAATTTATAAACATTTGGTTCACTTTCAATCACTTCCTCCTTCGGAAGACATATGTTCCTCCATGTTTCTTGACTGGTCTTTTTACTAGACTTCTTTCTAAACATATTATTTTCGATTCCATAATCATTTTTGAGGCAAAACTCACACACTATTCATGATAAATGATAACCCTAACATTACCATTAGATATATAACTGGTTGGAATGAATGTATGTATATCAATATAAGATTTTCTATATATTTTCAGATATCAATACAATCCATTATTTAAATTTGGAACCAGTTATATAATTTATTCACAGTATGGTCTATTAATGCATCATCTCTATATTCATCAAAACAGGGTAAACCTAATAGTATCCCCAGTACTAATTTATAAGTTTTCAATATATTGCTCACAGAAATGGTGGAAGAAATACTCATGTCACCTTAGCTACATATACATATTATCACAGTAATATTCTGGACACAAAATGCAAAGGTCACACAGAACATAATTTAAACTAAGTATCCCAATCAAGGGCCCAAAGTCCTTCTGGGCTTCAAATATTACCTAGATTTCTGTTTTCATACTTATATTTCACCTCCATGTTCTTGTAAATATCACAGGTTCCCAATATCATTATTCATCCAGCAAAATGATTCATAACCCAAATCGAACATGCTATTAACCCTAACCATTCTTTAAACTGAGATTGTTCACTCAATCTCACTTTACAGAAGAGCAGGGACAAAATTAGTATTACAATAAAAGAAGTTAGGAGATCTTCCACCTGCTGAGTACCTCAAAATCCATGCAGAAATGATCCCTGGAGAAGATGTAGGCAGCTATGAAGGACCTGAGACAGCAAAAGTCATCTTCCTTTGCAAACAACCCGATCAGGATGAAAGGATGTGTCTGAATCATCCTATCTCTTCTTAATGTAGGGAAGATGTATGAAACCAGGCATGTGTGGAGAGCTGTTCCCAGGTGCCTATGTTTCTATACCATTCTAACTTGTGAAAGTGTCACAGGAAATAGAGGCAGCCTCCTTTTCCTGAGACACTAGGAAGCAACTGTTAGGACAAAGTGGTGGCCAAGACAGTGGCCTCATTCATTTTCTGAAGGAAGTGACCTCACCTCACTTCCTTGATGATGGAACTCTCTGAATTTCGTGATCCAGGAAGCCAGGCACCCAGAGTCAGTACCAGTCCCAGTCCAAGTGGGCTCACTTGTTTGGATTTACCAAGTAAAGAGTCAGTCTTTCTTGGTACCTACTGATGTGAGGGTGACCAAATGCCAAGAAAGCTTTGAAGAGGGTCCTTTCCTGAGTTGGCAGGAAATGGCTCACCACTGCCTCTTGAAAACTTCACAGAATTGGCCAAGGAGACCAGATCTGAGACAGGACCGGCCATTTTTGGGGAACATTCTATGGCCTACTAGTCAGAGGACACTCCGGATAGTCACAGACATACTTGGGGAAGGAGGTGACTTTGTGTGTGTGGATGTCAGTTTGTGGATTTGTCTCATATTCTGAGAATAGGTAAAAAAGGAGGTTTGTTTGGTTTGGAGTGGACTGTTTCTAGTAAGTCATTTGACAAGGAGACTGTTTCTATGTCTGTGTATCCCACTGTGTCCTTAGTTGTTGATATTAGAAAAGAAAATGGCTCAATGGGTGTGTCCTGTCTAGTAGAAAGCTTCCCAGCATTCATCCTGCCCAATTAATGAATGGAATGGGGCTTGGATTATCCATGGGCAACACCTAGTATCATCCTAAGTTCTTGAATTCTTCCTGAATTCTGGCCACTCTCCAGAAAGGCTCATGGTTTTTTGTCCAAGATATGTAACACCTACAAGCTCTGTGACATGGCCGTGTACTAGTTAGCTGAAAGGAATGGCGAGCACACCGGAAAACTCAGATATTGGTGTGACCAGGAAAGTCTCTATGGTGAAACCTGGCTTAGGGCCTTTTGCTTAACTATTGTTCTGTTGCCCTGGATGTCAGGAAGCTCTTTGCCTCAGGCCACCCCTTTATAAGGCCAGAAGAAAACAGTTTTTAAATGGAAATGAATGGGCATCACCTGTGCCTCTTTGCTGAATTATTTTGTAAATGGTTATGTCTGAATCAGACTCTGGGCCCTGTGTGAGGCTGTGGCTTAGATTGTCAGCACCTCTTGCTGATGATGAGTGTACCAGACAGTGCCTTGATTGACTGGGATTTATGAAAATGGTGTAGAACAGAGATGCCATTAAGTTGGACCCTCCTGAGTAGTGGGCCCTGAGCTGTGGTGTGTAGGTGTGTGATAAATCATCTGTGGTTGCGCCATGTGGTTTTGCCATTGATTTCCAAATGTCTTGTCACTGACACGGTGCAGTGACCAGACACTTATATGTAAAGGTGTCTTGTTAAATGGATACTTTTCAGGGCAATGTGCAGAATCAGGTTGCTATGTAGAAGGGGGCAAGCTATGTGGGAATGAAGCCTGGTTGGTGCATTCTCTTGTAGACCCTGAAAAACCACAAATGACAGAACTTCCTCCAGGACTGTGTTCCAGTTGAACTCCTTGTATTTTGTGAGGCAAATACCAAACTCCCAGTGCTGCAGCAGAAAACACTACGAAAATGGAGGATGAACAAAAGGCTTCACAGTCGACACAGGGAGACACTTAGACCCCAGTGGCCACAGTTTACATACAAAGAGAGAATTCAGCACTGCTGCCTCATGTGTATTGGAAAGCAAGAAAGAATGTCCTCCAGGTCACATAGATGCAGACCCAGCATTGATGATCTCACTACAAAGGAAGCTAAAGCTACTGACAACATATATTTCAAGTGCCCATCCTCAGAGGCAGTTTCTCTAGAAGTCTTTAGGCCAGCAGACCTCCATGTTTGTGGAGTGTTTACCCTGTCCCTTACTTTGGGATACTCCTCTACCACCTCCAAGTTTGTGAACTCCTGAATATTTTCCATTCCAGATATGTATTTACAGATTTTCTAACTCTTCTCCTCTAATTGTTTTTTATTTGGCGTGAAGGTAACGTCAAGGCATTGTTCTGAATGAGAGTGGGAAGATTTTTGTGTAGCACATATTTGCATACACATTGGATTCATTTTCCAATTTTCCATTCCAAAGACTGAATCCCTGACACTAACGCATACCCTACCAAACTCTGACTACTAATCCTAATATGATGGAGAAAAATAACCCAAACAGAATAGAAATACAAGCACTTCTGAAGAGGCATGGTGTATAGTTGGACTTGCCTTTTGCATGATAAAGTGTAGGTGTTATAAACCTAGTCAATTTTTCATTGAAATAGTTCTCCATGTGTTTTTTTTCCTTTAATATTTATTGTTGGTTCTACAAAACATTACATAGTTCTTGACATGTCATATTTCACACTTTGTTTCAAGTAGGTTATGAACTTCCATTTTTCCCCGTATACAGATTGCAGTATCTCATCAGTTACACATCCACTATTTTACATATTGCTATACTAGTGTCTGTTGTATTCTGCTGCCTTTCCTGTCCTCTACTATCTCCCATCCCCTCCCCTCCAATCCTCTCTCTCTACCCCATCTACTGTAATTCATTTCTTCCACTTGTTTTTGTCCCCTTTCCCCTCACTTCCTCTTGTATTTAATTTTGTATAACCATGAGGTTTTCCTTCCATTTCCATGTAATTTTCCTTCTCTTTCCTTTTCCCTCCCACCTCTCACCAATGTTTAATGTTAATCATCTTCTCATGCTCTTCCTCCCAACTCTGTTCTTAGTTACTCTCCTTATATCAAAGAAAACATTTGGCATTTGTTTTTTATTGATTGGCTATCTTCACGTAGCATAATACGTTCTAATGCCATCCATTTCTCTGCAAATTGTATGATTTTGTCATTTTTTTATTGCAGAGTAATACTCCATTGAGTATAAATGCCACATTTTTTTAATCCATTCATCTATTGAAGGGCATCTAGGTTGGTTCCACAGTCTTCCTATTGTGAATTGTGCTGCTCTGAACATAGATTTATCAGTGTCCCTGTAGCATGCACTTTTTGGGTCTATAGGGATTAGACCGAGAAGGGGAATTGCTGGGTCAAATGGTGGTTCCATTCCCAAGTTTCCAAGAAATCTCCATACTGCTTTCCAAATTTACTGCACCAATTTGCAGTCCCACCAGCAATGTACAGGTGTACCCTTTTTTCCACATCCTCGCCAGCACTTGTTGTCGTTTGACTTCATAATGGCTGCCAAGCTTACTGCAGTGAGATGGTATCTTAGGGTGGGTTTGTTTTGCATTTCTCTGAATGCTCGAGATGGTGAGAATTTTTTGATGTACTTATTGATTGATTGTATGTCCTCCTCTGAGAAGTGTCTGTTCAGGTCCTTGGCCCATTTGTTGATTGGGTAATTCATTTGCTTATTGTTTAATTTTTTGAGTTCTTTGTATAACTCTGGATATTAGGGATCTATCTGAAGTGTGAGGAGTAAAGATTTGTTCCCAGGATGTAGGCTCCCTTTTTACCTCTCTTATTGTTTCTTTTTTTGAGAAAAATCTATTTAGTTTGAGTAAGTCCTGTTTGTAGATTCTAATTATTAACTCTTATGCTATGGGTGTCCTATTGAGGAATTTGGAGCCCGACCCCACAGTATGTAGATCATAGCCAAAGTTTTCTTCTATCAGATGCCGTGTCTCTGATTTGATATCAAGCTCCTTGATCCATTTTGAGTTAACTTTTGTGCATGGCGAGAGAAAGGGATTCAGTTTCATTTTCTTACATATGTAATTCCAGTTTTTCCAGCACCATCCTTCCTTCAGTTTATGCTATTAGCTCCTTTATCAAATATAAGATTGCTGTAATTTTGTGGATTGATTTCTGTGTCCTCTATTCTGTACAATTGGTCCACCCGCCAGTTTTGGTACCAGTAACATGCTCTTTTTGTTACTATTGCTCCGTAGTATAGTTTGAGGACATGTATCGCTATACTGCCTGATTCACACTTCCTGCTTAGAGTTGTCTTTGCTATACTGGGTCTTGTATTATTCCATATGAATTTCATAATTGTTTTATCTATTTCTACAGGAAATGCCGTTGGAATTTTGATTGGCATTGCATTAAACCTATAGAGAACTTTTGGTAATATCGCCATTTTGATGATGTTAATTGTGCCTATCCATGAATAGGGTATATTTTTCCATCTTGTAAGATCTTCTTCTATTTATCTCTTTAGGGTTCTGTAGTTTTCATTGTGTAAGTCTTTCACATCTTTTGTTACGTTGATAACCAAATATTTTATTTTATTTTTTTTGAGGATACTCTCAATAGAGTGGTTGTCCTCATTTCCGTTTCAGAGGATTTGTTGCTGATATTCAGGAGTGCTTTTGATTTATGATTGTTGATTTTATATCATGCCACTTTGCTGAATTCATTAATTATCTCTAATAGTTTCTTTGTAGACCCTTTTGGGTCTACTAGGTATAGAATCATGTCATCTGCAAATAGTGATAATTTAAGTTCTTCTTTTCCTATTTTTATGCCTTTAATTTCTTTCATTTGTCTAATTGCTCTGGCCAGTATTCGAGAACTATGTTGAACAGAAATCGTGAGAGAGGGAATCCCTGTCTTGTTCCAGATTTTAGAGGGAATGTCTTCAATTTTTTCTCAATTCAGAATGATACTAGCCTGAGGCTTAGCATAGATTGCTTTTACAATATTGAGGTATGTTCCTGTTATCCCAGTTTTTCTAGAGTTTTAAACATAAAGGGATGCTGTACTTTGTTGAATGCTTTTTCTGCATCTATTGGGGTGATCATATGGTTCTTATTTTTAAGTCTATTGATGTGGTGAATAACATTTATTGATTTTCGTATATTGAACCAGCCTTGTATCCAAGGAATGAATCCTACTTGATCATGTTGCACAATTTTTTAAATATGTTTTTGTATCTGATTCGCCAGAATTTTATTGAGGATTTTTGCATCTAGGTTAATTAGAGAGATTGGTCTGTACATTTGTTTCTTTGAAGGGTCTTTGTCTGGTTTAGGAATCAGGGTGATATTGGCCTCCTAGAATGAATTTGGAAGTTCTCTCTATTTTTCTATTTTCTGAAATATCTTAAAAAGTATTGGTATTAGTTCCTCTTTAAAGGTTTTGTAAAACTCTGCTGTATACCCATTCGGTCCTGGGCTTTTCTTAGTTGGTAGTCTTTGGATGGTTTCATCTATTTTCTCAATTGATATTGGTTTGCTTAGGTTGTCTATATCCTCCTGACTCAATCTGGGCAGATCATATGACTTAAGAAATTTATCGATGCCTTCACTATCTTCTAATTTATTCATTATAATGTTTCAATATAATTTCTGATTATCTTCTGTATTTCAGAAGTGTCTGTTGTGATATTGCCATTTTCATCCCTTATGATAGTATTTTGAGTTCCCTCTCTTCTTCTCTTCATTAACATGGCTAAGAGTCTGTCGATTTTTTTAATTTTTCAACTTTTATTATTTTCAATTTTTTCAATTGTTTCTTTTGTTTTGATTTCATTAATTTCAGCTCTGATTTTAATTATTTCTTGCCTTCTACTTCTTTTGCTGTTGTTTTGCTGTTCTTTTTCTAAGATTTTGAAATGAACTATGAGATCATTTATTTGTTGTTTTTTTTTTTCTTTTTTTAAGAAAAGAACTCCAAGCAATGAATTTTCCACTTAGAACTGCTTTCAATGTGTCCCATAGATTCTGATATGTTCTGTCTGTCTTTTTCATTTATCTCTAAGAATTTTTTATTTTTCTCCTTGATGTCTTCAATAACCCATTGATCATTCAGTACGTATTGTTCATTCTCCAAGTGATGCATGAATTTTCCTTCCTTCTTTTATTGTTGATTTTCAGTTTCATTCCATTACGATCAGATAAGATGCCTGGTATTATCTATACTCCTTTATATTGTCTAAGAGTTGTTCTGTGACATAATATATGATCTATTTTTGAGAGGTATCCATGTGCTGCTGAGAAAACAGTGTAACTGCTTGATGTTGGGTGGTATATTCTATATATATTAATTAAGTCTAGGTTATTAATTGTGTTATTGAGTTCTATAGTTTCCTAATTCAACTTTTGTTTGGAATATCTGTCCAGTAGTGAGAGAGGTGTGTTGAAATCTCCCATGATTATTGTATGGTGGTCTACCAGACTCTTGAAATTGAGAAGAGTTTGTTTGATGAACATAGCTGAACCTTTGTTTGGGGCACATATATTTATGATTGTTATGTCTTGTTGGTGTACGGTTCCCTTGAGCAGTATGAAGTGTCCCTCTTTATCCCTTTTTATTAACTTTGTCTTGAAATCTATTTTATTTGATATGAGTATGGACACTTCTGCTTGTTTCCGAAGTCAATATGAGTGATATGATTTCTCCCAACCTTTCACCTTTAGTCTATATATGTCTTTTCCTATCAAATGTGTCTCCTGTAGCAGAAAATTTTTGGGTCTTCTTTCGTGATCCATTCTACTAGCCTGTGTCTCTTAATTGGTGAGTTTAAGGCATTAACATTTAGGGTTATTTTTGAGATATGGGTTGTTCTTCCAGCCATATTTGTTTATTTATGTTACTAAACATGGTTTGTTTTTCTCTTTGATTATTTTTCGCCCCTTTACTGTACTACCTCCCACTGTTGGTTTTCATTGTTATTTTCCATTTCGTCTTCCTATAATGTTTTGCTAAGGATCTTTTGAAGAGATGGTTTTCTAGCTGCAAATTCTTTTAACTTTTGTTTATCATGGAAGGTTTTAATTTCATCTTCCATCCTGAAGCTTAAAATCGCTGGATACACAATTCTTGGTTGGAACCCAATTTCTTTCAGTGATTGAAATATGTTATTCCAGGATCTTCTAGCTTTCAGAGTCTGCGTTGAAAGATCAGCTGTTATCCTGATTGGTTTACCGCTAAATGTAATCTGCTTCCTTTCTCTTGTAGCTTTTAAAATTTTCTCTTTATTCTGTATGTTTGGCATCTTCATTATAATATGTCTAGGTGTTTATCTCTTATGATTTTGCACATTTGGCGTCCTGTAGGCTTCTAGGATTTGGGATTCTGTCTCATTCTTCATGTCTTGAAAGTTTTCTCATATTATTTCATTGAATAGATTGCTTAATCCTGTGGTTTGGACCTGTATACCTTCCTGTATCCCAATTACTCTTAAGTTTGGTCTCTTCATGTTATCCCATATTTCTTGGATGTTCTGCTCATGGTTTCTTAACAGTCTTGCTGAGCTTTCGATGTTCTTTTCAAGTTGAAATACTTTGTCTTCATTGTCTGATGTTCTATCTTCTAAGTGATCTACTCTGCTGGTAGTATTCTCAATTGAGTTTTTAAGTTGCTTTATTGCTTCCTGCATTTCTATAATTTCTGTTTGTGTGTTTTTTATAACCTCTATCTCCCTGTATAGTTGACCTTTTGCTTCTTGGATTTGTTTATGTAATTCATTGTCACAGTTATCTTTCATTGTCTGATTTTGCTGTCTAATGTCTCCCTGGAGACTCCAGATCATCTGAAGCAAGTATATCCTGAATTCTTTATCTGACATTCCATATGCTGCAGATATTACCTCTTCTAATGTTGAGTTGACCTGCGTTGCTTGTGGTCCTTTCTTTCCTTGTCTTTCCCTACTGTTCACGTTTTTTTTCTGCTTGGTGAAACTTTTGTGTTATTGAATTTTACCCCTAAATGTTTATATTGCTATTGTATTCTTGAAAAGTCTCCCTCACAGGCGTAAGCAGCGGCTCTGCCCCTCCTCCAATTGGGGCAATGTGCCTACCACACCAGCACACCGCTGGGCCTGTTCTGCCGGTTGGTAGCTGGTCCGCCTACCTTGCAGGAGGGGGCAGTTGATCTACCCCTCTGCGGGTGCTGGTCCTGATCAGCCAGTGGGTAACAGGTACAGCTACCTTGCAGGCACAGGCGTCGGCTCTGCCCCTCCGCGCTCCGCTGGGCCTCTTCTGTCTGTGGGTTGCAGGGCTGTCTACATTGCAGGCGTGAGTGGCATCTCTGCCCCCCCCCAAACCGGGGCGATGTGTCTACCACGCTGGTAGGTCGCTGGGTCTGTTCTGCCTGTGGGTGAGAGGTCCACCTGCTTTGCAGGCACGGGCAGCGGCTCGGCCCCTCCCCAAACCTGGTTATGTGTCTAGCACGCTGGCGGGGCCTAGCGCCTGGTCTGTCGGTGTTCGCAGGTCCGCCTACTTCGCAGGCGTGGAGGCCGGCTCTGCCCCTCTGAAGGCAGCTGGGCCGCTTCAGCCGGTGGGTCGCAGGTTCACCTATCTTGAAGTCGCAAGGGGTGTCTCTGCGCCTCTGCGGGTGTCTGGGCCTTTTCTGCCTGTGGGCCGCATGTCCGCGTTCCTTGCAGGCGTGCAGTGGCTCTGCCCAACCCCCAACCAGGGCGATGTGTCTTTCACGATGGTGGGCTGCTAGGCCTGTTCTACGGGTGGCTTGCAGGTCCACCTACCTTACAGGCGCGGTTGGCGGCTCTGCCCCTCCCTTCTCCATGTGTTTTTAAAGTTAACAAATATGAGAATTCCTGTCTCCATTTCTCTGTACCCTTTTCAGCACATGCATTTTTATATTCACATACAGAATCCTACCTGGTATCACATGTACATACTTGTGAGGTTGCTGACTTTGCAAATACAAATTGTGAGAATGGATCACTCCTCCTAAATGCTGTTGGAACTTACAATTTAATCTATGGGTGACTTCCCTAGTTGAACAACATTATACATAAATTGATGCTCAGAAAAATGAAGATTTTTGGATTTGTGGATGATATATAATTCATGATGTATTTCGATTGGCATATATATTGCTACATTTTAATGTATACGTGTGTGTGTGTGTGCATATATATATATGTATAAACTCTCCAGATTTTTCAAAATATGAAATGTATGTGTCTTATTATATACTCCCTAAATTCATTCATGTTCATGAATGTGAATTTATATTCAACTTTTCATAAGAATATTCTCAGAAATATTAATCCACCTAAAATACATATTTGTTTCTTAATACTGAAAACTAACTTCAGTGAATGGTGCATTCAAATCCTAATATTGCTATAGTAAATGACTCAGTTTAATGTAAATGCAAGTAGATTCCTATGGAACATGATATGTATTTTGACGTTCATTTTTATTCAAAACTGGTACATTAATATTTCTTCAGTTTTTGCACATAATAGAATACATATTTCATTCACAAATTCACAAATTAATAGGCATTTTTTTTTAATTTCAATTACTTCCTGCTTCAGAACATATGTATTCCCCCAGGTTTCTTGACTGCTCTTTTAATGAGACTTCTTTCAAAGCACATTATTTTCAATTTCCATAATCATTTTAGAAGCAAAGCTCACACACACTTCATGATAAACCATAACAGTGATATTAACATTAGATGTATAACTGGTTGGAATGATTGTATGAATATCAATATATAATTTCCAGTATATATTCAGATATCAATTCAATCCATTATTTAAATTTGGAACCAGTTATATTATTTATTCACAGTATGGTCTATTCATGCATTATCTTTATATTCATATAACACAGAGTATACCTATTTGTACCCACAATACTAAATTATATTTCTTCAAAATATTGCTCCCAGAAATGGTGGAAGAAATACTCATGTCACCTGATCTATATATACATTAATCACAGTAATATTGTGGAAACAAAAAGCAAGATCACACTTATGATTGTACCAAATCCTAAATGGAAAGTGAGCATGGATTAAAAAAAACACCCATGTCCAGGTTGCCTAATGCTCTCAAAAGTGAATCCTATTGGTGACTACATATTTGCTTCTTCCTGAATTTACATATTCAACCTCAACCCTGTTGAAAATGTCTAATCCTATCACTCACTTTGTACTTTGCCTGATATCCTAATGTCTCTATTGAAATCTGATTTCCTGTATTTTTTCCCCAGTTCATTATTATGACTGACTCTTCACATGTGCTGATATTTACTTTCACTCTATACCCAAAACCCTATTGCTAAAGATCTTTTGGTCCAAATGCTATACACACTCTTCATTCTAAATCTACTGAATATCTTCCTAATCCACCAATTATCCCTTTTGGACTGGATTTTCTCTTCGACATTCAATCATCCAAAAGACAAGGTCCTATGCCATTGTATATCAATTAATCTGAGACACCTGTGCAGAACATAATTCAAAGCTAAGAATCCCAATCGTGGGGCCAATTCCCTTCTGTGCTTCAAAAATTACCTAGATTTCTTTTTTCATACTTATATTTCACCTATATATTCTTGAAAATATCGCAAAATTCCAATACCATTATTCATCCAAGAGAATGATTCCTAACCCAAATGGAAGATGTTATTAACCTTAACCATACAATGTTTCCTCAATCTAACTTTACAGAAGAGGAGGGACAGAATTAGTCTTCCAATACAGGAATGTAGGGGATCTTCCACCTGCTGAGAACCTCAAAGTTCCATGCAGAAATGATCCCTGGAGAAGATGTAGGTAGCTATGAATTACCTGAGAGAGCAAAAGTCATCTTCCATGGCAAACAACCCGGTCAGGATGAAGGGGTGTGTCAGAATAAGCCTCACTCTTCTTAATGTAGAGAAGATGGACCAAACCAGTCCAGTGTAGACAGCTGTTCCCGGCTGCCTATGGTTGATATACAATTCTCAGTTGTGAACGTATCACAGGAAATAGGGGCAGCCTCCATCTCATGGGAACCTTGGAAGCAAATTTTAGGACAAAGTGGTTTCCAAAGCAGTGACCTCATTCAGTTCACAAAGGAGGTGACCTTCCTCACTTCCTTGGTGATAGAACTCTCTGAACTTGGGATCCAGGAAGCCAGGCAACAAGAGGCAGTCCCAGTACCATTCCCAGTGGGCTCACTTATTTGGATTTACCAAGAACAGAGTCAGTCTTTCTTGGTACCTACTGATGTGAGAATGGCCAAATTTCTGGAGAGCTCAGAAGAGGGGCCTTTCCTGAGAAAGCAGGTAGTTGCTCACAGCTGGCTCCTGACCACTTCACAGATTTGGCCAAAAAGACAAGATCTGAGACAGGACAGAACATTTCAGGGAACATAATAAGGCCCACAAGTCAGAGGACACTCCGGATAGTCACAGACCTCTTGGGGGAAGGAGGTGCCTTTGTGGGTTTGGGTGTGAGTTTGTGGTTTTGTCTCATTTTCTGAGAATAGGTAAAAAAGGTGGTTTGTTTGGTTTGGAGTGGACTGTTCCTAGTAAGTCGTTTCACAAAGTGAGTGTTTCTATGTCTGTGTATCCCACTGTGTCCGTGGTTGTAGACATTTGAAAAGAGAATTCATCAATGAATGTTTCCTGTTTAGTAGAAACCTTCCCAGCATTCATCCTGCCCAATTGATGAATGGACTGTGGCTTCCCTTATGGATGGGCAACACCTACTAATTTCCTAAGTTCCTGTTTTCTTCCTGGTTCTGGCCACTCTCCAGAATAGGCTCATGGTTTTGTGTCCAAGATATGTAGCACCTCCAAGCTCTGTGACAAGGCCATGTAATGGATAGCTAAAGGGAATGGCTAGCATCTCAAAAAACTCAGATATCAGTGTGACCAGGAAAGCCTCAGTGGAGAAACTCTGCTTTGGGTTTTTTGCTAACCAATTCTTCTCTTCCTCTGAATGTGAGGAAGGTCTTGGCCTGAAGACACCGCTTTGTGAAGCCTGAAGAAAACAGTTTTAAAATGGAAATAAATGGGCATCACCTGTGGCTCTTTGTTAATTTCTTTGGAAATGGATGTGTCGGAATCAGTCTCTTGGCCCTGTGTGAGGCTGTGGCTTAGGTTCTCAGCACCTGATGCATCTAAAGAATGATCCCATGTGTGCATCCAAAACCAAAATGGGAAAAAGATCAGTAATTGTTGATGAAGTCTCTCGCCTTCCTCTGTTAGGTTCCTGACCACCATCAAGTGAAAATAGGGATCCTTTGAATCAAATGAGTTCTTCAAAGCCCTGCAAAGGCTCTCCCATACATGCTTGTGTTTTCTCATGACTCCAAATCACATAAAGAATCTATACCCGACAGTCAGTAAGCCACAAATTGGAGAAGCAGAGCAGTATTAAAGGAAGGCATTTTTGATCCCTTGTGGTTCACAGGAAGGGTGTACAGGCCTCCCTGCCTTTAGGAAAATGATGGGCAAGCGAGGTTATTTGGACACTGTGTTGGGCTGCGCCCCTCATGGAAACATCCAGCCAGAGGTTATGAGGAGTGTCTATATGGAAGAAGATGAGGGCCATGTGGGAGTGTTTTGGTTTTAATTGTGGTTATTTGTGTGGAAGTTGGAAGTGATGACTGGGTCCACCTGGGCTTGAACTCTGGTGTGATACCCTATTGAGACTGAGTCCTGGAACTGACCTCAGAGAAGTATTGCCATGAATTGTGTTGGGATATTAGGAGGCCACGCATGAGAGTCACCATTGGAAACTGAGATCTATTCCCAGTGTGGCTTTCCACAGAGCACTGGGAATCTCAGCCAGGGTATCACATAATTTTATTCAGAAACACTTGGCAGCAATAGTTGAGAGTCAAAACGCAAATGCACTTCACATTGTAGACCTCAATGGGCCTGGCTTCATGTGGCCTTTTGGCCACTCTTTGAGAAGTCTTGGCAGTGAGAGTTCTCCAGATCTTTCTTTGAAATGAGCTTCTTCACCATTTAATGGTTACCGAATTAAATGAAACACTCAGTGCCTCCAACTTCAACCTTGAAAGATGGGCTCGATTAATACCATGAAATTTTTGAAATTCCCATATCCAGGAGGCACTGTAGAACCATTGTATATCCTGTTGGTGATCATGAGTGTACCAGACAGTGCCTTGATTGGCTGGGTTTCACGAAAATGGTGTAGAACAGAGATTCCAGTAAGTTGGAGCCTGCTGAATAGTGGGCCTAGAGCAAAGGTGGGCATGTGTGAGATAAAACATCTGTGGTGCTTCCATGTGGATTTCCCAATGGCTTCCAAATGGATTGTGACTGACATGGTGCAGCCAGCAGACCCTTATATGTAAATGATTCTTGTTATATGGATAAGTTTCAGGGCAATGTTCAGAATCAGGTTCCTATGGTCAAGGGGGCAAGCTATGTTGGACAGAAGCCTGGTTTGTGCATTCTCCTGCAGACCCTGTCCCACCACACGTGACAGAACTCCCTCCAGCACTGTGTCCCAGGTGAACTCCTTGTATTTCGTGAAGCAAATACTGAACTCCCAGTGTAGCAGCAAGAAATATCACAAAAATTGGAGGATGATCAAATGGCTTCACAGTCCACATGAGGAGACACTTAGCGCCAAGTGGCCACAGTTGACCCCGAAAGAGAGAATTCAGCAATGCTGCCTCATGTTCATTGGTAAATAAGAAAGCATCTCCTCCTGGTCACATAGATGCAGACCCAGCTTTTATGGTCTCACTACAAAGGAAGCTAAAGCTCCTGACAACAACATATATTTCAAGAGCCCAACATCAGAGCCAGTTTTTCCAGAAGACTTTAGGCTAGCAGAGCTCCATGTTTTTGGAGTGTTTACATTGTCCTTTACTTTTGGAATCTCCCCTTCTACCTGCAAGTTTGTGAACTCCTGAGCATATTAAATTCCAGATATGTATTCACAGATTTTCTTACTCATCTCCTCTGCATGTGTTACTTGGGACGAAGTTAAGGTCAAGGCATTGTTGTGGATGAGAGTTGGAAGATTTTTGTGTAGCACATATTTGGATACACATTGGATTCATTTTCCAATTTTCCTTTCGAAATACTGAATCCCTGAAACTAACCCATACCCTACAAGACTCTGACAACTAATCCTAACGTAATGGAGAAAAATAACCCAAACAGAACAGAAATACAAACATATCAGAGGAGGCATGGTGTACCGTTGAATTACCTTTTCCATTATATAGGGAAAGAGTTTTAAATCTATTCAATTTTTTGTTGAAAGAGTTGTCCATGTATTTTTAAACTTATCAAATATGTGAATTCCTGTTTCCCCCATTTCTTTGTATCCTATTCAGCACATGTATTTTTATATGCACATATAGAATTGTACCTTGTATCACACATATATTCTTGTGAGGTGGCTGACTTGGCAGATACAAATTGTGAGAAAAGTTCACTCCTCCAAAACGCTGTTGGAACTGAAAATTCAACCTATGGGTGAGCTTCCTAGTTGAACAACATTATACATAAATCTATGTTCAGTAAAATGAATATTTTTGGATACATGGATGATATATATTTCATGAGAAATTTCGATTGGCATATATATTGCTAGTTTTTAATGTCTGTGTGTGTTTGTATATATATATATATACTGTCAAGATTTTTCAAAATATGAAATATATGTGTATTTTGGCCACTCTTTGGGAAGCCTTACCTGTGAGAGTTCTCTAGAGCTTTCATTGAAATGATGTTCCTCAACATTTAATGGTTCCTGAATGAATTGAAACCCACAGTGCCTCCAACCTCATCCTTGAAAAATGGCTCTATAAATACCATGAAATTCCCCTGACCAGGTGGCACTGGAGAACCTTTGGATGTCTTGTTGCTGATCATGAGTGTACCAGACAGTGCCTTGACTGACTCGATTTCAAGAAAATTCTGTAGAACAGAGATGCCAGTAAGTTGGAGAGTGCTGAGAAGTGGGCCCAGAGCTGTGGTGTGCAGGTGTATGATAAAACATCTGTGGTGGGGCCATTTGGGTCTGCCATTGACTTCCAAATGGCTTGTGGCTTACATGGTGCAGCTAGCCGACCCTTATCTGTAAAGGCATCTTGTTATATGTAAAGGTTTCAGGACAATGTTCAGAATCAGTTTGCTATGGATAATGTTGCAAGTTTTGTGGGATAGAAGTCTGGTTGGTGAAATCTCCTGTAGACCCTGACCCTCCACATGTGACAGAACTCGCTCCAGCACTGTGTCCCAGTTGAACTCCTTGTATTTCATGAAGGAAAACCCAAAAGCCCAGTGCAGCAGCAAGAAACACCATGAAAATTGTAGGATGACCAATTGGCTTCACAGTCAAGACGGGGAGACACTTAGCCCTACGTCGCCACAGTTTACCTTCAAAGGAAGAATTGAGCACTGCTGCCTCATGTTCTTTTGGAAAATAAGAAACCATGTCTTCCAGGTCAGATAAATGAAGACCCATCTTTGATGGTATCACTACAAAGGAAGCTAAAGCTCCTGACAACATATATTTCAAGTGCCCAACCTCAGAGGCAGTTTCTCAAGAAGTCTTTAGGCCAGCAGAGTTCCATGATTGTGGACTGTTTATCCTGTCCCTTAATTTTGAAAACTCCTCTAAAATGCCCAAGCTTGTGAACTCCTGAGCATTTTCCATTCCAGATATGTATTCACAGATTTTCTAACTCTTGTCCTCTAATTGTGTCTTACTTGGGTGAAGGTAATGTCAAGGCATTGCTCTGAATGAGAGTGGAAAGTTTTTTTGTAGCGCATATTTGCATACACAATGGATTCATTTTCCTTTATTTCCATTTGAATTACTGAAACCATGACACTAACGCATACCCTACTAGACTCTGACTACTAATGCTAATATGATGGAGAAAAATAACCCAAACAGAATAGAAATACAAGCAGTTCAGAAGAGGCATGGTGTATAGTTGGACTTGCCTTTTGCATGATAAAGGGTAGTTGTTAAAAATCTGGTTAATTTTTAATTGATATAGTTCTCCATGTGTTTTGAAAGGTATCAAATATGTGTATTCCTGTCTCACTTTCTCTGTTGCCTATTCAGCACATGTATTTTTATATGAACAAATAGAATCCTACCTGGTACCACACGTACATTATTGTGAGGTGGCTGACTTGGCAGATACAAATTGTGAGAAGAGATCACTCCTCCTAAACTCTGTAGGAACTGAAAATTCAACCTATGCGTGAACAACATTACACATAAATCCATGTTAAGTAAAATAAATATTTTTGAATCTGTGTATGATATGTATTTCATGATGAATTTTGATTGGCATATATATGGCTACTTTTTATATCTCTGTATGTGTTTTGTGAAAAATCTGCACTCTATAGATTATTCAAAATATGAAATATATGTGTCTTATCATACACTCCTTAAATTCATTCATGTTCATGTATGAGACCACGGCTGATGCTACAGCAAAAGACATTTATTGAGGATCCAATCCAGCATGCTGGGGCTCCGTGCTCACTCAAGAAGGGAGAGCAGCCCAGATCCCCGAGCTGAGGTTGAGTAGTGCTTAAGTACACTTTTTGGGGAGGGCGAGACTTTACATATATCACAGTCTCTTTTAACAAATCATCATACACTGCGGGAAAATCAAACAACAAATCCTAAACATGATTAGTTCATTCATTGGTGGGAACATGTCAGGCGGGAGGGATAGGTCAGTTCTAAAGCGGGGTACAGATTCAAATTGATTAGATTAGGCCCTGCGATGCATATGTGCCAAGCCACACAGGGTCCTAGGTTATTAAACAACCAGGCGATCAGGGGGAATATTTACTGGGCAGTCCAGAAATTGTCCTACAAGTAACACGAATTTCAGATTTTTCATGTAGCATAGGAACTTAACAATACCTGGTCCTTTACATTTTAAATCAGGCCTTGAATCTTAGAAACTTTACAAACCCGGTCTTTTACACTTTAACTTTTACACTTTAATTTCAATTTCTTTTACCCTTAAAGATCACTCCTGGTTCACAAGAAGGGTGTCCAAGCCACCCTGACTTTAGGCAAATGAGGGGCAAGGGAGCTTATTTTGGTCACTGTCTTGGGCTGTGCCCCTCATGGAAACCTCCAGCCATATGTTATGATGAGTGTCTTTATGGAAGAAGATTAGGGTCATGTAGGAGTGTTTTGGTTTTAATTGTGGTCATTTGTGTGGCGGTTGGAAGAGATGACTTGGTCCACCAGGGCTTGAACTCTGCTCTGATACTCCTTAGAGACTGAGTTCTGGAACTGACTTGAGAGAAGTATTGCCATGAATTTTTTTTGGGATTATAGGAGGCCACACATGAGATTAGCCCTTGGAAACTGAGATCTAGGCCCATGGTGGCTTTCCACCGAGTACTGGGAATCTCAGCCAGGGTAACACATGATTTTTTTACTGAAAGACTTGAAATTCATAGTTGAGACTCAAAACACACATGTACCTCACATTGTAGACCTCAATGAGCCTGGCTTCATGTGAACTTTTGGCCACTCTTTGGGAAGCCTTGCCTGTGAGAGTTCTTCAGAGCTTTCATTGAAATGAGCTTACTCACCATTTAATGGTTCCTGAATGAATTGAAACCCACAGTGCCTCCAACATCATCCTTGAAAAATGGCTATACAAATACCATGAAATTTTTGAAATTTCCATGACCAGGTGGCACTGGAGAAACTTTGGATGTCCTGTTGCTGATCATGTGTGTACCAGACAGTTCCTTGATTGACTGGTTGTCATGAAAATGGTATAGAACCGAGATGTCAGTAAGTTGGAGCCTGCTGAGTATTGGGGCTAGAGCAGTGGACTATACGTTTGTGAATAAATATCTGTGGTGGGACCACGTGGATCTGCCTTTGGCTTCCAAAATACTTGTGACTGACATGGTGCAGGCAGCAGACCCTTATATGTAAAGGCATCTTGTTATATTGAGAGGTTTCAGGGCAATGTTCAGAATCTGGTTGCTATAGTCAAGGGGAAAGCTATGTGGGATAGACCCATGTTTCGAACATTCTCCTGAAGACCCTGACCAATCACACGTGTCAGAGCTCCCTCCAGAATTGTGTCCCAGTTGAACTCCCTGTATTTCATTAAGCCAATTCCAAACTCCCAGTGCAGCAGTAAGAAACACCACGAAAATGGAGGATGACCAAACGGCTTCACAGACCACACGGAAAGACACTTAACTCCCAGTGGCCACAGTTTACCAAGAAAGAATTCAGAACTGCTGCCTCATGTTCATTAGAAAATAAGGAACCATTTCCTCCAGGTCACATAGATGCAGACCCACATTTGATGGTGTCACAATGAGGAAGCTAAATCTCCTGACAACTTCATATATTTCATGTTCCCAACCTGAGAGGCATTTTCTCAAGAAGTCTTAAGGCCAGCAGAGCTCCAAGTTTGTGGAGTGTTTAACCTCTCCCTTACTTTTGGAAACTGCTCTACAATATCCAATGCTGTGAACTCCTGAACATTTTCAGTTCCATATATGTAATCACAGGTTTTCGAACTCCTCTCCACTAATTGTGTCTTACTTGGAGTGAAGTTAATGTAAAGGAATTGTTCTGGATGAGAGTGGCAAGATTTTTGTGTAGCACATATTTGCATACACATTAGATTTATTTTCCTATTTTCATTTGAAATACTTATCCCTGACACTAACACATACCCTAATAGACTCTGACTACTAATGCTAATATGATGGATAAAAAGAAAACTAACAGAATAGAAATACAGGCCTTTCATAGGAGGCATGGTATATACTTGGAATTGCCTTCTGCTTTATCAAGGGTATGTGTTATAAATCTTGTCAAATTTTCATTGTAATATTTCTCCATGAGTTTTATATGTGTGTGTATATATATATACTCTCTAGATTTTTCAAAATATGAAAAACATGTGTCTTATTAAACACTATCTAAATTCATTCATATTCATGTATGTGGATATAAAATCAACTTTTCATAAGATTATTCTCAGAAACATTCAACCACCTGAAATACATATTTGTTTCCTCGTCCTGAGAACTAACTTCAGTGAATCGTGCTTACAAACCCTAATATTTTTACAGTAACTGACACAGTTTATCATCAAAGCAAGTAGATTCCTATAGGACATGATGTGTATATTGATGTTCATTTTTATTCAACACTGGGACATTAAAATTTCTTCATTTTATGCACATCGTAGGATATATATTTCCTCCACAGGTTAGCAAATATATAGGCATTTGTTTCACTTTCAATCACTTCCTGCTTCAGAACACATGTATTCCTCCATGTTTCTTGACTGGTCTTTTCATGAGACTTCTATCCAAACACATTATTTTCGATTTCCTTTATCACTTTAGAAGCAAAACGGACACACACTTCATGATAAACCATCACTGTTATATCACCATTAGATGTATTACTGGTTGGAATGAATGATTATATATCAATAAAAGATTTTTTATATATTTTCTGATATCAATTCAATACATTGTTTAAAGTGTAACCAGTTATATTATTTATTCACCGTATGGTCTATTCATGCATTATCTCTATATTCATAGACACGGGGTACACCTGGTTGTACCCCCAATACTAATCTATACATATTTGAAATATTGCTCCCAGAAATGGTGGAGGAAATACTCATGTCACCTGATCTACATATGCATGATATCACTGTAATATTCTGGACACAAAATGCAAAAGCCACACGTATGATTGTACCAAAGCCTAAAGGTAAACTGAACATGGATTACTAAAAACATCCATGACCAGGTTGCCTAATGCTCTCAAATGTCAATACTATTGCTGGCTACATATTTGTTTCTTCCTAAGATTATATATTCAACCTCAAAACTGTTGAAAATGTTTAATTTTTTCACTCACTTGATAATTTTTGCCTGATTTCCTAATGTCTCTATTGATATCTACTTTCCTACATATTTTCCGCAGTTCAACATTGTGACTGACCCTTCACATGTGCTGACATTGACATTCACTCTGTAACGAAAACACTATTGCTAAAGATCTTTGGTCCAAATCCTATACTCGCTCTTCTTCCGAAACATACTGACTATCTTCCTGATCCTATCAACTATCCCTATTTGAGTGGATGTTCTCTACTACACTCAATCATCCAAGGTACAAGGTCCTATGCCATTGTATATCAATTTTTCTGAAACATGAATGCAGAACTTAATTCAAAGCTACGTATCGCAATCAGTTGCCCAAATGCACTTCTGAGCTTCCAATCTTACCTAGATTTCTGTTTTCATACTTATATTTCATCTCTATATTCCTATAAATATTGCAGGTTCCCAAGACCATTATTCATCCCGCATAATGATTCCTAACCCAAATCGAACCTGTTATTAACCCAAACCATACACTGTTGCTTCAATCTAAAATTACAAAAGAGCAGGGACAGAGTTCGCCTTACAATACAGGAATGTAGGGTATCTTCCAACTGCTGAGAACCTCAAAGTTCGATGCAGAAATGATCCCTGTAAAAGATGTAGGCAGCTATGAAGGATCTGAGAGAGCAAAATCCATCTTCCATGGCAAACAACCTGAACAGGACGAAGGGATGTGTATGCATCAGCCTTTCTCTTCTTAATGTAGAGAAGATGGACCTAAGCAGGCCTGCTTGGAGAGTTGTTCCCAGGGGCCTATTTTGATATACCATTGTAACAAGTCAAATTGTCACACAAAGTAGGAGCAGCCTCCATCTCATGGAACCCTTGGAAGCAAGGGTTAGGACAAAGTTGTTGCCAAGGCAGTGACCTCATTCAGTTCCTGAAGGAAGTGACCTAGCTAACTTCCTTGGTGATGGAACTCTCTGAAATTGTGATGCAAGAAGCCAGGCACTGAGAGCCAGTCCCAGTCCCAGTCCCAGTGGGCTCACTTGTTTGTATTAACCAAGTACAGATTCAGACCTTCTTGGTACCTACTGATTTGAGGATGGCCAAATGCCAGTTGAGCTCTGAAGAGAGGCTTTTCCTGAGATAGCAGGTAGTGGCTAACTGCAGGCTCCTCAAAGCATCACAGAGTTCGCCAAGGAGACAAAATTTGAGAGAGGAAAGGCCATTTCGAGAGGAACATAGTATGGCCCACCAGTCAGAGGACACTCCAGATAGTCACAGATCCACTTTTGGGAATGAGGTGACTTTATGTGTGTGGGCGTGAGTTTGTGGTTTTGTTTCATATTCTGAGAATAGGTAAAAAAGGTGGTTGGTTTGCTTTGGAGTCTACTGTTGATAGTAACTCTTTTGACAAGGCGAGTGTTTCTATGTCTGTGTATCCACTGTGTCCGTGGTTTTAGACATTAGAAAAGAGAATGCATCAATGGAGGTGTCCTGTCTAGTAGAAAGCTTCCCAGCATTCATCGTTCATAAGAAATGAATGGACTGTGGCTTGTCTTATGAATAGGAAACAACTACTAACTTCCTAAGTTCTGGTTTTCTTCCTGAATTCTGGCCACTTTCCAGAATGAGCTCATGATTTATTTTCCAAGATACGTACAACCTCCATGCTCTGTGACATGGCCATGTTCTTGATAGCTGAAGGGAATGGGAACATCTCAGATATTAGTGTGACCAGTAAAGTCTCAGTGGAGAAACCCTGTTTGGGGCCATTTGCTTACCTATGGTTCTGTTGCCTTGAATGTCAGGAAGGTCTTTGTTTCAGGCCACCCCTTTTTGAAGCCTGAAGAAACAGTTTTCAAATGGAAATGAATGGGCATCACCTGTGGTTCTTTGCTTAATTTCTTTGGAAAGGGATGTGTCTTAATCAGACACTAGGCCCTGATTGAGGCTGTGGCTAAGATTCTCAGCTCCTGATAAATCTAAAGAAGATCCCATGTGTGCATCCAAAACCAAAATGGCAAAAGGATCAGTCATTGTGGATGAAGTCTCTTGCCTTCCTCTGTTCGGTTCCTGACGTCCATCAAGTGAGAATAGGATTCCTATAGGTCAAATGAGTTATTCAAAGTCCTGCATAAGTGCTTGGTTTCTCTCATGATGCCAAATCACATAAGCAATCTATACCTGACAGTCAGTAGGCCTCAAATTGGAGAAGCAGAGCAGTATTAACGGCAGGCCTATTTGATCACTCTTGGTTCACAGAAAGGGTTTCCAGACCACCCTAAATTTAGACAAACGAGGGGCAAGGGTGGATATTTTGGACACTGTCTTGGGCTGCGTCCCTCATGGAAACCTCCAGCCAGAGTTTATGATGAGTGCCTATATGGATGAAGATGAGGGCCATGTGGGAATGTTTTGGTTTTAATTGTGGTCATTTGTGTGGCGGTTGGAAGAGATGACAGGGTCCACATGGGCTTGAACTCTGGTGTGATTCTCCTTAGAGACTGAGTTCTGGAACTGACCTCAGAGAAGTATTGCCATTAATTGTGTTGGCATTGTAGGAGGCCACACATGAGAGTTGCCCTTGAAACCTGAGATCTAGGCCCAGGATGGCTTTCCACAGAGAGCTGAAAATCTCAGCAAGGATATCACATGATTTATTCTGAAAAACTTGGCAGCCATAGTTAGAGTCAAAAGACACATGGACCTCACGTTGTAGACCTCAATGGGCCTGGCTTCATGTGACCTTTTGGCCAGTGTTTGGGAAGCCTTGCCTGTGAGAGTTCCTCAGAGCTTTCATTGAAATGAACTTCCTCCCCATGTAATGGTTCCTGGATGAATGGAAACCCCAAAGTGCCTCCAACTTCATTCTTGAAAAATGGAAAGATAAACACCATGAAATTTTTGAAATTCCCAATGACCAGGTGGCACTGGAGAACCATTGGATGTCCTGTTGCTGATCATGAGTGTAACAGACAGTGCCTTGATTGACTGGGTTTCATGAAAATGGTGTAGAACAAAGATGCCAGTAAGTTGGAGCCTGCTGAGTAGTGGGCCTAGAGCAGTGGTGGGCAGGTGTGTGATAATACATCTGTGATGTGGCCATGTGGATCTGCCATTGGCTTCCAAATGGCTTGTGACTGACTTGGTGCAGCCAGGAGACCATTATATGAAAAGGCATCTTGTTATATGCAGAGGTTTCAGGGCAATGTTCAGAATTAGGTTGCTATGGTCAAGGCGGCAAGCAATGTGGGATAGAAGCCTAGTTGGTGCATTCTCCTGCAGGGCCTGACGCACCACACGTTACAAGATTCCCTCATGCACTGTGTCCCAGTTGAACTCCTTGTATGTCATGAAGCAAATACCAAACTCCCAGTGCAGCAGCAAGAAACACCACAAAAAGTGGAGGATGACCAAATGGCTTCAAAGTCCACACGGGGAGTCACTTTGCCCGAAGAGGCCACAGTTTACCTACAAAGAGACTTCAGCACTGCTGCCTCATGTTCATCTGAAAATAAGAAACCATGTCCTCCAGGTCACATAGATGCTGACCCAGGTTTGATGGTCTCACTTCAAAGGAAGCTAAAGCTCCTGACAACAACATATATTTCAAGTGCCCAAACTCAGAGGCAGTTTCTCAAGAAGTCTTTAGGCCAGCATAGCTCCATGATTGTGGAGTGTTTACACTGTCCCTTACTTTTGGAAACTCCTCTACCACCTCCGAGGTTGTGAACTCCTGAGCATTTTCCATTCCACATATGTATTCACAGATTTTCTAACTCTTCTTTTCTAATTGTGTTTTACCTGGGGCGAAGATAATTTCAAGGCATTTTTCTGGATGAGAGTGGGAATATTTTTTGTGGCACATATTTGCATACACATTGGATTTATTTTCTTATTTTCCATTTGAAATACTGAATCCGTGACACTAACCCATACCCTACTTGTCTCTGACTACTAATCCTAATAAGATGGAGAAAAATAACCCAAACAGAATATGAATACAAGCAGTTCAGAGGAGGCATGGTGTATAGTTGGACATGGCTTTTGCATGACAAAATGTAGGTGCTATAAATCTAGTCAATTTAAATTGAAATAGTTCTCCATGTATTTTTAAAATTAACAAATATGTGAATTCCTCTCTCCCATTTTATGTAACCTATTGAGCACATCTATTTTTATGTGCACATATAGAATACTACCTGGTATCACACGTACGTTCTTGTGAGGTGTCTGACTTGACAGATACAAATGATGAGAAGTGATCACTCCACCTAAAGGCTATGGGATTTGAAAATTCATCCTATGTGTGAGCCTCCTAGTTGAACAATATTATACATAAATCCATGTTCAGTAAATTGAATATTTTTCGATCTGTGTAAGATATATATATCATGGTGAATTTCGATTGGCATATATATTGCTACTTTTTAATGTCTCTCTCTCTCTGTGTATATATACACACTCCAGATTTTTTTAAAATATAAAATATATGTGCCTTATTATACACTCCCTAAATTTTTTCATATTCATGTATGTGGATTTATAGTCAACTTTTCACAAGATTATCCTCAGAAATATTCATCCACCTGAAATACATATTTGCTTCCTAGAAATGAAAACTAACTTCAGTGAATGGTGCACATATATCCTAATATTTCTAAAATAATTGACCCAGTTTCTCATTAATGCAAGTAGATTCATATGGGACATGATGTGTATTTTCATGTTCATTCTTATTCGCCACTGGTACGTTACTATTTCTTCAGGTAATGCACATAATAGAGTATATATTTCATCCACAAGTTAGCAAAATTATGGGTATGTGTTTCACTTTCAATAATTTTCTGTTTCAGAACACATGTATTCCTCCATGTTTCTTGACTGGTCTTTTCATGAGACTTCTTACCAAACCCATTATTTTCGATTTCCATAATCCCATTTGAAGCAAAACTCACACACCATTCATGATAAACCATAACCCTAATATTACCATTAGATGTATAACTGGATGTAATGAATGATTGTATACCAATATAAGATTTCTTATATATTTTCAGATATCAAATCAATCCATTATTTAAAGTGGAACCAGTTATATTATTTATTCACGGTATAGTCTATTCATGCATTGTCTCTATATTCATAGACACAGGGTACACCTCATTGTAAACCCAATACTAATTTATACGTATTCAAATTATGGCTCCCAGAAATGGTGGAAGAAATATTCATGTCACCTGATCTACATATACAATTTAACCCAGTAATATTCTGGACACAAAAAGAAAAGGTCACACTTATGTTTGTACCAAAGCCTAAATGTAAAGTGAACATGGATTACTAAAAACATCCATGTCCAGATTGCCTAATGCTCTCAAATGTCAATCCTATTTGTGACAATATATTTGTTTCTTCCTAAGATAATATATCCAAAATCAACCCTGTTGAAAATGCCTAATTCTATCACACACTTTATACTTTGCCTGATTTCGTAATGTCTCTATTGATGTCTGCTTCCCTACATATTTTCCCAAGTTCATCATTGTGATGGTTCATATGTGCTCACATTTACATTCACTCTCTAACCAAAACCCTATTGCTAAAGAACTTTTGTTCCAAATCCTATACTCACTCTCCTTCCTAAACATACCGTCTATCTTCCTAATCCTACCGACTATCCCTTTTTGACTGGATGTTCTCTTCTACATTCAATCATCCAAGTAATGTTCAGGCGAGCGTCGGAGGAAGAGACCACCAAGAGACTGTCTCATGGAACAGCAAAGGGTTTATTGGGGGTCCAGCATGCTGGGGTTCAGAGCTCCCTTGAATCGAGCAGAGAGCCCTGAGGACATGTTAAGCACAGCTTATGTATTTTCCTTGTAGAGGGCAGGGAGGGAAGTTTATTGATGGGACCGGGCGAGTGGGCAGTTTGCATGCTACCGGGAGAGGGAGTACATTATATATTTTGGAAGTTGGAGACAGCACATTCTGGGAACAAGATTAGCAAACAGTTCTCAAGAGTTCAACAGTGTTTTGTTAAGAATACAGAAAAAGAGGAAGTGACAAGTACCATTTTATTAACCTTTCATTCCCCACGTCTTCTTCTGGCTACTTTTAATCATAAAAGTGATCATTGGAGTGGTGTCACATTCTATGTCTGCTAGTGGGGTATTACCATAAGTTTAACTTGTCTAATTTGAGCTTGGAAAAATGAAAATACATGGTTGAGAAAACAGGGTTTTGTAGTTAGCAAGAATGTGAGGATTATTATTGGACTGGCCAAGGTTGATAAACGTATAGTTAACCAGGGGGACTGTGTGAACCAAGACTCAAACCACCCTTTTTGGGCTTCTCTCTTTCGTTGACACTCTTCAAGGCATCCTTTTATTTTACTCATAAATTTTTTACAACTCCAGTATTGTTGGCATAAAAATAACATTCTTCCCTCAATGCAGCACAAAGGCACCCTTCTCTCATGAAGAGGAGGTCCAACCCTCGATTGTTGTATAAAACAACATCAGAGAGAGAGGTTAAAGATTCCCACAAAGCTATGATGGAGGTTTCTAATATCTTTAAGTTTTGGTCTATTGCTGCTTCTAATTGGGTATTTTGTTGTGTACCATGGACCAAGGCAGTGGTTCCTGTGACCTCCCCTGCAGCAACTCGTATTCCTAATAGGATGGCTGAAGTGAGGGATATATGTTCCCTGTGGAACCGGGTTGTATGCCCCCCTGTTTGATCTTCAAATGAACCTGCATCATGATAGAGCACTCTGGGTAACCTCTGCACCATTACACATTTAATCACCGCTGTTGACCATTTAATGAAAACATAAAAATGTTTAAGTATATAGAATTATACTGTTGTAGGAACGGTCAAGACAAGGCACCTAAGATAGCACCAAAGCTAGGGAAACAGTCCTATTTGTTTGCAAACGGATTCAGAGGGCATTGCTTCTGTTGTAATCAATTAATCCCATGAACCCCAAGTTCAGGAAGTTTCAGAATTTTGTACCCAACATGTAAGGGAATGTGCTCAGAAGTTCACAGTCAGCAGAAATTCACAAAAAGCAGTTTTTGTTTATGTTTTTTTTCCTCTGTTCTGAGCAAATTAAATTTTCAAAGACACCTGGGAGGGGGAGAGATATTTCATCCCTTTCTTTTTTCCGCTTGCCAGCTATTACCATGGAGCCAGTTGGTAACTTCTTTATCATAGAAATGTAGCCATCTCTTTGAAGCCCCAGCTCAAAGTCAGATGCCTTGTTCACATATTTTGTGAAAAACTAGTAAGGGGGTGTCTAGCTTACAAGTACTGATTGTTTTAGCCAGTGGCCAAGTAGAACAGGGCCACATGAAAACAGGAAGTTTGTCTACACTGAACTCTTTTATAGGGACTCTTTTGCTGAACGTCCTAAAGTCAGCCATGGTGAAGACATCTGGAGAAGATCAGTTAAAACTTTTCTGTGGGTGTGGAAAAGAGGGGAAAGACAGGGAAGGCGGGACTTAGAGCAGTTCCGAGGATCTGAGAATGAGTACGGAGAGATGAAAAAGAATAATGGGAAAGGGCTTTGGGATTTTCTAGCAACAAAAACTTGAGCAGTAGAACAGGTAGAAAAGAGGGGAAGATGGGAGTGTGTATCCAAAAAGCCTGTGAGGGACTTTAAATTCTTAGTAACCTGTTTTCAGTGATGACAAAGCAACTTTAAAGGCCATTTTTATTACATCTTGGATAGGGGTCTTCTCAGCTGTTTTGAGCTTTAGGTTAGCTGGTAAAAGGACCTGGTGAAACCCCGTATGGGTGCTGACAGGAGAAGAGAGGAGTGAGTGGGTAGAGTGGTAACTAAGTACCTGCTACCTCAGCAAGGGGGCAATGGTCTGAGAACCGGCGGATGTTTGGGTTGTTGATCTAGTAATGGGATGGGAGAAATCAGGTTGTTGAGGTGGGAGTGACAGCAGAGAGACTAGAGCAGAAGGCTGAGGGTGAGGATCTATTGGAGAAGCATAGTTCAGGATGTGAGCGAAGGACGGAAAAGGCCTCCACATAGGGGAATCTCTTTTCACGCCTTTGAGCCCTTGCCAAAGTTAAAAAGGTTCCACAGAATTTGAGGATCTAGAGACCCCTCTGGGGGCGATCGATTTAGGTTATCTTATTGGTAATATGGCCAATGCTGTGTACTGAATTTGATTAGGAGTTTGGGTTCCATCACGCAGCCCCTGTATGCTCACATCCCCTTGATTACAGAAGAAGTCGGCTTTTCCCCCACACAGCCATGGTTGTTTGTGGCTTTGATAGTTCACCGGGCAAACATAGTAATCTAGGCTAGCCAACCTGCATCTGGCTCGTGTGTCCCTGCATCCGTAATGTTTGTTTCCATTACATATGTTACGGAAGGGATTTAATGAAATTTTAGTGGGATCCTCTTCTTCAGGGATATCCGAATAGGAAAGACATATAGCCAGCTGACAAATGTCTGGGTGGAGAGATGGCCACCAGGTCCCTAAGGGGGCTGTATGCAAGATTGATTAAACTTCTTGTCCAGTAGGATTTGTGATCAGCCATTGCTGCTGAACGAGCTGATGAGGGTTAGGAATACTGGTGGTCAAGGGGAGAGTCTATAGCCTTATCCACACGGCGAATGTGCAATTTGAAAGGGTTACCAGTCTTTTCCAGTTTCCAGCCAATTCCAGTTTCCAGTCAAAGTCTGGACAGGGCGCAGGCTTGAGATGAGAGGCATGGATCCAGGAAGTGATTCCATCTACCTTTACCACTGTAGGTGTTATAAGTAGCACCTGGAATGGTCCTTTCCAGCGGGGTTCCAGCGATGTCACCTGATGCCGTCTTACGAAGACAAAGTCTCTTACTTGATATCAATGTGGAGTCCCCTCGCCCCAGTTTGGTAGGCAGTGGCCAGCTATTTTCACAGGTGTCACTGAATTCTTCCAAGAGCTTTAAGTCTGTCAAGCAAGCGGGTGTGGAAGGGATTGTAAGGTCTTAGAGTTGGTGTTAGGTCCCTTACTGGAGGAGGGGCACCATAGAGAATTTCATAGGGGGTGAGGTTACACTAAAATCAGAGTGAGTATTTTCTTCTTTTAACAGTGCATAAGGCAGGAGCATAGTACAATCTTTTATTCCAGTCTCTAAGCTTAATTTTTTTAAGGTCTGTTTAATGGTTTGGTTCATTCTTTCTACCTGTCCTAAACTCTGGGGTCTATAAGCACAATGTAACTTCCAATTAATCCCCAGGGTCCTGGCTAACCCCTGACTTACCTGGGCCACTTACCAGTCCATTATCAGACCTTATTAACTTAGGCAGGCCGTATCTTGGAAAAATATCTTCTAGGATATTCTTGACCAAAATTTGCGCTATTTCTTTTCTTTTTTTTTTTTTTTCTTTTTTTTGTGGGGAAGGTTTCAATGCATCCTGAAAATGTATCTACAAAGACTAGGAGATATTTAAGTCCATACCTTGCTGGCTTTATTTCAGTAACGTCCACTTCCCAGAATTGTCCTGGTTTGGTTCCTCATATGTGCTTTCATACAGGAAGCTTGGAAGGGTAAGCATTTACCAATTGATGAACCCGACAGGCTTTTGTTACCCATTCAGTTATTTCCTTCACTGTGAGTCTGTTAGTGGAAAACTCTGTTCTTGATCCTTCAGGAATGCCTGCAGTTTCTTTGAACCAAGGTGAGTGAGTTGATGTACATTTTCTGCTGACATAGTTAGAGCCGTGACTCTTGGAGTTTTTACTGAAAGATTTAGAAATTCCACTTGAGGGCCTTCAGGGTTAAAATTTATTTTGGCCCAGAGCTTGGTGAGCAGATCTCCACCCATCAATGGGGCCAGGCATTCTGGGACTACTAGGAAGGAGTGATGGATTTTTCCTTTTCCCAGGTCCATGGTCCTCTTAGTTGTCCAAGCCCGATATTTACTGCCATTAGCCCCTTGAAATAGAGATTTTTTATTTGATAGAGGGCCCAATGTGGCCTTATGGGCTGAGTATATTGCCCCTGTATCCACTTCAAAGTTTACTGGGGTCCCCTCCACTTCAAAAGTTACTCTAAGCTCGGGGAGGGGATCTGAGCCCCGACTTTCTTAGTCATCCTCCAGAGTCAGAATGGCTGGCTGCTGTGGCTGTCGCTTTCTATGTCAATTTTGGCCCAGTGTCCTTTTTGTTTGAGTAGGCACATTGATCTGAGGCCCAGGGTGGCCTCTGTCATGGGCCAACATATACCTTCTTGTCTCCCTGTTTCTTAATTTTTGGCCTATTTGTTGTTGTGACCTGGACCTTAGCCAACGCCTTACTCTGCCTTTTCTTTCTTTTATCCTCCCTTTGCTCCCTTCTCTTCCTCAGTTTCTCTCTTATAGTATACCTTCTCAGCTTCTCTGACTAAATCTCTCAAAGTCATATCTTGTAATCAATCTAAGCTTTGTAACTTTGTTTTAATATCCAGGGCAGTTTGCCCAATAAAGGCCATCGTGACAGATGTCTTTTGATTCTCTGCCTGACGATAAAAAGGATTATAGCTCCTATATGCCTCCATAATTCTCTCTAGAAACATAGAGGGAGATTCATCAGGCCCCTGATATTCTCTCTTACCTTGGGAAATTAGTTGGTCACTAGCGGCTGCTCGAAGACCCACTATTAGAGCCCGGCGATAAGTGGACAGATGCTCCCTACCTTCAAAGGTGTTGGGGTCCCAGTTGGGTCGGTTCAAGGGAAAGCCGGCTTTGATTATGTTGGTAAGTTGTGTCGGATGCACACCTGGTCCGAGGATATTTTTTTTTAGCTTCCTGGAGAATTCCCTTTTTTTCCTCTGTCATGAATAAAGTCCCTAACAGTTGTTGTCTGTCATCCGAAGTAGGCTGGTGTGAAAACATCAATGACTCAACCAGACCTGAGAGCCGGGTGGGGTCCTCGGAAAAAGGGGGATTGTAATTTTTTAAGTTACATAGGTCTGAAGAGAAGAACGGCCAATACTGGTAGGCTTGAATTTTCCCCCAATTGCCATTGTCAATCATTGGTCCGTAGGGTTGAAGGGGAGGCATCCCAAGAGTTCCAGGGTTTTCAATCATTCACCGCCAGCGAGTTCCTTTAGCAGGGCCAGCTTCCTCCATGGGAGGAGGTGCTGTGTGCTTCAGGGGAATTACCTGGAAGGCACTGGGCCGGCTTAGCTTCCTCCAATGGAGGAGAGGCTGAGTCAGCAGCAGGGGTATCACTTAGAGGGTGTTGGGGGTTAGAGGATGAGGGCAGGGGATAAGGAGGGCGAGGAGAGTCCTGTAGAGTCAAATCTGGTGACACAGGGAAAACAGAGTGTGGAGGAGGAGGAGCAGAGTGTTTGTGAGTTCCTGGGGGAAGGAGTCATTGTGGGGGCAGGGGCAAGGAAAGGCTTCACCCATGGAGGAGGAAATTTGCAGAGGTCCTGCTGAATTAAAATATATGGCTGTTGATCCAGATGACTATCTGGCCCCAGCTGAAAGACAATATCTCTGAATTATAAATTAGTGGGAAGTAGAAAGATCCTTCTAGGGGCCATCCGACTCCAAAGCTGGGCCATTCTGAGGTACAGAGGGTCTGCCACATCCGGGGCTTTACTGAAATAAAGAGATTCTGAGCCCTTAAAAGGACTTTGGTATAGTGATCAAGGGTCAGGGACAGAGGCATTGAAGTGCTCTGTCCCATAATGAGAGATACACAAACAGTGAAAGCAACGACACATGACACAGGCAAGACAAGACAATAAAGACAGGCAATGGATGTTCAACACTGAGACCACGACTGAGTAGCCGGCAAAATCCGATGGGCTGGCAATACTGAATCCGAAACAAAATATCACTGAGTCAAGGAGACTATTGTTCCACGATTTCCCGAGTCCTCTCAGGCGTCCTCCAGGGACATGGCCTGTGGTTCTGTAACACGACTGTCAGCCACCATCAGTGAGAGCTCACACTCTTCATTGACAGGCATTTTGCCAAACCCTAACCTGAAACCTGAAACCAGAAAGAGGCGCCTTACTTATCTGAGGGGGGTCCATTGGGGTCTCTCGTCCACCGCTGCTTGATCTCTGTGGAACCTCCATATGTAAAGGTCGGGCTAGTGTCAGAGGAAGGGACAACCAAGAGACTTTAACATGCAACAGCAAAGGATTTACTGGGGGTCCAGCATGCTGGGGCTCAGAGTTCACTTGAATAGAGCAGAGAGCCCTGAGAACAGCTTCAGCAGAGCTTATATACTTTTCTTGGAGAGGGCAGGGAGGGAAGTTTATTGATGGGTAAGGGTCAGTGGGCGGTTAGCGCTTAACCGGGTGAGGGAGTACAATCTGCAGTTTGGCAGATGGGGACAGCACATTCTGGGAACAAGATTAGCAAACAATTCTCAAGATTTCAACAGTGTTTTGTTAAGCGTACAGAAACACAGGAAGTGACAAGTACCTATTTTATTAAACTTTCACTACCAACTATCCCTTTTTGACTGGATGTTCGCTTCTACATTCAATCATCCAAGGTACAAGGTCCTATGTCATTGTATATGGATTTATCTGAGACAACTTTGCAGAAAGTAATTCAAAGCTAAGTAGTCCCAATCAAGGGACCAATGCCCTTCTGGGCTTCAAATCTTACTTAGATTTCTGTTTTCATACATATATTTTACCTATGTATTCTATTTATATTCAAATATATATATTTATTTATTCCAGAGTTTCACAAATTAATAAGAATTTTTTTTCATGTTCAATCAATTCCTTCTTCAGAACACATTTATTCCTCCAGGTCTCTTGACTGGTCTTTTCATGAGACTTCTTGCCAAACACATTATTTTTGACTTCCACAATCACTTTTGAAGCAAAACTCACACACTCTTCATGATAAACCATAACACTCATATTACCATTAGAATGTAACAGGATGGAATGAATGATTGTATAGCAATATAAGATTTTCTGTATATTTTCAGATATCAATTCAAAAAATTATTTAAAGTTGGAACCAGTTATATTATTTATTCTCAGGATGGTCTATTCATACATTATCTCTATATCCAAAGACACCAGGTACACCTAATTTTACACCCAACACTTATTTATACGTCTTCAAAATATTGCTCACAGAAATGGTGGAAGAAATACTCATGTCACCTGATGTCCATATACATTTTATCACAGTAATATTCTCGACAAAAAAGCAAAGGTCACACTTTGATTGCACGAAAGCCTAAATGGAAAGTGAGCATAGATTACTAAAAACATCTATGTGCAGGTTGCCTAATGCTCTCAAATGTCAATCCTATTGTTGAGTATATATTTGTTTCTTCCTTAGATTATATATTCAACAACAACCCTGTTAAAAATGCCTAATCCTATCACTGACTTTATACTTTGCCTGATTTCATAATGTCTGTATTCATATCTGCTTTCCTATATATTTTCCCCAGTTCATCATTGTGACTGACTCTTCACATATACTGACTTTTACATTCACTCTCTATCTGAAGCCCAATTGCTAAAGAACTTTTGTAGCCAATCCTATACTCACCCTTCTTCCTAAACCTACCAACTATCTTTCTAATAATACCGGCTATCCCTTTTTGACTGGATGTTCTCTTCAACATTCAATCATCCAAGGTACAAGGTCCTATGCCATGGTATATCGATTTATCTGACACATCTGTGCAGAACAAAATTCAAAGCTAAGTATCCCAATCAAGGGCCTAATGCTCTTCTGGGCTTCATATCTTACCTAGATTTCTGTTTTCATACTTATATTTCACTTGTATATTCTTGTAAATATCACAGGTACCCAATACCATTATTCATCAATCGGAATGATTCCTAAGCCAAATCGAACCTGTTATTAACCCTTACCATACACTTTTCCCTCAATCTAACTATACAGAAGAGCAGGGACAGAGTTTGTCTTACAATACAGAAATAGAGGGGATCTTCCACGGGCAGAGAACCTCAAGGTCCATGCAGAAATGATCCCTGGAGAAGATGTATGCAGCTATTTAGGACCTGAGAGAGCAAAAGTCATCTTCCATGGCAAACAACCTGCTCAGAATGAAGGGATTTGTCTGAATCAGCCACTTTCTTCTTTATGTAGAGAAGACGGACCAAACGAGGCTTGTATGGTGAGCTGTTCCCAGGTGCCTATGGTTGATATACCTACCATTTTAACTTGTGAAACTGTCACAGGAAGTAGAGGCAGCCTCCATCACATGGGACCCTTCGAAGCAACTGTTAAAACAAAGTGGTTGCCAAGGCAGTGACATAATTCAGTTCCTGAAGGAAGTGAACTATCTAATTTATTGGTGATGGAGCTCTATGAACTTGGGATCCAAGAAGCCTGGCATCCAGAGACAGTCCCAGTCACAGTCCCAGTGGGCTAACTTATTTGGATTTACCAAGGACAGAGTAAGTCTTTTTTGGTACCTACTGATATGAGGATGGCCAAATGCCAGGAAAGCTCTGAAGAGGGGCCTTTCATGAAAAAGCAGGTAGTGGCTCACCGCTGGCTCCTGAACAACCTCACAGTGTTGGCCAAGAAGACCAGATCTGAGACAGGACAGGCCATTTTGGGGGAACAAAGAATGGCCAACCAGTCAGAGGACACTCCGGATATTCACAGACCTTCTTGGGTAAAGAAGTTGCCTTTGTGGGTGTGGGTGTGTGTTTGTGGCATTGTCACATGTTCTGAGAATTGATAGGAAAAGCAGTTTGTTTGGTTTGGAGTGGACTATTTCTAGTAAGTCATTTGACAAGGCGAGTGTTTCTATGTCTGTGTATCTCACTGTGTCTGTGGTTGTCGACATTAGAAAAGAGAATGCATCAATGGATGTGTCCTGTCTAGTAGAAAGCTTCCCAGCATTCATTCTGCCCAATTTGTGAATGGACTGCGGTTTGACTTATCGATTGGCAACACCTCCTATCTCCTTAAGTTTCTGTTTTCTTCCTGAATTGTGGGCACTGTCCAGAATGGGCAAATGGTTTTGTGTTCAAGATATGTACCACCACCAAACTCTGTGACATGGCCATGTACTGGATAGCTGAAGGAAATGGCGAGCATCTCAGAAAACTCAGATACCAGCATGACCAGAAGAGTCTCAGTGGAGAAACCCTGCTTTGGGCCTTTTGCTTACCTATTGTTCTGTTGCCCTGAATGTCAGGAAGGTCTTTGCCTCAGGCCACCCCTTGGTGAAGCCTGAAGCAAACAGTTTTCAAATGGTAATGAATGGGCATCACCTGTGGCTCTTTGCTTAATTGCTTTGGAATGGGATGGGTCTGAATCAGCCTCTTTTCCCACTGTGATGCTGTGGTTAGATTTTCAGCACCTGAGGGATCTAAAGAAAGATCTCTTCTGTATCCAAAACCAAAATGGCCAAAAGAGCAGTCATTGTGGATGAAGTCTCTCGCCTTCCTCTAATGATCCTGACCTTTATCAATTGTGAATCGGGATCTTTCGGGTCAAGTGAGTTCTTCAAAGCCCTGCAGAGGCTAGCCCAGAGATGCGTGGGTTTTCTCATAACTCCAATTCACATAAAGAATCTAAACCCCAGAGCCAGTAGGCCTCAAATTGGAGAATTGGAACAGTATTAACAGCAGTCCTATTTGATCACTCATGGTTAACAGGAAGGGTGTCCAGGACACCCTGACTTTAGGCAAATGAGGGGCAAGGAAGTTTATTTTGGACAATGTCTTGCACAGCGCCCCTCATGAAAACCCCCAGCCAATGGTTATTATGTGTGTCTATTGGAAGAAGATAAGGGCCATGTGGGAGTGTTTTGGTTTTAATTGTGTTCATTTGTTTGGCGTTTGGAAGAGATGACTGGGTCCACCTGGGATTGAACTCAGGTGTGATTCCCCTTAGAGACTGTGTTCTGTAACTGACCTCAGAGAAGTATTGCCATGTATTGTGTTTGGATTTTAGGAGTCCACCCATGAGAGTCGCCCTTGGAAACTGAGATGTACGCCCAGGGGGGCTTTCCACAGAGCACTGGGAATCTCATCCAAGATATGCCATGATTTTATTCTGAAAGATTGGCAGCCGTAGTTGAGAGTAAAAACACACATGGACCTCACATTGTAGACCACAATGTGACCTTTTGCCTACTCTTTGGGAAGCCTTGTCTCTGAGAGTTCTCCAGAGCTTTCATTGAAATGAGCTTCCTCATCATTTAATGGTTCCTGAATGAATTGAAACCCACAGTGCCTCCAACTTCATTTTTGAAATTTCAAAAACTTCATTTTTGAAATTTCCATGACCAGGTGGCACTGGAGAACCTTAGGTTGTACTGTTTCTGACCATGAGGGTACCAGACAGTGCCTTGATTGACTGTGTTTCATGAAAATGGTGTAGAACTGAGATGTCAGTAAGTTGGAGCTTTCTGAGTAGTAGGCCTAGAGCAGTGGTGTGCAGGTGTGTGATAAAACATCTGTAGTGGGGTCATGTGGATCTTACACTGGCTCCAAATGGCTTGTGAATGACATGGTGCAGCCAGCACACCCTTGTACATAAAGGCATCTTGTTACATAGAGAGTTTTCAGGGCAATGTTCACAATCTGGTTGCTATGATCAAGGGGGCAACCAATGTTGGATAGAAGCCTGGTTGTTGCATTCTCCTGCAGACCCTGACCCCCCACATATTACAGGACACCCTCCAGCACTGTGTCTCAGTTGAACTCCTTGTATGCCATGAAGCAAATACAAAACACCCAGTGCAGGAGCAAGAAATAACACGAACACTGGAGGATGACCAAATGGCTTTCAAGTCCACATGGGGAGACACTTAGCCCTGAGTGGTCACAGTTTAGCTACAAAGAGAAAATTCAGCACTGCTGCCTCATGTTCATTGAAAAATAGGAAACCATGTCCTCCAGGTCACATAGATGCAGACTCAGCTTTGATGTTCTCACTAAAAAGGAAGCTAAAGCTCCTGACAACAACATATATTTCAAGTGCCCAACCTCATTGTCAGTATCTCCAGAAGTCTTTAGGCCAGTAGAGTTCCATGTTTGTGGAGTTTTAGCCTGTCCCTAAGTTTTGGAAGCTCCTCTAAAACCTCAAAAGTTTTAAACTTCTGAAAATTTTCCATTCCATATATGTATTTACAGATTTTCTGACTCTTCTCCTCTAATTTTGTCTTTCTTTGGGCGAAGGTTATGTCAAGCCATTTTCTGAATTAGAGTGGGAAGTTATTTGTGTAACACATATTGCATACACATTGGATTCATTTTCCAATTTTCCATTTGATATACTGAATCCCTGACACTAACTTATACCCTACTAGACTCTGACTACTAATTCTAATATGATTCAGAAAAGTAACCAAATCAGAATTGAAATACAAGCAGTTCAGAAGAGGCATGGTGTATAGTTGAACTTGCCTTTTGCATGATAAAGGTTAGGTGTTATAAATCCAGTCTATTCTTAATTGAAATAGATATCCATGTGTTTTTAAAGTTAACACATATGTGAATTCCTGTCTCCCTTTGTGTGTAGCCTATTCAGCACACGTATTTTTATATGCACATATCGAATCCTACCTGGTATCACACCTACATTCTTGTGAGGTGGCTGACTTGGCAGATACAAATTGTGAGAAGGGATCACTCCTCATAAACGCTGTTGGAACTGAAATTGAAACTATGGGAGAGACTCCTAGTAGAACAACATTATACATAAATCCCTGTTAAGTAAATTGAATATGTTTGGATCTGTGAATGATGTATATTTCATGGTGAATTTCGATTGGCATATATGTTGCTACATTTTAATATCTGTGTGTGTGTGTGTGTGTGTGTGTATACACACACACTCTACAGATTTTTCAAAATATGAAATATATGTCTTATTTACACTCCCTAAATTCATTCATGTTCAAGTATGTGGATTTATAATCAACTTTTCACCAGATTATTGTCAGAAATATTCATCCACCTGAAATACATATTTATTTCCTAGTACTGAAAACTACCTTCAGTGAATGGTGCATACAACTCCTGTTCATAGCCACAGCCTAAGGGGCCCAGCAAACTTCCAGCTGCCTGCAAACTTTCAGCTGCCAGCTGATGATTGGCTCACAGTGGCCCCAGCAACATCTAGCTGATTGGCTCCTCTGCGGTGATGCTCATTGGAGATGCTCATTGAGCTGTTTCCCCGCCTTTTCAGACTGCCAGCTGATATTTGGTTCACAGCGGCCCCAGCAACATCTAGCTGATTGGCTCCTCTGCAGTGATGCTCATTGGGCTACTTCCCTGCCTTTTCAGATCACCGAGCTGCTCATTGGGGGACTTTTTTGACTCCGCCCACGTGACCCAGCCAATCGGCCTCAAGAGCAGGAGGATTATGGGAAGTGGAGAGAGGCTTGTGTGGGAGGGAAAGGATTTTGGGAAGCCGGTGTTGGCAGTTGGGGCTCTGAGGGTTTTTCCTGAGAGGCTCTTTGCTTGGCGTGTGTGGTTCTAAAAATAAAGTTGCTTTCTTTTGAAAAGTGGCTCCTGATTGTACCCAGCCAGACTGCAGCATTTGGTGGCTCGCATGGGGAGCGACTGAGGGTAACTGATAAGGTAAACTGCTTGCCCCTGAAGGCAGGACGAGAGGATGGGTAGCCATTTTAAGTTTCCTCTTTTGTTTTGCTTCACATTTGCTTTAAATTGCCTGTCCCTGGAGTCGAGTGAGACGGAAGAAAAACCGCTCACATCTGAGGAAAAACTATTTGTGTCTGAGGAACAGATAAGGAGAAAGGCTATAATGATATTTTGTTGTTCCATTTTTATTTCATTCTATCTGTTTTGTTTGGTGTTATCTTGTTGGGTTGTATTATAGTAGAAATATGGCATCAGAAATTAGAAAAAAAAAACTGAAAAAGTGTTAAGTAAATTTTTAGAGGAAGGAGGCATCCCAGTAAAATTAAGAGCAGTCAGGACATACGTTGATACAATACAAAAATGTAGCCCATGGCTTTTTAAGGAGGAGTTGTTAAATATATCACATGGTGAACCATCATGGTGAAGACTTAAAAAGAATAGAAAAGAAAAGCCCAGGGACTCTGCCAGCTGGCTCATTGCCATTGTGGACTTTCGTATCTTGTTTGTTTAGTCAAAAGCCTTCAGTTCAGACAATGGTAGAGGAAGGAGAAGACATATTGATTCAAGTAAAAGAGAAGGTCTCTCAAGTTAGTCAGACAGAGGAAAAAAATCAAGTAAAAGAGAAAGTCTCTCGAACCAGTCAGACAGAGGAAAAAAATCATGTAAAAGAGAAGGCCTCTCAAGCTAGTCAGACAGAGAAAGAAAGTGTAAAACAGTAAAAGCCATCAGGGGGAAATTTACAACAGGAGACTATTACTAACACCTTTCTATCACCAGAGGGTGTAAGTGTCCAACCAACAGAACCACCTCTACAGGAGAGTGCTACTAATACTTTTCTATCACCAGAGGACGTAAGTGTCCAACTAACAAGGCCACCTCCATATGCTGGGAAGCCCCCAACCCCCACAGTTGATATTTGGGATCCTGAGACAAGATCTCAAATATTAACATGCCCTATATTTGAGGTAGGAGGGCAGCGAGTTTACCATGCTTTAAATTTCAAAACAGTGAAGCAGATAAAAAAGGCTGTAACAACCTATGGTGCTCAAGCACCCTTCACTGTAAGCATGGTCGAAACCATTAACAACTTGAACATGAAGCCAGTGGATTGGGCTAATATGTGTAAAGTTGTGCTAAATGGAGGACAATACCTGTTATGGAAGGCTGACAATGAGGAATTTTGCAAGGAGATGGCTAGGCGAAATGCAGCAGCTGGTTATCCTCAGAGAAACCTAGATATGTTGTTAGGAAAGGTACCTTATGAGGATCAGCAGCAACAAATTGCATATAATTCTGGTGTATGTGCACAAATTGCTGTAGATGCAATTAAGGCATGGAAGACTTTACAAGGACATGGAGGTTTACAAGGTCAATTATCTAAAGTAATACAAGGAGCTAATTAACTTTATGCTGAATTTGTCGATAGGCTTATTCAAACAGGTACCAGAGGTTCTGGGAAAACAGAACAAGCAATGCTATTACTAAAAAAACTGGCTTATGAGCAAGCGAATAGTTGGTGCAGAGATATAATTAGACCATGGAAACATAAAGATTTAAACACATATATTAAATTATGTAGAGACATTAATGAACAAGAGCAAGTCGTGGCAACTGCAGTAAAACAGGCTTTAGATGCCAGAGACATTAATGAAGAAGGGAAAATTGTGGCAGCTGCACTAAAACAGGCATTAGATGCCAGGCCAAGAGCATGCTACAATTGTGAACAAACAGGACATTTTAAAAGGAATTGCCCATAGGAGGAGGGTTTAACAAAATTAGGTATTAAAGGAGAAGAATACCAAGTATTTGCCCATGATGCGGTAGAGGGAGATATTGGGCTAATGAATGCCGTTCTCAAATCACCATAGAGGATACTCTATTATCAAAAAACGAACAAGGACCAGGTGTCTATCCACAATGTTGTGGAGAAAGGCTTTCGGCTCCATTGCCAAAAAATGGACAGGGGGGCCCAATGTTCCGGGTCCCAAAACCACAAATATATGGAGCATAGGAGGAACCCAGCAACCCCATCTGGTTCTTGCCCAGGACACATTGTCCATCAGATCCCTCATTACACAAACCAGAGGGAATGCAGGGTTGGACATCTGTGCCTCCACCAGATCAGTATTAGCTCCAGAGATGGGAGTTCAAATCATTCCCAGAGGGGTAAAAGAACCTCTTTCCAAAGGAACAGTAGGCTTATTATTGGGACACAGCTCTTCTACTCTAAAAGGACTCATGAGAAATCCTGGGGTAATTGATCCTGATTATGAAGGTGAAATAAAAATTATTGCCAGTGCTCCAAAGGATATATCAGTAATATCACCAGGAGATAGAATAGCACAGTTACTAATAATACCCAGCCTACATGATAAATTTTACAGTCATGCTGTAGAAAGAGGTTCCAAGGGATTAGGCTCCACAGGTGTAGATTGGGCTATGCTTTTTTTAAATTTAGATTCTCGCCCCTTGCTAAAACTTAATATTCAAGGACATGAATTTAATGGGCTACTGGATACAGGTGCAGACCTTAGCATCATCTCTCGTCAAGAATGACCAAAACATTGGCCATTACAACAAGCCACTCAAATGCTTGGAGGCCTAGGAGTGGCGACTAATCCCCATAGAAGTGCAATGGTATTAGATTGGAAGGATCCTGAAGAATGTGAAGGAACTATACAGCCAGATGTATTGGATCATCTTCCCATAAATTTATGGGGACGAGAAGTCCTAGATCAATTAGGTTTGACATTAAGAAATAACATAAAAAAATGCACCCACTATTATGACTAGACAAGGTTTTAAAAGGAAAAAGATTAGAAAAACAAGAACAAGGTATAGCAGCACCAATACAAATAGATCAAGGAACAGAGAGATATGGGTTGAATTTTCAGAAAGAGACACTGAGACAATAAATATTACTTGGAATTCAGAAAGACCAGTATGGGTTCCTCAGTGACCCCTGACTAAAGAAAAGATACAAGCAGCCCATGACCTGGTCAAACAACAGTTAGCAGAAGGACATATACAACTGGCTGTATATCCCCATAATACTCCCATTTTTTTCATCAAAAAGAAATCTGGTAAATGGAGATTATGGCAAGATTCAAAAGACATTAATAATAAGATGGTTATTATGGGACCTGCTCAATCAGGGATTTCTCAATTCTCTGGTTTGCCAAAAACCTGGTATGTTTTACTTATAGATATTAAAGGTTTTTTTTTTTCCAATTCCAATTCATCCTGAGGATAGTCCACGTTTTGCATTTACTATCCCTGCACTGAATCATGAATGTTCTGATCAGAGATATGAATGGAAAGCACTGCCTCAAGGGATGGCTAACAGCCCAACAATGTGTCAAATTTATTTTAACAAAGTAATCAAGCCACTTAGAAATCAAAATCCTGAACTACAAATATTTCACTATATGGATGATGTATTATTAGCACACAAAGCTAAAAACACATTGCTAGAATGTTATGCCACACTTACAAACTTATTAAAAAATAATCTAGATATAGCAATAGATAAAGTACAATTAAATTTTCCAATTAATTATTTAGGTGTTCTATTATCCTCAACCATGTACCGCCACCAAAAATTCAAAAACAAGTAGATCAACTCAAATCACATAACGACTTTCAAAAGTTATTAGGAGACATAAATTGGATAAGGCCTTATCTAGGTATACCAACAGGAGAGTTGGGATATTTATTTGATATCCTAAAAGGTCCATCATATCCCAAATCACAGTACATGTTAACGCCTGAAGCAAGAAAGGCATTAAAAATCATTGAAACATATATGGAAAATATGCAATTGGATAGAATTGATATAAGTTTGCCATTATTATTTATTGTCTACCAACAAAAAATATTCCTACAGGAGTATTTTTGCACGAAGGTCCATTATTATAGATACATTTATCTTATTCTCCTAACACTATTCTTACTAGGTATCCTGAGGCTATAGGACAATTAATACTCAAAGGAATAAAAGCAGCAAAGTGAGTGCTTGGGATTGCTCCCAATAAAATTATTACTCCACATAGGCTGAATCAAATTGATGAGTTAGTTAATGACTTAAATACTTGGGCAATAATCATGTGCAAATCTAATGTTTCATTTCATAATCACTTACCATCTAATCCTTTATTGTCTTTTTGGTCATCGCATCCTGTAATTTTTCCAAAATTCACAAGAAAAACACCTATCATGAATGCTCCAAATATATTTACTGATGGATCAAATAATGGTACAGCAGCAATAGTTACACCTGATCAAACTTTTACATTTCTAGTACCCAAACAATCAGCTCAAAAGGTAGAGCTTAATGCAGTATTACAAGCTTTTGTGATGTTTAAAGATTCTGTATTTAATTTATTTTTGATAGTCAGTATATAGTTAATGCTATAGTATGCCTTGAAGATGCTGGTAGGATTTCCCTTTCCTCTACTGTTTTCTCCTTGCTTTCCACTATACAAAGTATAATCTGAGACAGAAAAGATCCATTCTTTATAGGACATATCAGGGCACATACAGGATTGCCTGGAGCCCTCAGTTTGGGCAATGATTTAGCAGATAAAACTACACATGACATACATATTTTCTCTACACTAGAAGAAGCTATAAATTTTCGTAAAAAGTTCCATGTCAAAGCTAATACCTTACAATAGCCTTCTAAAATAACTAGGGAAAAAGCTAGACAAATAATAAAATAATGTCAAAATTGTGTGACCTTTTTACCACAAGTTAATCTTGGAGTCAATCCTAGAGGATTGATACCTAATCATATTTGGCCAATGGACATCACACACTTGCCAGGATTTGGAAAATTAAAATATTTGTATGTTACAGTTGATACTTCTTCTGGATTTTTGATGGGCACCCTTCATGCTGGAGAAAAAACTAAAGATATTATCACTCATTGCTTACAAAATTTTGCCACTGTGGGCGTTCCCAAACAGTTAAAAACAGATAATGACCCTGGTTATACTTCTACCTCTTTTAAACAATTTTGCTCATCATTTGGCATTACTCATATAACAGAAATCCCATACAATCCACAGGGACAAGGCATAGTTGAAAAAGCTCGTCAAACTGTTAAAAAGTACTTATTAAAGCAAAAAAGACCCAATTGGGAAAGGGTATATATTCCCCAAAGACAAACTTAAAATAACCCTTTTTATTCTAAACTTTTAAAATTTGGATTCACCAGGACTTAGTCCTGGGGAAAGGCATATGTGTCCAAAAAATGTGCATAAGCCCAAGGTTCTTTGGAAAGATATTCTAACAGGACAGTGGAAAGGTCCTGACCCAGTAATTGTCTGGAGTCGGGGGTCTGTTTGTCTGTTTCCACAGGGAAAACAGTAGCCGATTTGGATTCCAGAGAGATTAACCAAGGCCTGACCCAATGATTGTCTGGAGCCGGGGGCCTGTTTGTGTGTTTCCAGAGAGAGAACAACAGCAGATTTGGATTCCAGAGAGATTAACTAAAGCGATTTCTACAGAACAAAAAGAAGATGATTTGACTCAAGTCCATATCAGCTGATATCCAAAATTCCAGTTTGGCTACCCTTACATCTAAGATAGAACCAGGATGCTTTTTTCAATATCTATTTTATTATTGCCTTTTCCCACATTTTATTTTGTTTTTTTGAGCTCATACATACCTAGTTTAATGATTTGCTGATCAGTTCTATTTTTTGACAATAGAGTTTTTAAACATTGCAATGGAGATTTCACATGTAAAAAGTTATAAGGCCTTTACTATTAGGTTATGTGTGGTATGTATTATATTATGTGTGCACACTTGTGTTTTGTGTTATATGTTTGAATGTTCATATGTCCATATATCATATATGATGAGGGCTCATGAAAAAATTGATCCAAATATTTTTTATTCACATTATTTAAATGGTTTAATTTAAATTGGATAAACAGCTGTTGAGGATTGTTTTAAAATGTGAACAAAAAAGGAGGTTAACAGATCTGTTTGTTTTCTTTCACATTTCCTTTTCATTATATTTAATAATTCTCTCCAAGACAATGTAAATTGTTAAGAAAATTGATTTCTTTCAGTGCTTTCTGGAATGTTACATAATTTTTTCTTTAGCCATTATTGCCAGAATTTCTATCTTCGTCACAGTGCTGGTTAAATCAAAGATAAAACCAATCTACAGCTTCTGCAATAGCCATCACTGAACTGCTTGCAGAACTTGCCTGGACACATTGTGAACTCACATGTATGCATTGTAAACTATCTGTTTGTGCAGCAACTTGTGGTAGTGTTGGGTTATATTTGCTGATGATGTCATTGGTGGTACAATTTTTCCAAAAGGAGCCGTCAATTGGCTTGGTGTATCTTCCTCCCTTCTGAGATTCCAAAAGTAAGGGACAGGGTAAACACTCCACAACCATGGAGCTCTGCTGGCCTAAAGACTTCTTGAGAATCTGCCTCTGACGTTGGGCACTTGAAATATATGTTGTTGTCGGGAATTTTAGCTTTCTTTGTAGTGAGACCATCAAATCTGGGTCTGCATCTATGTGACTTGGAGGTCATGGTTTCTTATTTTCCAATGAACATGAGGCAGCAATGTTGAATTCTCTATTTTAGGGTAAACTGTGGCCACGGGGGGCTAAGTGTATCCACATGTGGACTGTGAAGCCATTTGGGCATCCTTCACTTTTTGTGGTGTTTCTTGTTGCTGAAATGGAATTTTTGTATTTGCTTCACGAAATACAAAGAATTCAACTGTTACCCAGTGCATGAGGGAGATCTGTCACGTGTGGTAGGTCAGGGTCTGCAGGAGAATGCATCAACCAGGCTTATATTCCACATAGCTTGCCCCCATGACCATAGCAACCTGATTCTAAACATTGCCCTGAAACCTCTCCATATAACAAGATGCCTTTACATAGAAGGGACTGCTGGCTGCACCATGTCAGTCACAAGCTAGTTGGAAGCCAATGGGAGATCCACATGGCCCCACCACAGATGTTTTATCACACACCTGCCCACCACTGCTCTATGCCCACTCCTCAGCAGGCTTCAACTTCTTGGCATCTCTGTTCGGCACCATCTTCATGAAAACCAGTCAATCAAGGCACTGACTGGTATACTCATTATCATCCTCAGGATATCCAAAGATTCTCCAGTGCCACCTGGTCATGGGAAATTTAAAAATTTCTTGGTATTTATCTAGCCATTTTTCAAGGAGGAAGTTGGAGGCACTGTGGGTTTCAATTTATTCTGGAACCATTAAATGGTGAGGAAGCTCATTTCAATGAAATCTCTGGAGAACCCTCACAGGAAGGTTCCCAAACAGTGGCCAAAAGGTCACATGAATCCAGGCCTATTGAGGTCTACCATGTGATGTCCATGTGTGTTTTGACTCTCATCTATGGCTGCCAAGTTTTTCAGAATAAAATCATGTGATATCCTGGCTGAGATTCCAAGTGCTCTGGGAAAAGCCACCCTGGGCCTAGATCTCAGTTTCCAAGGGTGACTCTCATGCGTGGCCTCATAAAATCCCAACACAATTTATGGCAATACTTCTCTGAGGTCAGTTCCAGAACTCATTCTCTAAGGGGAATCACACCAGAGTTCAAGTCCAGGTGGACCCAGGCATCTGTTCCAACCGCCACACAAATGACCACAATTTAAACCAAAACACTCCCACATGGCCCTTATCTTCGTCCATACAGACACTCATCATAACCTCTGGCTGGAGTTTTCCATGAGGGGTGCAGCACAAGACAGTGTCCAAAATAACCTCCCTTGCCCCTCATTTGCATAAAGACATGTTGGCCTGGAC